>NW_026562389.1:8432500-8800000 GCF_027474105.1 Poeciliopsis prolifica | reverse complement strand
GCCTCGGCTGACAGATGTTCCTGGAGGAATTTACGGTTTTCCCTGTCAGAATCTTTGCAGCTTTCGTCCGGACCACAACCCCTGCTGAGCGTAATTTGCTGATGCTTTCAGAGCAACGAGGCGACCTACATTAGATAGATATTTCTCTGCAACTTGGCAACTATCCTCAGTAACAATTTCATCCAAACGGCCGGGTTATCTGATGAACTGTTTTTGTCGGTTTACCTGTAAACAGGACATTCCTGCGAAGGAGGCTGGCATACCAAACAATCCGCTCGCTGTAAACAGAGCTTAAATATTTACTCAGACAAGTTGTAATTTGATGGGAGATGAGAGGTAAACAAAACATAGGCGACTTCTGTAATGACAGAATGCAATAATCACAACAGCATGTGATTTAGGAGCTGATTAAAGATAGAAATGAGCTGATCTGACAGTTCAACTACTGTCGCCATCAGGACTGCTGCTAATGTTGGACCTCTTCTCTTTTATGGTGCTGTTGACAAAATGCCTGAAAGGCCTGTTATTACAGCTTCCTGCCATGGCTGCAGTGGAGCTCAGCAACCTGGATGTCTTTTTTTCTACTCATTCCCCCCCCAAAAATCTGTTCTGCCTGCAAAACCACAACTCTGCTGTCATCTATAGAAGTCCAAAAGTGCCAAAATTAAACAAAAACAAAAAAAGATCCTCCTTAACACCAAGGCTTCAACAATGCAAGGTTGACCTGAGTGCTAGAGATCAGAGAAAGTAGAAGGAAAAGAAGAAACAAAAATACAAACACACACAAACACACGCACACACACACACACACACACACACACAAATATCTATCTATATATATATATATGGAAGGGAGCTCAATAAATTTACGAGCATTTAGAGTGTAGAAATGAATAAAAACATTCAAAACATTCTTTAGTTTAATCATTTTAGAGGTAAAATAAATAAGACATACAAAAATAAACTTGTAGAAAAATGAAACGACAAAAATAAAATATGAGATTAAATTTTAAAATAATTAATTAGGAATAATATTGGAGACACTTTTATATCTAAAAATTCATTATAATAAAACATTAGTGGAGAAGAGTGTGAAATATATGTCAAATAAGAGAAAATAACAAAGAATGTTTTTGGAAATAAAAAAAATCTAAAGCATAAAGACAAGTAAACAAAAATACAAACACAAATTGATGAAACATTCAGAATGGCTAATACTCATGTTTTTATTCATTTGCAGGTGTTTTTGCATTAATTGTTTTGCTATCTCTGTATTTATTTTATATTTTTGGCAGTTCTGGGCCTCCATACTCATTGTACATGTGAGCGTTTCCTATGGAGATGCTCAGAGGGAGGGCTGCCTGTTTATGTTGATGCTGAGCAGACAGAAAATAAATGGTGATGATAGTCACTGCTTCAAACAACTTTAAAATAGCCTAATTGCAGGTCAAGCGCAGTTCGGGTCTAAAATAACAATTTTAGACTCGCACTGAAATTTTTATTGTTATTGTTATTTCATAACAGTAGAGAAAATGGTCCCGATGAGTTAAAGTTGCGCATACACCTAATCTGCCAAGTAATTTTTCAAACAACAGCGAAAATCCAACTCTTCAACAGCCGCAACCTGTTGCGCATGAATGTGCACACATGCGTGTTTTCTTAAGAGTGCGGCGGGATTTGAGGGAGATTCAGCTAAATAAAGAAAATCAGTAGGAAAAATGTGTTAAAGACGCGTGCAGCAGTTTTGAACTCAGATTATTTAAAGTAGAATAATCCTCTGCATGAAGCTGAAGTGGAGACAGGAACTCACCGGTGCCGCTTTGTACCTGCCGGCTCCGCGCACCGGAGCACCAAGCATGCTCTGGAAACACTGCAGCGCAAACACGCAGAAGCACACGACCAGAGAAGTCCGCATCCTCACCGCCGTCCGTCCGGAGCCGCGCAGGATGGAGGTGCAGCGGGTGTTTTTGGCGCAGCAGTGTGCGGTGTGCAGTGCCGAGAGTCACACGGCTCCAGGATGTGGGGCGACTTCTCCTTAAATACACTCAGATTTCTTTGTTCCCTGTTTTTTTTTTCCCCATACACTTTTTTTTTGCAGCCCCGGGCTGATAATACCACCCGCTACCATGTGACTCTTAACCGTTTCACTGCCGTGTTCTGCAGCGCAAAAAGTTGAGGGACTTTTCATCCAGAGAAAAAGTAATTTAATACCAATTGGTCAAACAGTTCCTCACATGAAACCCAAACTGTGACGCACAGCCTGACCTGGAAATATCTGGAACAAGAACAAGAAAACAGGCGGCAAACCCCAAAAATGCAGCCAGTTTTATAAACTTTCTGGTGAAAATTCTCATTGCTTTCCAGCACATGTGTCAAACTCACGGCCTGGGGGCCAAATCCGGTCCTCATGAGCTTTTTAAGGCAGAGGTGGGTAGAGTACTAAATATTTTTTTTTTTGTTTGCAATATATTCACATACAGCAGGGGAGGTTTACCTTACTTTGAAATTCAAAAATGCTCTTAAATTACTCAAAAATTCCTGCATTTCATGAATAATCTGTGAGGTTTTTAGGTGTGAATGTTTTATAGATTTTGCAGATTAGCTCAGGTGATATTGAGGTGGAGCAGCATAATGCTCTACTGAGACCATGAGAGGTTTTATTCATCCTGCAGGCAGAGACGTAATTAATTCAGGTTTAATATTACTGATTAATAAACTACTGCAGAGAAAAACTATCAGCTGCACTCAGTCACGATCAGTGGAAATTTGCATGACTTTATTCTCGTAATTCTCTCGTATGACTTATTTTAAATTTGGATGTATATTTTTTCACCTCTTCAGAGAAAATCTACATTAAATTTAAATTTGTGCATCTAATTTTAAGCTTTAAATCTCAGCAGTTATACATCGGATCCTCTTTTCAGCCTAAAATAAAAAACAGTTCAGATCTTTTTCAGACTTTCTCTTCTCTGCTCCATAGTAGTCAGATTCTGTTGCAAGTTTGGCTCTAAATCAAACTGAATTTAACAGACAAATTTTGAAGGCCGATAAATGTGTCTGAAAAGCAGAAGTAACCCGAATGTTAAATAAGATCCTGTCGTTTTGTAGAATCCTACATCTGGACAAAAAATGGAAACATTCGAATAGTTTCAAGGATCATTTACAGTAATTTGGGTCATAATTTGAATTTACATGCTAGTTTAAAACTGTTCCAGTGAAGTTTAATGAGGCAGAACCTGCTGAAGAAAAAGGTGGGAGATATAATTAGCAGCTCTTCCTCTTAAACACCTGTTACTACGAATACAAAAAAGGGAAAAAGACTTTTTGACTCTCAGAAGTAAAGTTGTCAGGTTTATGTGGCACAAAAAAGCAACAATAGCACGAAGGAAACATTTAAACAATACAGAAGCTCCCTGGAAGTTAAACATGTTCTCTGCTGAATTAGCCTTTTATTGATTCAAAAACAGCATTTAGTCTTCTGTTAGCATTTCATCATGACTTTAATTAAAAGTTGTAATATTAATCAGATTTTCCTGCCAGATTTAGTTATTTTTCTTCTGTTGACGCTGTATGAGTGGCATCTTAAGAAAATTAAGTAGCATAAATAAATAAAATTATGGGAATAAAGTAATAAAATTATGGGAATAATGTACTGTGAGAATAAAATTGTACAACAATAAATTATGAGAATAAAGTCGTACAAGAAAAGTCTGAAACATTGTGAAGTAAAAATTGTGTTATTTCTTTTAAGAATTTTATTTATTTCTTTAGTCATTTAACACTAGTATTGTTTAGTCTGTTAAACCGTGCAGGTCAAGGAGTCTTTGAAGAATCAGTTAGATAGGTTTCCTTTTGACTTCTCCTTGGAAAAGTTTCAGTAGGTTGTCAGTAACTAAAATCAGGCGCCAGTGTTTCTTAACAGATAACAATAAACAAGTAATTGTAGTGAGATGGAATAAACCCTAAGGCTTAAAAAATTCCTCCATTAAAAAGTCACAAGCTAAGGCTATGTGCTGAGTGAACGTACAAAGTCTGATAATCTTGTCATGCAAAATTGTTCTATTAGTAAACCTGATTTTTGGAAATGCACCTATTTTTGAATAAAGATGTTTATCATCTGAACAATTAACTTACTCTAAGAATGGATGTTGCATTCTCTCTATACCCTGTTAAGAGTGACTGTGCATTAACCTGTTCGACTGGCTCTGGACCAGGGAGTTGACTTTATCCTCATAACATGACTTCATCTTAACATTATTACAACTTTATCCTCAGAATTGTATTTTTGAAAAGTTGTTTTTCATAGTATGATTCTAATATTCCCTCAAACTGTAAAATAAAGACAATAAAATAACAAAACCTTCATCTCCATCTTTCTAACAGAAATCTGATTGTTTTAGATCAAAAGTGACTGTTTTGTAGAACTACTTTTATTTTGATAAGTAAGATCAGATCATGATGCTGCCACCACCGTGTTTCTCTGCGGTTTTCTTCGGCGAAATGCGGTGTTGCTTTTTGTGCCCAGCTTGTCTTCCACTTCTTGGGATGATAAAATTGCTTGTTTTCAACAGATGACAGCATATCTTTATGCCATGAGTATTTAATCCACATGTGGATGTTTTACTTGGATCAAAATCCTTCTGTACAAAGAATACAAGAGATCGTTGTGACATGCAGAGGACAATCAGCCTTTGGCAGAAATTCAAGCAGCTCCTTCAGTGTCGCTGTCAGCCTTAGAAAAACATCTGGATAATGACTGTTTTCACTTTGCCATAATGAATTTAGTGCTGCAGATTTGTTTTCACACCCTTTTATACCTTTGTCCAATGAGAACCTATTAATTATTTGCTCACTTGCATCCTTCAGCTAAGTAACGGTTTGCAGAGATGTTAGAAATGTCAGGAGCTATGAGGAAAGTTATTTCACTTAAATGAGAGTCAATATTGTTTATATTCGATGTGTATTTAATAAAACTGAATGTTGAAATGGAATCTGAAGGTTTTTGGACAACAGTATTTATCTGTGTATTCAATCAGCTTATTGCACTTTTTTTTTTAAATTTTGGACATTTTTCTCCCAAATATATAAATCACTTTAAAGTGTGTATTTTTAAAGTCTTAAAACCCTGGATTTTTATGTCAATGTAGATGATTCAGACTAATTAAGCAGCATTCAGACCCATTAGACTATAATGGTCTAATTAATAAACTCTCTTTCTCTCTCCAATGAAATGTATACATATGTCTCTTGGGTTGAAACCCTGTTGCACAGCAAAAAC
Organism: Poeciliopsis prolifica; assembly: GCF_027474105.1. Lineage (NCBI taxonomy): Eukaryota > Metazoa > Chordata > Actinopteri > Cyprinodontiformes > Poeciliidae > Poeciliopsis > Poeciliopsis prolifica. The sequence goes on along the minus strand of NW_026562389.1, from coordinate 8,794,722 downwards.
ACAACATTTTTACAAAGTAGTTTTGTATATTTGAAATGAGACAAAACTAACTTAGAAGTAACTTTTTAGTGATATATATATATAGGAGCATGTTTCCTTCATTTTGTTGAACAGGTTCCACTTCCACTGGCAGATTATTTCACTTATTAAATAGAAAAAATGTTTTGCAATAAAGGAAATAATCTGCCAGAGGAACTAGAACTTTTTCAACAATATTAAGAAAGTATTGACTTAAAACAACCTTATATCTTGCTAAAAAGTTTCTTGTAAGTTATATTTGTATTCCTCCAAGTATAATGTAAACAAGCCCAAATGTGCTTAGTAAGACTTTGTGTTTTTGCTATAAAGTTTGCATGTCTTTTATTTTACGCTGTGACACGTGCATAAATCCAGAATGATGTAGATGTTTTCTTAAGGATTTGGTGGGATTTGTTTCACAGGAGAAGAAGCAGAAAGAAAATGAATCCAGTGCAGCTTCATCCAGGACTGACAGCCTCAGTAAACGACCATTGATATTGCAGCATTGTAGATGTTTAACATTTGTTTAGAGTGAAACAAATAAACGATTCCCTGGAACATGATTTACATGTGGAACTTCCTAATCGCACATGTAAATCAAACTTAATTGAAAGCATCTCAAGTTTGTTGCTACTGGAACATTTTTTCCGCACCGTTTTTGTTCTAACAGAGAATTTTACCTGAACCCCACACTGCAAAAAACACAAAAAGTATTTTTGGTCTAGTTTCCAGTGGAAAATCTTCGTACATTTAAAATAAGACAAAACAAACTCATAAGTAACTTTTCAGATAGATATAGTTGCTTGTTTTAAGGCAATAATTTCTTATACAGTGTTTACAAAAACACTCTTGTTCCACTGGCAGAGTATTTCACTTATAACATTGCAAAACATCTTGTTATAAGTAAATATTTACTTAAACAAGCTCATATTTCTGGCTGAAAAGTTACTTTTAATGTCATTTTTCTTATTTTTGGTGTACTAAGATATTTGCACTAGAAACTGTAGTTACTTTGGAAGATTTAGTGATTTTGCAGTGAAATATGATGCATGGAAACTGCAATAGCTCTGAAGATATGAGGTAAAATCACAATCATGTATCACTCTTTAATTTCCTCTGGGACCTAAGGCTGCGACAGGCTTCACAGGAACAGAGCAATTTGTTTCGTCTCCCAGGGCTGCAGGAGCAACAGACACCATCCTGTCCTTGCATTCCTGCTTTGGAAAATCTTGCAGTTCTTGTTCTCGGCACATATGAGTTCCTCCAAATTTGACGTTGTAGGGACCTACGAAGACTTCTCAGGTGTTCTGCACCTGAGGCAGAAAGAAGTGGCCTATTTGAGTTCTGCTGGAGTCTGAACTGGTTTTTACCAGAACCGTTTCATGATTTGAGACAAACTTCCCTGTGATGCGGTTATAAATCTCAACAAGATGCACAATTTTTATGACTTAAAAATGTAAACACATTTTTCCCACGTTGAAATCTTCTGAAAGGGATACATTTGGAATGTTTATATGTTTTTGGCCTAAAATGAAACTGTACATCAACTCATTAAGTAAGTAAAATATGTTTCTAGAGCAGCACTGAACTATTTTGGAAAATAAAGTTTTAGATTAATGCATTGCCAAAGGCAGAGAAGACAACATAACTAACGGGTTATTTGAAAAATTGATTGTAAATGCATTTGTCACAAGAAAATAAAACATAAATATATCTGCACAGAGTTGAGAAACTTTCTCCAAGTTTCAGGAGTTGAATTTGCTGGATGTTGTAGAGTAAACTCTAAAATATTTGGAGAGGACAATGGGCGTCTGGCTTGTTTGTAACTGGAGTTATGATTGTGAAAATGTGGCTTCCCACTTTCAAAAGCATAATTAACAGGGAACACACAGGAAGGCAGCATGTGTTTGGTAAGGACTGAGAGCATTCATACTTGTAGCTGAGTTTTTTGCAGCTGCTAGAAATAAAATCCCAAGTCCACAGATGGCACCCCCATTTCTGACTTATTGTCTCTTCATAAAGGACAAAAAAACAAACAAAAATATGCTCTTTGTGAGTCAGTTTGAGATCACTTCTATAATTACAACCAGTAATAGCTGTAAAGAATCTAGCGGTTCTTTCCTGTGTAATGGTTATCAGGTTTCTGAGGCCATTTTAGCGCGAAAAAGGCTCCAATAAAACAGAATTGCCTGACAAGGAACTGCAGAGCTCTGCACCAGCTCGGCTCCTGCAGATTTAATGAAAGAGTAAATGGAAAGGCTTTATAAGAAAGTGACACTACTAATTTCTAGACAGGAGACTGTCATTAATGTTACTGCATTCACAACTATTATGTACAATTAGAAACCAGTTACAGCTGAAGCTGGCACCAGATTAGTGGATTGGTGACCTTTTTTCTCTGTGGAAAAAATAAATGTTTTGGTATGTTTGACATGATTCTCATCTCTGTAAACAAACTGGCTCAAGGTTTATTAAACCCGCATGTTCTTAGTAAGGTGTTTTATTGCTACTTCAGTGAAGGGCTAAAGTACTACCACTTTTCTTTTCTGCAATCTGACTGAACTGTTTTGACCTTTGTTTGTGATGGTTAAAAAACCAGCCGGGTTTCCAACCAGAGATCCAGACGGTAATGCAAGAATAACCCGAACCAAAATCGCTCAGAAACTCGTATGGCGGCGGTCAGCATGAGAAAGGGGCGGGCTGACTATAGGAAATAAAATATATTTCATGCATCAGAAACTTCACTACGATTTATATGCAGAGGTGAGTACCCAAAAAATGTACTCAAGAGTAGCAGTACTTTAGTACATTTTTACTCAAGTAAAAGTAAAAAGTGGCCTTCTAAGAAATTACTCAAGTAAGAGCAAAAAAAGTATTTGGTAAAAAGTCTAATTGACTCAAGAGTGGAAACACTTCATAATAAAGTTACTCAAGTTAAAGTAAAAAGTACAGCGTAGTAAAAATACTCCTAAAAGTAAAGTAATTAAAAAAGTTACTCAAGTAAATGTAATTAGTTCCTTGCATGCATGTGCAGTGGAGTCATTTTGATTCTGAAAATGTTGGTGATTTTTCCCTTTAACATGCAAACTCCACACAGAGGCCAAAAACAAAACCTGACACCTTCTCGGTTCATGCAGGTTGTACAACAAGTTACACTTTGCTTGATTTATTTCATACCAACACAACCAAATAAAACCTTGAAGCTGTTGGGTTTGTAGTGACATCTGCTTTCATGGGCATGTAGTTACTCTTCACCTTTTAATAAAGGAACATTAAAAAAAAAAGTGGTTGTGTCTTATTTATCGACTTTTCCTAACATATTAGGCAATTTCAGCTTCAGGCAAACATCTGAGAAGAATTTGGGCTTGAATCTCGTATCTACTGGGGCTGATCATGACACATTTTAACTTTTCAGTCTTCAAATTTGAGCAACTTCTTCTGCTCTTGAGCCAAACCTGCAGTTATTCTGTCGTCGTTCCAGTTACATGAACAAGACACTTCATTTTCCCCACAGATGGTCTCTATGTCTTTTCTCCTCAGCATGATTTTTATTTTTTACAAGAAGTGGCCGTCCTCCAACACATGACAGCGGCTCCCAATTAGAAAAGAAATTAGGATCTGAGTCGCTGCCAAGACCAGTAAATATAAAGGAATCTGAGAGGGAGCAAAGACAGGAGTTTCACATAAATCAGCAGGTTAACAACAATGAATAAAATATTAGAACAAAGTAAATGTAAAACGTAAGATGAGACAATCAGGGCTTGAAGGAATGTGACCTGATTGTGCCATTTCTGATTAATCTAAGTGAAAAAAAGTAAAACAAATATATGGTTTGCAAATCATTTAAGCAAACAATATAATATCCTAGTTTCACTAATTATAGCAGATAGATCTATGCAGCTCATAACGTCTTTATAAAAAAATCAAAACTATTCCTTTAAAGTAACAAAACTTTAAAAAAATAATGCATTTTCTATTTCTAGAAATTACTTTTTCCTTAAAGTTTGTTGAGAAGAATGCACATTTCTCTTCATCTTCACTTCAAACAAAACAAAACAACATTAATTTCCAGCTTAAATTAATGTTCTGGAAACGTTAATTACATTTTTTAAAGCTATTTTAACACATGTTAAGCACATTTAAATAACCATGACATCAAGTCTTTGTAGTTTTACTATCCCATCATGCGCTTAAAGATTTAGAAGAGAGGCAAAAGTAAATAAATACATAAATAAAGTTTATGACTGAACAAAAATATCTAAATGTTCGTCTCAGTCAGTTTTTGTTGCCATTTTTCCTTTTTTCCAGATGAACTCAAGCAGAGGATCTTTAGAAATGAAAAACTGTTGTGTTTGCCAGCTGGTGGTCCGTTTTCTGTAGAAACTGATTAAATCATGTAAAGATTATCTTAGCTGACTTCTATGCTGTGGATCAGAATTCAAAAACCATTAAATATTAACAAAAGGAAGCGATTGAGATAAGTTCTGCATGGAGGTTCAGCGAGCCAATGCAGAGCTGTTGTTTGCATGTGTGTGACAGGGGTTGATTGTTTGGCCGGCTCCAACCTGCGTTACTCATGAGAAAGGCTTGAAAAGAAAATCCAGATTTCAGGTTGTGTTTAAGGAACAGATCAGAAGTGAATGAGGGGAAGCAGCCGTGAGATAAAACTGGAAGAAAAGACAAGTTTGCAGGTTTTTGTTCACTTATGATGGGATTTAAAAAGCTCATGAATCTACTCTAAAAATAACTGTGTTAACATGTAATACCAGGGATAACCACTAGGTGTAAATAGGAAATTCTCCTACAGTTTTCTGTTTAAAGCTACGGTGTGCAACCTTTTTAAAAATTCAGTTTTTTTACGCATCTCTACAAACAATCTGTTAAAAATCAAGCTTCTCCGTTCTGCTGGAGTAGGATGCATCTAAAAATTGCAGGACGGACTTGAGTACCTCTGCTCCAACATGATGTGCAAAAATGCACCACTCCCGCTCAAAAATAACCAATCAGAGCCAGGAGGAGGTTCTTAGTGCTGCCAATCACACCCATGTACTCGCTGCCAATGTGCATTAATGACCTGCTCTGACATCAATAAGAAACGGTAGCATAGAAGAGCGCAAGGAGAAAAGTCTGAGCAGCACATACATGAGCCTGACTGACAGCTCAGTCAGGCTCATCCTGCTTCTGATTGGTTGTTTCTGACCGACGTGTGTATTTCTGCAGTTAGCACTGGAAGCACTGGGAGAAACAGCAGAGATTGATTTTTTCAGAGATTAACTGCTATATTTACATGTAAAAAACATTTTCTAAAAAATAAAAGTCACACACTGGCTTAACACAAACTTACAAGTAATTATTGAGATGTCAAACTGAAGTGCCAGCTTTTCTCCTTCAGTATATTATTTATTTTTAAACTACCTGACCCATGACAACCCAGAGAAATCCACAACTTTGATCCCATTAATTAAAGAGTGGGAGCAAAGTAGAAGTGAAATCCATGATTTAAAGATGCAACGCAAAATTTATTTTCATTTCTTTACATTTAGAGCTGCACAACATACTTTGTTTGGTTTGGTAAGGGATTCCTTAGCGCCGCATAACTTACCATTCCTGGCTAAGGAATGGCAGCTAGTTTCTTAGCTAGCATGGAAAGAGAGCGTTGTTAGCAGCTTTAGCTAACTGCTGCTTTTAGGAACGCCAAGTGCAGCACTTCCTATCATCTCAGTCCCAAAAGATAAACAGGTTTCACTCTAGATCATTCAGATGAGCTAAACAGTTTTGTTCCAAAATAAATTTTATATATTTATGACATAAGTTATTATCCCTGTTCATGATTATCCTAATTCATAGGAATTCAGTCTTGCTTATCATAGTTGCCTTTTCTTGATGATTTGATTGGATTCTGGGTTTTATGGCCACAAGAGTTTATTGTTAAATGTGCAGCACAAATAAACTTCATTTGAGTCATCTGCAAAAATGAATTCATCTGTTTGGTATTGATATGGATCATCTGACTCTGCTGTAAAATCTAGTAAAGATTCTGGGATTTGTTTGAAATCTTCTAAACATTTATCTTCAGTGCCTTGAAGTGGATGAATATAAGTGTTTAAACCAGCATGAGTTTCACATTCTGGCCTGGAAACGGCATCCAACGAAACATTTGGAACCTTTTTGCTAAATGAAGATCATATGCTGAGGTTCAAAGACGCAGAACAGCCTATAAACATGTGATTAAAAATACATAATCTGTGTTTCATCAAATATGTCAAATGTTAAAAATTAAAACACATATTAGGGAGTAGTTACAAAGTTTTGATGCGGTAGTGAGTATGTAGTGCAGCTGGAAGGGTCTGACATCAGCAGATCAGTGTGGTTTAGTGATATATATATATATTTAGAAAAGCAGCAGCTTTAAGCCACAAAAGAACACAATACACTCAACTTTGATGTACAGTTATGACCTGATTTTTCAGTACATTAAACATTTAACAATGAAACAAAAACTGAACCCTCTTCCAGAACTAAAAGGATTTAATCCTCAATAAAAAGAAATATTATTGTTGTGAGTTAAAACAGGCACATCCAAACTTATTGTCATAAGTCAAAAATGCTGGCAGGGCAAGAAAAGTACAAAAAACAAACAAAAAACTTGAAAATGAAGTAAAGTAATCTGAAAGGGAGTTTTAGCTCCATCCGTCTTCTCATCAACTCTGACCAGCTTCCAAGAAAAACACCAACAAAATGTTTTATAGTTTTCTGTTAATAACTTTCTTCTCGCTGCTTTTCTTTGCAGAGAGCATGACTAAAATAGTCAACAGGTTCTCACACCCGAGCTGTGGATCTCTGCAGCTCTTCCACATGCACCTTTTGACTGCTTTTCTAATCAATAACGTCTTTACACAGTCGGTCAGTTTAGGTGAATATAAATGCATACTACCACTTTATTTTTGTTTTTATTTGTGAAAAACAAGACAGAAAAGCATATTTACTTTTTTATTAATGTGTTGCTTTGTGTTTATTGGTCACAATCAATGTTGCAATGTGAGCAAATGTAGGAAAATAAAAGGGACGGGTTCTGTTTTGTATTCATTTACAATCAAATTTGATTTTAAGTTTTTCACCAGTTATTTAAAAATATATATCTATAAAACAAAAACCCTCCAAAACCTAAAGTCTGTCTTCACAGTCAGGAGCCATCATCTGATTTTTCCCCACATTTAAGAATTGCTCAGGCTCTTTAACATGACTGTAATGATGAAAAGTCAAAAACAACCCACAGCAGGAGCCTTTTATCTCCGAACGCGCAGAAACAACAGCTGACACAAGCATAAAAACAAGCACACTCGTTATTTGACCACAGAGGATGATGAAGCATCACGTCCTTAAAACAGAAAACCAAATTTAACAACAGCAGCTCAGTTTTTCTGGCTTTGTTTTGATCTGCAGCCTCTTTTTGTTGTGGCTGCAGCAGACCCGTCATGGGTCGGCTGGGTTCACGTTGTCTTCAGAGAACGAGGGGCGAAGGCCACTAATGACCCCCCTCCAGGGCCCAGTTTCAAAGCTGCAGCCAGCTAACGACAGAAGAGGCCGGCTGCCTCCATCCACACATCTGGTTTGCATTAAATGGACACATGTGGACTTTGTTTTGGGAAGTGCGACTGACGCGCATCCAAGTAGCCGTAATGAAAAGAGGTTTTCTAGAGACGTTTTCAGTAGGAGGCGAACGCCGACAGGAAGTGCATGATGTGACTAAAAGCTTATCATTAATGATAACAACCCGAGTAAATCTGTGATGCGAAGATCAGCCCTGTTTTGTCTCCGGTATTTAAATCACATGCCATGACTCAGGGACAAACAGAGGATAACACTTTGTTTTATTAGTTGCAGGAATCAAACTTTGACCTTTTTTTTAAATTTCATTTTACCACCAAACTAATGTCACAACTGGACTACCAAGAAGAAGCAATAACCAAACCTTTAAACATGTTTCTTTGTGTTATCATCATATGTACAAATTTTAAAAAATTATGTATTCATCCCAGTTTTATATGATACCTCTAAATAAAACCCCGTTCAGCCACAAATATCGAAGTCATTAATTAGACTATAGATCTTTCTATAAACGCAGATGTTTACTGAAGACATTTGAGATTTATTTAAGAATATTAATGAGCAAACAGCGTCATAAAGACTGCTAAAAGGTCGACCTTCTGCCGACCTTTCAGCAGAAGGTCCCCGAAAGGTTCTGGAGAAGTTTAAAGGTCAGGATGTAAATTAATTTCTCAGTTAAAACCTTTAGAGAGGACAGATCAAGACATGGATGTCCATTTAAGCCGACAGGGGAGCATTAATCATACCCTCCAGGATGCTGAGATGTTTTTTGTGATTGTTACGGTCAAAGTTGATGTTTTTTTAGCATTATTTTTGCAATAACATATCTTAGATAAAAATAAAAAATGCTGGACATGAGCTTCCCTTTCTTTCTCTTCTTCCTAATCAAGTAAATTTCTCCTTACCTGCGTCATCGTCCTGCTGCTGGGCTCTGCCATCTTCTCCCTGACTCTTTGTTCTTCCTGTTGAGGTACTAAAGATTTATTTTAGATATAGGCAAAGCAACAATGAGCACAACTTCTGCACAGAAATCAGAGAGGATTGGGTTAATACATCACATTGACTGACAACAAGGAATGTAAAACATAAAATTACTGCAAAAACACAAAATCTTACCATGTAGTTTTGGTCTAATCTCTTAAAATTAGACTAAAACTAATTTATATGTAACTTTTCAGCAAGAAATAAGAACTTTGTTTAAAGTCATCAATAAAAAAAACTACTTATTCTTTATTGGCAGATTATTTCACTTATAACAAGACATTTTCCCATGTTCTGAGTTAATCTGCCAATGGACTTTTACATGAATATTTAGGAATTATCGACTTAAAACCAACTCCTATATTTTCCTGAAAAGTTACTTGTAAGTTAATTTTGTCTTAACTCAAGTGTGCAAAAATGTTTGCACTCAAAATCACTTGGTAAGATTTTGTGTGTTTGCAGTGAACATAGCATTTTTGGTGACCAGCTTAATATGGTGATCTTCCTAAAATGTCATTTTTATCCACAAGTTATTGTGATAAAACAAACACCACCTTTTCTTTTCAAAAGATGTTTTAGGGGGGAAAAATAATCACTCTTGGCAAAAAGAGTCAGGCCATTACTTTAAGCATGTGACAATATAAAATACAGAAATAGATTAATAATCATTTAGCTAAAATTATTTGAATGCAACATTTCTCAGCTTACTTGGTTTGTTTAGAAGCAAACTCAGCAAAGTTTCTTGCATTTTGGCTCTGGCTAACTGCTGAACATGACACACACTGTAAAGCTCAGCAGCAAGTTTCCCCTCTGTCATCAGACCACAGGTGAAACACCGGCGTCAACGTGTTTACCCTCGTGATGCGTTTGAAGACGGCTCGGAAAATATCATCACCACATCTTAACAACCGATTAGATAGTTGCACAATTGTTTGTAATGCATTCTCCAAAGCTGCTCTTTATGGAAGAGTGACAAAACCAAAACCTGAAAAACAATACAAACAAACAAACAAATATACAAACATTCTCCTTAATCAGTCTAATTTAAGTCTAATTTAAGAGGCTTTTATTCAGAGAGAATGGAGAAGCTGGTGGGAAGATTGATGGAGCTCAATCTAGATCAATTTGTTGCTTTTCTCTTTAAATTTAGTGTATTTTTTCTTTCACAATGTCTCCAGATAAATTTCCATACAAAGTTCTTCCTGCTAGCAGAGTTACAGATTTCCCTCCAGTCTATCAGACCTGCTTATAATCACATTTTAAGCTGCAGAAATTGTCTTTGTCATTGTCTTTTTGAGACTTTGACATTTAATGAAACAAAAAACTGCTGCACTAATATGTGCAACAATTACTTCCTATTTAGGCTGTAAATTCTTGTTGTCATTTTAGAAATTAACAGAATGCTTGCTGAGGGCGTGCAGCTTTCTGAGGAAAGTTTGGACATGTCAAAAATATTTGCAGAGCCACTCAAAAACAAAATTAACCTGACATGAACCAATTAAACCCATTTTGCAGCCTTTACTGACCTCTGCTGGTAAACATAGAGAACACGCTCAAAATGTTTCTGGTTTCTCAGAATGTCAACATAATTTTGATTTTGAAGGAAGGGAGTGAGTCTGAGTTTCTGATGGATGAGGGGAAGCACATTATAAGCAATTCAAAGTGTTTTGCATGAATTAAAGGAAAACAAAACAACAAACTAGCAAAGATTCTGAATTACTGTGGCAATGTAAAGGCTTTAAACAATAAGCACTTTATTATATTCTAGTTAATCAAACAAACTCTGGAAACAAAGGGTAATTTGGATTAAAACCACTCTTTTTCACTTTTATGTTATTATGATCAAGCACAAATAACATAGTTTTTGAAAAATCTTATTTTAAAACAGAACGTTTTAGACAAGAGCCCTGCCACCGATGGACAATGCATCATTGTGACTTGGACATTTAAAAATAGCTTCTAATATTAAAACGTATAATATTGAGGCATTTTTTAGAAGGTTTTAGAATGTTTTACAGTTATGCCTTTATTGAAGGAGATGACTGTATCGTTTGCATGAGCTGAAAATGTATTAGAACCAAAACAACCACAAGCAGTCATTTTGACTGCATCATTTAAACCTAAATAAATTTGCTTTGCAAGTTTATTTAGCAAAGGTGATGCTTAATTTAAATGTTTTTAAAACCAAAAAGCACCAATATGAGTCTAATAAGTTCCCAAATCCAATTGTTTCAGGAAAGGGTTAGTTTGAACGCACTTCCAGCTTGATTGTCTGACAAAGTATATGTAGCTCATTTGTTTGCAAAATTGTGGACAAAATAAAAATCTCTTACAACCTGGATGAAAACAAAAGTTAACTTCATCTGGTGTTCCGGTTTCAAAACGTGTGTTCAAAGAAACAAACTGGCTGATCCCACACAACCTTTCAGGGAAATTTGTCTTTTAGAACCTAGAAGACAGTAACATTAAAGTCAAGAAATAATTTTACCAGAACCTTCCCAATGTCACACCAGACATTTAACAAATAAAAAGACCATGTCCCCCAGTGTGTTCTTCATCAATTAAACTAATGGGAAGAGCTGAAAGTTACCACAGTAATCTAAACAATCCCAAATTTTAAATTTAATTACAGATTTTGATTCCAAAGCCACATAACTATATCACTGAAATTTGAGAGAGATACATGTTTAAATGTTCTCTGTGTGAGTCTGAACTTGGCGCATCTGTTATTCTGCTGCAACCTTCGGGGATAAAGTTCTGGGATAAAGTAATCTGATATGTACAAGAGAGGACTGATTTCAGTTCGACTTGGAACAGTTCACCGGCCAGGAATCATGTCTCTAATTATAACTACAGGAGCATCAGCAGCAGCTGGTTTGGCCAATCACAAGTTAGGAAGAAACTGCAGAACCAATCGATGAGCCTGTCTGAAAGAAACGGTAGATGTTATTACACTGAGCTGAGGCGCCATTACTTAGTGTTAAATCTCTGTTTAACAACAAACAACTATTTGGAAGGAAAAGCTGAAACATTTGGTGAGTCGTGCTTGTGAAATAATTTTATATAAAATGGCAGAGAGACTTCTTAAAAGTTACCTGAGCTGTCATGTTTGTTCAGAGACTTTCAGAGATCCTGTGTCTCTGAGCTGCAACCACAGCTTCTGCTCAAGCTGCCTGCAGGAATTCTGGGAACAAACTGGAAATAAAAACTGTCCCATCTGTAAAAGGAGATCTTCTAAAGACATTATAATAGTAGACTTCACTCTGGAGGAACTGGCTGATTCTTTTGCTGTTGCTGGAAGACAGAAATTGGGATTATCACAGACAGAAACAGGAAAAAAGCATCTAGTCTGCAGTGAACACCAAGAAGATCCTGAGCGGTTCTGTGAAGACGAGCAGAGAGCTGTGTGTCCTGTCTGTGAGTTTTCTCTCCACCAGAGTCACAAAGTGGTTCCTATAGAACAAGCAGTCAGTGAGCTGAAGAGGCAGCTGAAATCTGACTTAAAGTCTCTGCAGGACAAGAGGAACAAACACAAGCAGGTGGAGGAAACATACGATGATGTGATTCAACACTCCAAGAAGCAGCTGCTGTTCACAGAGACACAGATCAGAGCAGAGTTCAACAAGCTCCACCAGTTCCTGAGAGAGGAAGAGGAGTCCAGACTGGCAGCTCTGAGGGAGGAAGAGGAGCAGAAGAGGAAGACTATCATGAGAGAGATGAAGAGGAATGAGGAGCAGATCTCCTCTCTGTCAGACAGCATCTCTGCTGTAGAAGAAGAGCTGCAGAAAGACAACGTGTCGTTCCTCAGCAGTTATGAAGCCACTCAGAGCAGAGCCAGAGGTCAGAGGTCACTGCCAGATCCACAGCTGGTATCAGGAACTCTGATAGATGTGGCCAAACACCTGGGCAACCTGTCCTTCAGAGTCTGGGAGAAGATGAAGGACCAGGTCCACTTCAGTCCCATCATTCTGGACCCAAACAAAGCAAATGAACAACTCTATCTGTCTGATGATCTGACCAGAGTGAGACATGGAAACACAGAGCAGCAGCTTCCTGATAATCCAGAGAGAATCACTGAGTATCCTGACGTTTTTGGTTCTGAGGGCTTCAGCTCAGGGAAACAGCTGGGATGTGGAAGTGGGAGATCATCCTGAATGGATTGTGGGTTTGACTAAAGAGTCTGTTGACAGGAAGGGAAGGAGAAATGTTACACCAGAAGATGGAATCTGATGTTTAGGGCATCGTGATGGAGAATACACTAATGGTGTCAAGACTGTCACAGTAAAGAAGAGTCTCCGGAGGATCAGAGTCCAGCTGGACTATGACATGGGGGACGTTTCTTTCTATGACTCACATCTACAGTCACAGAGACACTTTCACTGAGAAACTCTTCCCTTATTTTACTGTTTATCCTGCAGGTGATGCTAAAAGACATGAGAGACTGAGCTCATCCAACCGGTTGTCTGAGTGTTGTGCTGCCATAGACACAAAGCCTGGTGACCAGAACCAGAACCAGGGTTGAAACCAGACCCAGAGCCAGGGCTGGTCCGTAGGCTTGTCCCAACCAGTACCGATCCCTGTGGACCAACATCAGAGTACAGAGGTACCTGATCTCGGCCGGGGCTCCAAAGGACGGCTCCCAAGGTTGGGCCCCGTCCCAGGGAGTCCCCTGGATACGCCCAGCCCGGTACCAGTTGCCTGGCCCCCTTGCAACTGGCCAAGCCCCAGTGAGCTTCATTCTGGGTACACGGTTCCCAGATCCTGGATCTCATCCACGGACCACCGACTTACCTTCTGCCACCGAACCCTTACCCTAAACCTGCCAGGTTTAGTGCACTCAAATCCCACATGGAGCTTGGCTGGAACCCCTGGAACGTGACCTCAAACAACCAATCAAAACATGCAACACAACAACCCAACATTTAACTCAAAATAATCTAGGAAAATAGCTAACTTCAAAATACACAGTCCAAACAATATAAGAATCATAAATTAACTCGAAAGAAAATCAAGGTCACCTTGCCACAGCTCCATTCATGATGAATATGCTCCATTCATGATGAATATGCTCGCCATAGAGCTACTCCCCCCACACTAATCAATCCGACTCCTATGGCTGCCGCAATGCCTGTAGCGAGATGCTTCAAGAACTTTGTCTTCTTTTTTATCTCAGCCTGTGGTTCCTCCACAGGTTGTGGAGGAACCACAGTGTGGTTCTCCACAACCACAGGCTGGTTCTCCACAACCACAGGCTGGTTCTCCATAATCACAGGCTGGTTCTCCACAACCACAGGCTGGTTCTCCAAAATCACAGGCTGGTTCTCCACAACCACAGGCTGGTTCTCCAAAATCACTGGCTGGTTCTCCAAAATCACAGGCTGGTTCTCCAAAATCACAGGCTGGTTCTCCACAACCACAGGCTGGTTCTTCCACAACCACAGGCTGATTCTCCACAACCACAGGCTGGTTCTCCAAAATCACTGCCTGGTTCTCCAAAATCACAGGCTGGTTCTCCACAACCACAGGCTGGTTCTCCAAAATCACTGGCTGGTTCTCCAAAATCACAAGCTGGTTCTCCAAAATCACAGCCTGATTCTCCATAATCACAGGCTGGTTCTCCAAAATCACAGCCTGATTCTCCAAAATCACAGCCTGATTCTCCAAAATCATAGCCTGGTTCTGCAAAATCACAGGCTGGTTCTCCAAAATCACAGCCTGATTCTCCAAAATCACAGCCTGGTTCTCCAAAATCACAGCCTGGTTCTCCAAAATCACAGCCTGATTCTCCAAAATCACTGGCTGGTTCTCCATAATCACAGGCTGGTTCTCCAAAATGACAGCCTGGTTCTCCAAAATCACAGGCTGGTTCTCCAAAATCACAGCCTGGTTCTCCATAATCACAGGCTGGTTCTCCAAAATCACAGACTGGTTCTCCAAAATCACAGGCTGTGGTTCTTCCAGAGGCTGTGGAGGAACCACAGCCTGTGGATTCCTCATTTCTTTGTCTTCCTCAAGTTGCAATACATTGTTCAACAAGGTCACCTCGCCACATTCATGATGAATATGCTCCATTCATGATGAATATGCTCGCCATAGAGCTACTCCCCCCGCAATAATCAATCCGACTCCTATGGCTGCTGCAAAGCCTGTAGTGAGATGCTTCAAGAACTTTGTCTTTTTTTTATCTCAGCCTGTGGTTCCTCCACAGGTTGTGGAGGAACCACAGTGTGGTTCTCCACAACCACAGGCTGGTTCTCCACAACCACAGGCTGGTTCTCCATAATCACAGGCTGGTTCTCCACAATCACAGGCTGGTTCTCCATAATCACAGGCTGGTTCTCCATAATCACAGGCTGGTTCTCCATAATCACAGGCTGGTTCTCCATAATCACAGGCTGGTTCTCCAAAATCACAGGCTGGTTCTCCATAATCACAGGCTGGTTCTCCATAATCACAGGCTGGTTCTCCATAATCACAGGCTGGTTCTCCATAATCACAGGCTGGTTCTCCAAAATCACAGGCTGGTTCTCCATAATCACAGGCTGGTTCTCCAAAATCACTGGCTGGTTCTCCACAACCACAGGCTGTGGTTCCTCCAGAGGCTGTGGAGGAACCACAGGATGGTCCTCCAAAATCACAAGCTGGTTCTCCAAAATCACTGCCTGGTTCTCCAAAATCACAGGCTGGTTCTCCAAAATCACAGGCTGGTTCTCCAAAATCACAGGCTGGTTCTCCAAAATCACTGCCTGGTTCTCCACAACCACAGGCTGTGGTTCCTCCAGAGGCTGTGGAGGAACCACAGCCTGTGGATTCCTCATTTCTTTGTCTTCCTCAATTTGCAATACATTGTTCAACACATCTTCTAACACAGCCTGTGATACTGTTATAGCCTGTGATGAAACCACAGGCTGTAAGTCCCAAATTTCCAGGTCTTTCTCTAATAGCTGGATTTCATTCTCCAAGTCTTCTATTTCTTTGTCCAGCTTTTCCAATTCTTTTTCTTTCAAAAGAAATTGAGAGTAATTTGATATTTCACAAAAGTCATCCATTTTTATTGAAGCAATCCGTTTGTTTTCAAAAGTAATCTGAAATTGTCGAGCTCTTTACTGACTAAATGTGTCTTTCTGGAACCAAAGTTCAAGATTTCAGTGTTGGGATGTCATAGTGAAAAGCGTGATGTCACAATCTGATGTCACAGCCTCAGTAGAACAAATGGCAAACTCATCAAGTTTGAATGAAAACAATCTGCGTGTGTTTTTTTATTTATTTTAATTTTTTTACTTTATTTCAAACAAATAACATGAGCATACATACGGAGGTTAAATCAACGTCAAATATTAAAATATAATAAAACAAAAAATAATTGCAGATATTGAGGGTGTTGATGTGAAAGTCTAGAAAGACAAAATTAAAATAAATATATTGTACATACATTGGTATAATATAATAATATGTACTTATTCAGTTAGGTTTTCATAACATGTCAAAAATGTATTCAAATACATATGAAGATTGTTTATTATAGCAAAAAGAATAATAAAGGCAACAAAAGAAAAAGATAACAGGGATCTTCTTATGAGAAGTCAATTCTTGATTGAGTTGAAAAGCTTTTGTTACTCCAGGTGAATTGGAGTCAGTAGGATGACGATGTCTCCAAATACCTACTAAATTTGCTAATGTTGTTGTGTTTTTGTCATTTGTTTTGTTGTAGCGTCCCGGTTGAATGGATGGTCTCTCAAACTGATGGTTCACAATGTTTATTGAATGCCTTTTTATGTGAACACACCGTAAGAGCTACAAAACATACAAATACAATACATTAATAACTCAAACAGTGTTGTTTTCACATTTAACTTTAACATATTAATCCTTTTTCTTACATTCTGTCATTAAACCTTCTGTCATAAAATAAAACGCAATATATTAACTGTTAACGGTTAATTAACGAATATTAGTGCCGTATAATAGTAAAATACAACCGTCACCCAATAGCAAACAACACGTTTTACAGTAAAACTAAACATATATTTACATATTAAAAAACTCTCACCTTGTTCCCCATCAACCAAGCGCCAACCAACTGACTTTATATACCCTAATCTGAACCACACCTTCATTAGCTTTACTCCGACCTGAGCGCTCTCTCTTTCTGCGCGATGACCAGCAGTTAATTGTCAGTTAATTGTCTAACGTTGGCGTCACACTTCACCACTCTTCCGTTTCAAATCCTTTCAAAATAAAAGCATAAATTCTTATGTTAACAAATACTCGTTTTTAATGAAGAAACACAAAATACTAATAAGGTCATTTACATTTGTGCTTTCAATTTGCTGAAGTGGTTTGCACCTCAGGGCTGCCGTAAAGTTTGTTCTCCGCCATGCCGTCAAAAGGCCTGAGAGAAATATTCAAGGTTTTATTTTGAAATTGTCATTAAACTTAATTTAAAATTTCCACACTAATCCTGTGTGTAACAATGGTTGCTTAAAATCAGTTATAAAAAGCCAAAACACAATGTAATTCTCAAGGCCAGCTCATTCCTCCTCAGTAGTAACTGACAGTTCCGCCATGTTGTAGTTCTGACAATCAGCTCTGACCTCTTTTGTTGGCACTGAGTGTTCCGCCATGTTGTAGTTCTAACCTTCAGGAATTGTAGTTTAAAGAGGTCAACTGTCATGTGTGTGAGGCAGAGACAGATTTCTATCTTTGTGAGACAGCTCAGTCAGTTTTAATGCTATGGGCAGGGCCCCAACAAGAAGAAGATGAAAGAAATACAAAATGAAAATACAAACACTGATAAAACACTGCAGAACTGACACCAAATGGACTTTACAACTTCTGCTGAATGATTCATTGCTTTTCTGGCTTGTGTGTATTTTTTCCTGTAAATCTTGTTTTCTCTAGCTAAACTGACTAGTGAACGCTTCCACAGGGTGCGGCTGGCTGCTTGTCTGATTGCACGTTCACCTTATGAACTGTGAAAAGCCTGTCGCGCTTTTCATTTCTTACTCTCAGTTTAGTCACTGCAAACAGTAAGTTAACAAACTGGTTACTTTGACAGTTCCAGCAGAAGGAAATGTTTGACCAGCTGAAAATCATTTACATATTATAGTCAAAGTTCAGAATGCGGCTGTTGCCACCCGAACAGAAACACCTGAAGACAAACCCAGTGACCTTCAGTCAGTATGATGATGCTGCACATGTAAAAAAGTGATGGAATTGTAAACTTGTGCTGTTTTCGGCTCATGCTTTGTTTTCTTGGCATTGGCAGGAATTTAAATATTTAGTTTTCTGCTGTTTTTGTATTTTATTTGTTTTGTTTTGCTTGTTTGTTTTTTTCTCTTTGACTAATGTGTGGAAAGGTTAAAAATGACTGAAATAAATGAGTAAATAAATAAATAGAGTTTGATTTGTGTTAGAGTTGAGTCATTTTTTCCTTTCATTTATGGAAGGAAAATAGTATTTTACTATGAAGGAAAATCTTCATAGTAAAATACTTAATTTTCACATTTAGGTGACAGGATTAACTGACATTCTTATCTCCACCCACTGAAACCAGCTCACTGTTTGAGCGTAAGACAAAAATGCTGTTTATCGAGTTTATAGTGAAGTGAGAATGAAATGTCCTCTGCCTTCAACAACCAAACCACACACCTTTTTCATACAAAGAGCCTCTTAGCAAATTCTTTTTACTTCTTTTTCTCTGTTCTCATTCAATAAAATGGTTAAAGAAAATAGCAGCTTTAATTACAGGGAGAATAACACAGGAACAAAAGAGGCAGAAAATATTTATCGGTGTCACCAGAGCTTGTCTGACTGGTAAAACGTCTCTGAGTTGTCAGACAGAATGACAGGAATTATCCTTGCTGTTGAACAGAGATGAAACGGCATCACAACATGGTGGATCGCTGTTGAAAAAGACGCTGGACCTGAGTGAGAGCGGAAAAGAAACTTTAATGGTGAGTCCACATACTGACGCTTTGGAACAAAAGACAGGAAGAAACTGATTTTTTTAAAAATTTTCTTCAAGATCTGTTGTCTTTAAAAACAAGAAGATCATCTAAAATGATGATCTAATAGCAAAGAGGGTGAATTTTAAGATGAAGAAACTGACTAACTCTTTACCTGGAAGACAGAAAACTTCATCTGAGAGGAAAAATCAAGCTAAAATGGGGCTGTGCAGTAAACATCCAGAGGTTCCTCATTTATTCTGTGAGGACGAGGAGAGAGCTGTGTGTCCTGTCTGTGAGTTTTCTCTCCACCAGAATCACAAAGTGGTTCCTATGGAACAAGCAGTCGGTGGGCTGAAGAGGCAGCTGAAATCTGACTTAAAGTCTCTGCAGGACAAGAAGGAGAATTACAAACAAATGGAGAAAACATACGATGAAATGACCGAACACATCACAAAGCAGGTGTCGTCTACAGAGAAACAGATCAGAGCAGAGTTCAGCAAGCTGCACCAGTTCCTGAAAGAGGAAGAGGAGTCCAGACTGGCAGCTCTGTGGGAGGAAGAGGAGCAGAAAAAGAAAATCATAAAAAAGAAAATAAAGAAGATTGAGGAGCAGATCATCTCTCTGTCAGATGGTATCTCTGCTGGTAAAGAAGAGCTGCAGAAAGACAACCTATCGTTCCTCAGCAGTTTTGAAACCGCACAGAGCAGACTCAGAGGTCAGAGGTCACTGCCAGATCCACAGCTGGTCTCAGGAGCTCTGATAGATGTGGCCAAACACCTGGGCAACCTGTCCTTCAGAGTCTGGGAGAAGATGAAGGACCAGGTCCACTTCAGTCCCGTCATTCTGGACCCAAACACTGCCAGCCGATGGCTCTCTCTGTCTGACGATCTGACCAGCGTGAGACGCTGCGAAACAAAGGAGAAACTTCCTGACAACCCAGAGAGAAACATTAACTACACCAATGTTTTCGGTTCTGAGGCCTTCAGCTCAGGGAAACACAGCTGGGAAGTGGAAGTTGGAGATCATCCTCGCTGGAATATCGGTTTGGTCAAAGAGTCTGTGGACAGGAAGGGAGAGACAGACGCTTTGCCCAGATATGGAATCTGGTGTTTAGTGCATGGTGACGGAAAATACACAGATGGCGAAGCTAACATCGTCACAATGAAGGAGAGCCTCAGGAAAATTAAAGTCCAGCTGAACTATGACAGAGGGGAAGTGTCCTTCTATGACTCTGAAGACATGAGTCACATCCACACCCACAGAGACACTTTCACTGAGAGACTCTTGCCTTATTTTTGTGTTGGAAAAACAGGAGATGTGGAACCGACAAGTATCAAAGTCTGTACAACTAATATTAATTTTTAAGCATCACAGAAACAGAGCGTAAAGTTTGAAAATAATTGTTTTTTGTTGTTTTCTGAGAAGAAAACAAGACATGTTGACATCAGTTACAATGTTAAATATTATACCATACATGTTCAGACTTTGACGACTCAATTTTACATAGAAAATGTGCAAAAAAAAAAATCTAAAACCACAGATAGTTTACACAGGGGATCCACTCATTTATGTTTATGTTGTATGTGAACGTCCCAATATGGAGACAGAAACATTGTTTGCTTCTTTTCTTGCTGTCTTTAAGTCTTTTTTAAAACTCATTCTTACTTTCAGTGGATTTTGACACAGTATGAGTTGTTTCTGTTTTTATTTAAACAGTCTTTGTTTAAAAGGTATTCTGTTTATGGTGTTTTCATTTTTACATTTTATTATCATTCGTTTCTTGGTTTCTTGATCTGTTTTAGTACTGTACAGCGTGTTGGTTAATACATTGTTTTAAAATGTAATTTATGAATAAAATTGATTTGGATTGGTCTATGAAGCAACTTGATTTCATAAGCTTATTCTTCAAATTTTACTATTATAGAAAATCTAGTCACTAGTAAAACAACTCTTCAGTCTTCAGCAGTTATAATAGACAGATTTAAAACTCTGATAGCATACCAGCATGATTGCAAGATTAAGAAAAACAGTTCAAATAATTTTTAATATGTTAGTTGAGAGGTTATGAGCAGTCAATACCTTACCTGAAATATGGGATTCAATGACACAATAAATAGAGTTAATTATTTTAAAAGCTGTTGGGGAATCAGTGAGATTTCAAAAACAAAACAAAAAAATTCAAGGAAATTAGCGATGGACACAACTCAGAAACACTGAAGAAATTACAAATATTTCATTCATGTCCTGGATGTGATCAACAAGGGGCAAAAATAGTTTTTTCTCCACATTTGGGCCGTAAAGGTTTTCTCAAATGGACTCTGATGAAAGTAAAATTGAACTTTGATCCATAATTCAACTGGAATTTTTTTTTTTTTGTTGAAGTAGATAAAATCTTCTAATACAAATCTAAAGAACTTTGACGTAAAACTTTCTGTTGTTTTCTTGACAACTGTAGATGAAAAGATATTTCAACAGAAGAATGAAGAAATGTAATGCAACTTCTTAGAAAAGTCGACAGGAGTCACCTGAGAGGGCTGTGGACATCAGATGTTTTCACAATCTGATTGATTTGGAAATCTTTCTAAGTCAGCGAATTGTTCCAGGTGAAGAAGTGGGATGTTAACAGTTTTCATGCTCTTTAATTGGGGAGCACACCAATTAAAGACAGTTGTTTCAGCTGTCAATCAACCTCGTGAATGCTTTGCTAAATGTGTTAATGACACAAAAACAACTCACCACAGGAAAACCATTTATCCTGTGGTGGCCTTGCTAACTAGCATTAGCATTTATGAAAGCCTCTGCTAGCTGTAGCCACAACTTCTCGCCAGCTGTCTGCAGAGATTCTGGCAAGAATCTAGGAGCAAAAACTGCATCATTTGTGGAAGAAGATCCTCAAGAGAAAAAACTTACTACGATAGTAAACGGAGAGTGAAAGGGGGAGATGAGCAGCGCCACATGCAGAGCTAAGACCTTTCTCCTGGCTCTAACTAATTATTTTTAGTTAGAACTAGTCAGTGTCTTCACTGATTGTCTTGTCTCATACAGATATATTCAAATATAGAATATTCTATACATGTATATTTTAGAAGAGTTAAATACTGCAGCTTTATGCCCATGTTGAATGGATGTAAACTTGAGAAAAAAGGTGGATGTCGCTATGTTTTATAGTTTCTCAAGTATACTATTGAAGCTTCACAGTTTGCTTCTTGATTCAGCATTTAACCTGATGCCTCACAAAGATGGAAACATTCACAATGAAAGTAAAGAAGAACAGGTTTCTCTGGACGGCTAAAGGAAAAAATGTTGCTTGTCCTGTTTATGGTGAGCTGAAACAAACTCTTTAAATGTAGAATGGTTGTAAAATTTAGCACAAACTTTGAGATTCTAAACCTCGAAATGTCCTTATGTAAAAATGAACAGAAGAAATGTTATGAATGTAAAAATGTAATTTGTTTTGTATTATTTTCAGCTTTCAGAGTACAAGGAAATTTGATGAACAAAGAAAAGCAATTACACAACACAACTTGTCTGACTGGTGACACGTCACTGTGAAGTAAAATCAACGCAACCGTTTCTCCCCACAGACAGACCCGATCCACCGTCAAAGGAACATCATCGCAACACAACCTCAACATTTACAGGATATTACTCTGCAGACAAATCTGTGAGTCCTTTTTTCTGAAGACAACACAAGATGGCTGAGTCTGCTATTTTTCAAAGTTATTTGAGCTGCCCCGTTTGTGTTGGGACACTGAAAGATCCCGTATCTCTGAGCTGCAGCCACAACTTCTGCGCCAGCTGTCTGCAGAGATTCTGGCAAGAATCTAGGAGCAAAAACTGCCCCATTTGTGGAAGAAGATCCTCAAGAGAAAACCTCTCAGTGAACTACACTCTGAAGGAACTCGCCAACTCTTTTGCTGGAAGACAAGCGCCTGAACCATCCCCGTGGCTCCAACCAGAGCAGAAGCTAATAGTGGTGTGTAGCATTCATCCAGATGATCCAAAATACTTCTGTAAAGATGAGCAGAGAGCTGTGTGTCACATGTGTGAGTTCACTCTCCACCAAAACCACAAAGTGGTTCCGATTGACCAGGCGATCAACGAGCTGAAGGTGCTGCTCAGATCTGATTTAAAGTCTCTGCAGGACAAGAGGAACTGGAACATGCAGGCGGAAAAAGCATACAGCGAAATGGCAGAACACCTAAAAATCCAGGTGTTGACGACTGAGAGTCAGATCAGGGCAGAGTTCAACAAGCTCCACCAGTTTCTGAAAGAGGAAGAGGAGTCCAGACTGGCAGCTCTGAGGCAGGAAGAGGAGCAGAAGGGAATGACTATCAACAGATTTCTCAGCAGGATACAGGAACAGATCTCTTTGCTGACAGACAGTATCTACGCGATTGAAGAGGATCTCCGCAAAACTGTCTTGCCATTCCTCAGCACCTATAAAGCCACTCAGAGCAAAGCCAGAAGTCAGAGGTCACTGCCAGACCCACAGGTGATTCCAGGAGCATTGATAGATGTGGCCAAACACCTGGGCAACCTGTCCTTCAGAGTCTGGGAGAAGATGAAGGGGAAGGCCCTCTACAGTCCCGTCATTCTGGATCCAAACACTGCTCACCCCAGCCTCTATCTGACCGATGATCTGATTGGTGTTAAATGTGGAGAAACATGGCAGCAGCTTCCTGACAACCCAGAGAGAAATATCAAGTATGCCAACGTTTTCGGTTCCGAAGGCTACGGCTCAGGGAAGCACAGCTGGGAGGTGATGGTGGGAGACCATCCTGACTGGATAATTGGTTTGGTTAAAGAGTCCTTCGACCGAAAGAGAGAGACATTTGCTTCAGCGAAGTTTGGAGTTTTAGTTCTGGTGCATCGCGGTGGAAAATACTCCAATGGGGCAGGCAAGGCGGTGACAGTCAGGAGGAATCCGCAGAGGATCAGAATCCATCTGGACTACGATGGGGGAGAGGTGTCCTTCTACAACTGCGAGGACAGGAGTCTCCTCTGCAGTCACAGAGACACTTTCACTGAGAAACTTTTTCCATACTTCTGCATCGGAAAAGCCGGCGAGGTGAAAACATCTCATGTTAAAGTTTGTAAAGTGTCTCCCTGAGTAATAAAACCAGAGTATGACAGGTATGCTCCATCAGAAAACAGAATATGTCTGTGAATACTACATCTGAACATAAAATACTACAATTTTTTTTTATTTAAATAAAAACATAAAAATATGAAAATGTTAAAAATAAAATGGGGAAATGCAGTAGACTTTTTAAAAAGCTTTTTCCAAATATCTAAAATTCCTGAGCTTTTACTAGCTTTTTATTTTATAAAAAATAACTTTCACTTCTTAATATGAAACATTTATTTTGTTTTGTTTGTGTATGAGTTTGTTGTGGTGGGTTGAAGCCGTTCTTCATTTTAAGGCCATAATGAGATTTTCAAAGTGTTTGTGATGAAATTCTTTGCATTGCTTTGATTAATATTTGTATAGATTATTTTTGCTGAAGAAGAATCAGGGATTCAGATGTTTAATTTAATGTCAGGGCTCAAAACTTGATACTTTACTGTTGTTAAATGTGACTGGATTATTGGGTTTTGTATGTGTCTCCTCTTTTATTTTATCTTATTATCTTATCTTATTGAAATGTGTAGGATAATGTTCAGTAAATTTGTTCACTGATAATAATATTATAGCTCCTATACTGAGGAAATAAATAAAATTTTAATGTTTCTTGTGGCTTTATTTAATTAGAGTTTAGTTAAAATTTTACTATTAAAGGTTGAAAAATTAAAACCAGATGGATGCAAGCTAGTAATTTTTCTATTTTAATTTTGCTTCGGATCTGTAAAGATGAAAACTGAAGTAACTTTATACTCATATTTGCACTAATTCCACTGCTGAATTTGTCACTTCTTACTGAAAATGTACATAAATAAAAATAACTGCATTCCATTGATGTCTGCACCTGGACTTTAGCTTGTTAACAAGTAGTCTGTAGACTACTGATGTTGTTGTCTACGTTCGGCTACGTAGATTCATTTTGTCCCCCCAAAATGAATGGATGGATGGACGATGTTCCACTTTCCACCAGATGGTGGCGATAATGCACTTGAAATCAAAACGAAGGAGAACAAGAAGAAGAAGCCGTCTACCGGAAATGACATATTTGAAGCGGGCGGGGAAGGCCTGTTGGTGATTGGAGAACGCAGATTTTTGAAAGTGGCGCTTATTTTGGCGAGTAATAAGTTGATTTCTAAGGTGTTTTTTTTTGGCATAATCTGGACTGTGAGTGGATCGAGATGGCTAGTTGTAGTGGGGGGTGTTCAGAAGATGAAAATATGGACACAGGATGGTTTATGGTAGAAACTAGAAGAGGGGGAGGAGGGAAAGATAAGGTTAAAAAGGGGACAAAATTACCGGTGGAAGATCTCTTAAAGATGAGGAAGAAAGAGTTGAAATAAAAAAGAAAATAATAATGGAAGACTTTAAAGTAATATTAAAATTTAAGGCTGGACAGTGTATGATTGGGGTTAAGTCCTATCAGTTTGTAAAATGGATTAAAGAAAGTAGAACTAGCTAAAGTTTTATTATTATTTGTAAGAATGCTGAGCAAAATAATAAGGCATTAAAACTACAAATGGTATGTAAAAAAGAAGTGTTGGAAAGAAAGGTAGTGGGGGAAGAAAGAGGAGTAAAGGGTGATTTCAGGGATCCCTGTTGGAGAAAACTTGGAAGAGCAAAAGAAAATAATTAAAGGAGGAGAGATTACAGGTTTATAGCTCTCGTGTTAAATAGTTTGGATTCCTGCCCACATTGGAGTAAAAGGAAATGAGCTGGCAGATAGTTTTGCTAAAAATGCAGCAAAAAAAATTATTGTTGATTTAAATATTAAAATAAGCAAAAATTAGGTTAAAAATATGAGTAAAATGTATATTAAGAAGAAATGGCAGGAACAGTGGGATAGAGGAAGCAATACAAGATTTTATTATAGCATCCAAAAAAAAAGTTGGGGAATTCAGGAAATGTAATTGGAGTAAACAAGAAGATGATACTATATCTAGATTAAGGTTTGGACATACAGGATTAAACAGTACTCTTAAAATAATGAATAAATATAGTACAGGTCTTTGTAATTATTGTAGAAATTAAGAAACAATTCATCATATTTTTTAGAATGTAGTAAGTACGTTCAGGAAAGGGAGGGATTCATTAGATAATTAAGTAGGAATAAAAATAAATTGGATATCATGGATTTGCTTCAAAGATAATCTGGGGATGTAGTTTTTAATAGTATTTTTAGTTTTTTAAGGAGAACATGTACAGTATTATGGGAAGATTATAGTGGATTAACATCAGATCCATACTCCAGTCTGGAAGGTGGCGGTAATGCACTTATAAATTGTCTGCCAACCGCCATAAAACAAAAAGAAGAAGAAGAAGAAGAAGAAGAATAATGCCATCAACCGGAAATGACATATTGAAGCTAGTGAGAAAAAAAAAACCTCACGAGATTTTCGCAGGTATGTTTTTAGTGTTCAAATTACTTTTTACAAAAATAACAGGACTTAATTTTAGCAGCTCTTTTTTCTAGCTTTTTCTACTTGGAGTGTTTATCAGCTCAGAAATATTCAGAGCTAATCGTGCAGTTAGCGTCTCACCAAAGCTGCTAGCTAACAGACACCTGCGCGATGGATGAGTGTGTTTATGTTTACTTTGAATATTAGGTCTTTGTTTCTTGCAAATATCAAGTGATGATATCAGGTTTCCAAAAAAAGAAAAAAAGAACAAAAGTCTGCACTAAGAGAACCTGAAATTCAGAAAGAATTTTTATTTTGAAAATGGAAACATTTAGCAAGGGATATAATGTAGCTCCCATTTAGTAATGGTTTTTACCCGGTTAACCTTGCAGGATAAAGAGGTAGGGGGCTAAGTTCAAATGTTATTGAGCGATAATCAATTTTATTAATGACAATGCAACACCATTAGTAATTACAATCATTGGATATTGATTACAATTATCGCTAACAATTTAGTTACTGTATTTGTGGTCAAATGTATTATTGGCATGCAGGGTGGCAGCTGAAATGTGTCACAAATATTTAATCCAGTCAAAACTGGATTAAACTTTTGCTTTCTAGTGTTGCTGCATGCATATTCATTATAAGGGATTTATGCAAAGTCAACAACACATTGCAAGTGGTTGTTGCTATGTGCTTGTCTAGTGAACAGAAATCATTGACCCGATGCAATCTGCAGCGTTTCTTTAGAAACTTTTTAAACTAGTTTAAATAATAATTCAGGATTGTTGTGTGCCATTACTTTTTGAAAATGTCTTCATATTGGCACAATATAAATAAACTAAATTAAATTATATTTTTACAATTTACATGGAAACAAAAGTACATTTTAAACAATTGGTTAAACAATATATTTAGGAACAGATATAAAAATAAAAAATGCTTGGTTGTTTTTATTGAATAAATAATCAAATCAAATGATATTTTGAATATGAATAGCTGGAAAGAATAACTAATAGACGACTTAATTTATATTTTAAAAAATCTTTGATTTAATTAGAAGCAAAACTATAAATGTGGAGAAAGGATGTTGCCATGTCAGGAAAATTATCAGGTGACTTGAGTCTGAGATGAACTCAAGTGATACTCAACTTTGCCCTACAGTTACTCAAAAAGCTGTTTTTACTGTAAAGGTATGTGGATAATTTAAACTTATAATTGCTTTTTTTCTTGTACATCTCATCGCTATAAAATAGGAGACTCAAGCAACTAACTGGATGTTCATGAAATACGATGGACAACTCTGCTGCAAATAAGAACCACATACATTGTCCAACATGGTTGGACCAGAATGGCTGGTCCACTACTTCAGCTCAAGGACTCCCCATGAACATCCACACTAACTCTCAGCCTCTCAGTCTGGGTTCCGACTCCGTCCAGAGATCATTGTTTGGCCACCTGGAGACGTCCAATCAGAGCTGTATGAGCGATCTGAGCAGCTTGTCCTCCGGAAACAACAACTTGTTAAAGGCTTCCAACATGAACAGCATTTTTTCTTCCAACTCAATTTTTTCTAACCCTCCCATCATTGCTGCGTCTCATGGGATGACCTTTGAGTCACAAACTCTTTACACACCTTCAGGGTTGGAGACGACACATCAGGCAAAAATAATCCCTCCACCGGCTCTTTCCCAGCAAAACCAGAGTCCGCTAACTTGTGAGGTCCAGAATTTACTTCTTCAGACAACCAATTACAAAATGTGTCAATCTCAGTTGCCTGGTCTTGAGTTATCACACGCTTTTCAAAATCAGTCCTTTGATTTTTCATCATGTGAGCCGAATGTTAACATGCCTCAAGCAACATTTGGAGAACAAAATAATGGCAATAACTACGCAAACATCTCTGAATCAGCCATTTCCACGGAGCAGCATCAGTGGGTACCTTCAGGAGAAACTGGTCATGTCGACAAACCACCGTTGCAGGAGAATAGTTGTCCGCCTTCGGTAAGGATGTGATCATTAAACCATTAAACTGTATGAGATGACAGTTTTTTTTATTTTTTTTTAAGAAAACTTTATTTTAAAGAATTGAGCACCACTGAGGATTGTTTTTTTTTTACATGTGTACTTATTATTATTTTTTGTTTTCAGACTGAAGGCAAGCAAAGACGTTCCTTCATTTTAAATCAGCGTGCCCAGCTGCTTAAACAGTTGGAAAACCTTGATAAACTTGTAAGTATGCAAAGGTTAAAATACAGTTATTATTTTTTCTGTCCAGGTTTCAACAGTTTCAAGTAAAGATGATGGGTGGTTTTAACTTTGTATTGTTTTTCTTATTAAGCTGGAGTCAATGCCTTCAGATGACGAAGAGGAACCTTCTAACAAAGATGTTCAGGTAAGTTATGCTTTCTAACCACCACTTAAGAACAAGCAGCTCTACATTCATTGTAAACTGTTTCCTGCTGGTTTCTTTAAAGTTTATAGATCCAGTTCTTTATCACAGATTTTTTTTTTTATTGGGGTTTGTTTGTTTCTAGTCTCCACCTGCGGCAAATTGTTCCTCACCTTCACTCTGTGATAAACAAAGTTTCTCTGACACGGTGCCAGCATCTCCATTGTCACCAGCTGGATCTGAGGTCAGTACCGTTTTACTTTCAGGCTTTGTTCATGACCTGTACAAAGGCTGTTTCATAAAGATTATTGCAAAAACCTTGTATCTGTGGACATGTACAGATAAATGCCTAGTTAAGTGACAAAATCTGCCAGTGAAAGTAGTATTTTTAATCAATATTAAGTAATTATTGACTGAAAACAAACTCCTGTATCTCTCAAAAGTTACTTGTAAGTTTGTTTTGTATTATTTCAAGAATGCAGCAATATTTGCTTTAGAAATACTTGGTAAGATTTTGTGTTTTTGCAGTGTATTGATTTAGGTAGAAAATGGATGAATTGAGATGGAATATTCTGCTTTATTATCTATTTCTTAAATTAGCAATTCATTTTGCTCCATATTTCTTTTATGTTTCAGGAAATGGATCAAAGTTGCAGCGCGTCGGAAGAGGATTCTGATGCTTTTTCTGATTATGTGCTTCAAAGTGAAGTCAGTTTTTCAAATTCCCAGTCTGAGGACGATGCCGACTCTGAGGATTGTCTCAGTCCCAGCTGTCAGGAGGATGACACAGTAAAAATGGAGGAAAATTCAGACGATTCTTTGTCGGAGGAAGAAAATACCCCTTCTTCACCAAAGACATCTGAAGATAATGAGAAGTATGGAAAGGTGGAGATAGAAACTTCCAAAGCAAAGAATGGACACTCTACCACCAAGAGAAATTACTGTCTGTTTTGTGGAAGACCGGTGACCAAAATGTCAAAGCATCTTACGAACGTCCACAGCGACAGGCTCGAGGTTGCCGTTGTATTTCAGTATCCTGCCAACTCAGTGGAAAGAAGAAAGATATGGCAAAAACTAACAAACGACGGAAACTTCAAACACAACAAAGATGTTTTAAAGACAGGGGAGGGAAAACTTGTCGTACGAGGTCGACTTACAACTTCTCCGAAAGCAACAGACTTTGTTCCCTGCATTTATTGTCATGGACTCTATCAGAAAAGAAGCATCCACCTCCATATGAAAAGGTGCAGGGAAAATCTTAAGACAGAAGACGACTCACAGGAGATACCAAAGCGAGTCGTATCACACTGTGCGCTTTTGACTAAAAATTGTGAAGGTATAAGTGAGGAGTTTAAGAACCTCATTGGTGTGATGGTGTATGACAACGTATCTGAAACTGTCATGGAAAACCGAATTATTTTGCAATATGGAGAGCAAATGTTTAAGAAATATATCAGTCATCCAAAACAGCATGAATACGCAAGACAAAACCTTCGACATGTTGCGAGACTTCTGCTCGAGGCTCAAAAATCGACCCCTATGAAGAGTTTTGAAGATTTCTTTAAGCCTTCTAACTTTAAACATGTGGTGTCTGCTGTGAAGGTGATGGGGCAATACGACCCTGAAAAAAAACGCTACAACACACCGTCGCTTGCCCTCAAGCTTGGTTACCATCTTAAGAAAATCTGCAACATCGTACAGAACAATGCCAAGACCCTTGGTGACACCAAAGTGGTAGAGTCATGCAAAATATTCCTCTCCATGTACGACAAAAAATGGACTAAGTATGTGTCTTCAGTGGCGTTATCAAATATTAAAGACATGCAGAAGAAAAGAGCAAACAAAGTGCCGTCTGCTCAAGATGTGAAACGTCTTTATTACCACCTGGAAACAGCTCATCACACTGCAGAGAAGAAGCTTCGCGAGAACCTTTGTTCAGAAAACTTTGCGGCTCTGGCCAGGGTGGTTCTGGCTCGGACGATTCTTTTCAACAGGAGACTTCCCGGAGAGGTGGCGTCGATTTCACTGGCGGCTTTTGAGTCACGGATACGATCAGATGTCTGTGACGACATGGACGTGTCCGTCACAAAGCTGGAAAGAAAACTGTGTGGTTTGTTCAGCAGAGTTACCATCAGAGGGAACTGTGGGAGAGTCGTGCCCATCATCCTCAAGCCTTCTTTTGAGTCATCTATGGAGTTTTTGATCAGCGTTCGAGAAAAATGTGGTATTCTGAGCAACAACCCGTACGTGTTTTCCCGGCAGCATTCGCTGACTGCTCAGAAAGGGTCATCCTGCATTCAGTGTCATGTCAAAGAATGTGGAGCAGAAAACCCCTCTCTCCTGGTGGTGATGAAAATCCGCAGGCATTTTGCACCGTTGCTTCAGCTCCTTAATCTGGATGACGAAGAGGTCAAGCAAGTTTTGGGCCCCAATAGTGACATCCAAGTTCTGCGGCAAATCAACGACACAATGTGTGATGACTCTGTCATGGAGTCTGAAGGTAATGTTTCACTTTTTGAGCTAATTTAACTCATTAAGTTGGCAGGTGAATCCAATGTTAGAATTAGAGCTGCAGCTAATTATTATTTTGCTAATCAATTATTGGATTAAAAAACAATTGGCACATTTTTGTGCAATATACATTAAAAGCTGCAAATATAAATAAAATGCAATAACAGTTTTCCTTCAGTGAACACTTGAACTTGATTTGTAGCCATGTAGCTGCATCTGCTCTTAAAAATATTTCTAAAATCAACATTTGATCTTTTCTACTTGAAACATTTTTACTATAATATCACATAAGGCTGATTTGTTGATTATATTTTGATTTAACCAATTAATAACTAGACAGCAAAATGTATTTAAAAGGAAATTTTATTTCTACAAAAAGTGTCTAAAACTATGCCACTTAGATTTTTGTATTTAAACTATTTAAAATTTTTCTTTCCTCTTAGGTGCAAAATGCATATAATCTGTGTACAGATTTAGCTTAATTATTGCTGTTCTTTTGGCAAATAGTCTTGAGTTGTCTATGTGCAATTATGTAACAATAAAGTAGTTAACTGTGATTTCAATAATCGAATAATTCTGATTAATCGTTTCAGCCCTAGTTAGAATAAGGAGATATAACTTAATTTCTACATATGTGAAGGTTTTCAATTGTGAAGCAGATTTCTGATTATGAAGTGCTGGCTTAACTACAACAGATTTAAAAACACATAACCACTTGGTAATGTAAAATAAAAATACATTTTTGTTAAGTCGACTCCGAGCCTTTAAAAAAAAAAGTGCTGGTTTTAGACTTGTAAATTTAAAAATAGTTGACAAAAATGCCAAACAAATTTGGACATACCACAGAAATTAGATCAAATTCCTTTAAAATCTATTTTATACTTCCAGTTAGCTTACTTAAACAGGAATATGCACAAATTTGCTTAGACTAGAAACTACCAAATCTTTTGATCTTCACTTTGGTTTGGATTTTGATGCTCAGTTGGTCTCACTGTAAAGAGACTATGAAATTTGACTTATTTATAAAATGGCATTTAGTTAAATAGAATAAAAACATTGCACAATTTTATTAATTATTCTTATTTAAAAGAATAATTACCAAATAACTTAATTATGAATAAGTAATTCATTTAGAGTTTTGCGAATATATAAAAATAACAATGAAATCAGTTATAAAACTGATAAAATGTTATTGGGAATTAAAAAGCCTTTAAAGAATTGTCTTGTTGTTTTTCTGTCACTGTTTTCAGGGCCACTGCAGTTTTACCAGCAGCGCAGAGGAGCCACTGGCTGCAGTATGCCTGATGCATTAAAAAACTCGAAGGCTGAAGGTACTTATGTGTAATAATCACAATGATTTCCTAGAATGTTATTTAGCTTTATATTTATTCAAAAATTCAAAACACTTGCAGTAAGAAAAAAAACATGTCAAAGCCGAACAGGAAGAAACTCAGAAAATGAAAACTAGGCTTTAAAATAAAAAAAGCAATTAAATTACTTTCTGTAAGAACCTGATCTCATGTTTTCAACTGAGAAGCAATAATTAATTTTTGCATTTCTAATACAGTTGAGCAAGTGACTTTGTTATTGTCAAAATAACTAAAGAATGCTTTAACAGCCAGGTTTTAAATGTAGATTATGTGTCTGTTACACAATTGGGAACTCCAGATGGGGCTCCAGTAATATCTAATTTCATATAAATTTAAGGACTCCCATCTTAAAATATTTTCCCTTTCACAGGATTGCACAGCCAGTCCAAATGTGCATGGAACAAAGCAGAAGTTCAGGCTGTAGAAAAACACTTGATGAGTTTCATCAAGAAGCACAAAATACCTCAAAAAGACGACTGCGTTCAGTGCCTCGAGGCCGAGCCGCACGCGCTGATGAATCGTTCGTGGAAAAGTGTGAAGTACTACGTGAGAAACCGGATCACAACTTTGCGAAGACAAACCGGATCTTCCAAAGAATTATCAAAGAGCAGAATCGCTAAAAAGAAGCATAAGCCATGGCAGAGTTCTGGTAACATCTGTATTTTGTTGATAATATCTATGTTCTGTTGCGCAACACGCAGTGATTAAAGACAAATATGGTGAATCGCGTTCTCACTAGAACCAGGAAGATAGAGCACATAACACCAGTTTTAAAGTCCCTCCACTGGCTCCCTGTAGCTCAAAGAATAGATTTTAAAATACTGTTGTTAGTTTATAAATCAAACGCTTTAGCACCACAATACATCAAAGATCTGCTGTTGTTGTATCAACCTTCCAGACCTCTCAGGTCTTCTGGTTCTGGACTGCTTTGCCCCAGAACCAGAACCAAGAGAGGAGAAGCAGCTTTCAGCATCTATGCACCAAAACTTTGGAACAAACTTTCAGAAAACTGTAAAACAGCAGAAACCCTGACTTCTTTTAAATCGCAATTAAAAACACACCTGTTTAGAATTGTTTTTGAAATGTAATATGTAACAATGTATTGTCTATTATATGTTGCATGACTTTGTGTTCTTGTGTTTATGATGTAAAGCACTTTGAAATGTCTTGCTGAAATGTGCTATACAAATAAAATTAGATTGATTGATTGATTGATCTTCAGTGACATCAGAGGCTCCAAATGGAGAAGTGGAAGCCAGAGAAAAGTCCAGTGCAGGTCCCAGTTCAGCATCTGGTCTCTCAATGTCCGAGAAAGGAAACGGTAACTATGGTAACATTCACACTGCAGGTCTTGATGCTCAATTCAGTTCTTTTGCTGAAAATCAGCTTTTGTTTTGATATTGCTTTTTTTTTTTTTTTGCATAGTCATTCATACTACTGCTTCTAAGCTTATATGTTTTCAACTGAGAATCAGAAATTATTTTTTGCATTTCTAATACAGTTGTGCAAGTACCTTATTATTCTCAAAATAACTAAAGAATGCTTCAACAGCCAGGAACATTTCAGCCAGGTTTTAAATGTAGATTATGTGTCTGCTGCACAACTGGAAACTTTTCCAATGGAGTATTTGGGGCCACGCAAATTCAAAAAAAAAAAAAGTATGACATTAAAGTCATAAAGTCAAAAGAGTAAAGTCGCAGTATGCGCTCTGGTCGAACAGATTTCTTTCATAAGTTCATAAATATAATTCTCAGCCGTTGTTTACATTCGGATTTACTGTGTCTTCTGCTTTTTCATGTCTCATATAAATTACGTAAAAGTTGGATAAAATGCAACATAACTGTTCAAATGTCTATCTAAGCACAAATTGGATTTTTTTGGGTGGATGAAAACATCAGGAGTTAGTTTTTTATTTTAATTCCCATTTTATTTAACATATAAGTTAATTAAACACTAGAAGATAAAAAAAATAAATCAATTAAATCATTTGAGTTTTTTTTTTTTTTCTCACCAGGCTCAAACTCGCTCCACAAACCAAAACCTAAATGGAGCGAAGCTGAGGTTTGTGCCGTAGAAAGACATCTGATGCGTTTTATTGAAGAGCACAAGCTTCCCCAGAAGGACGACTGTACCCGGTGCCTGGAAGCCGAGCCATGCGCGTTGAAGAACCGCTCCTGGAAAGGTATAAAAGATTACGTCAGGAACAGGATCACATCTCTGCAGAGACGGAGTGGATCTTCCAAAGCGCCTTCAAAAACCAAGAAGAAGTCCAGGAAGAGGACATCACAGAGCTCTAGGAAAAACTCAATGAGTAATTTCCATCTTTCAACAAAAACAAACGTAGCACTCTTAAACAAACTGCTCATTCTTGTAAATACTAAGAACTTTATTTCATTTTTATTTTTTTTACCAGGGGGATTACAACCTCCAAGTGGAGAACAACCTGCACCAGAGCATCAGGATGCTTTTTCCAGTTGCAGCTTTGGTTCGTCAAATCTTTTTCTACCACAAACTCATGCAGCAACAACAAGCTGCAGCATGAATGCTCCTGCTAAGCCCCGCAGAACAAGAGAAAAAGGTATTTGTACTGAATTATATCCCATCTTACCCAGATAGTCTGTCTGTAGCACCATGGCAAAGAGGATAACCTCCTTTTTTGGCATTATGATGTTAGCTGTGAACTACATCAAATTATGCGATTGATGTCAACAAAAGGTGTCCGTAGCAAAATTTTAAGCGCATCATAAATGCTGGACTTCATTTCCTGAACATTATGTTGAAAGTGATTTTCAAATAGAATAACAAAGAATCACAAGTGTTTCTCTCAACTCATCTCACCATATTTTGATTAATGAATATCATTTCTCTCCTTTTATTCAAATGGGAGCAATCATACTTGCTAGAAAAATGTCCAAAATTTTCCTCAGATCACAAACAAGGTTTTAAAACACAATTAACTTTTAAGATGATTAAAGCTCTAATTTGAAAGATTGATTTTGTACTCTTCTTAATAACAGCGCAGTTATTATATTTAGAGCTTATTTCTTTTCGTTTTGGTTTATTCAGCCTCTCCAGGTCTGCAAAAGAAATCCAAACATATGTGGAACGAAGCAGAGGTCCAAGCCGTAGAAAAACACCTGATGAACTTCATCACAAAGCAAAAGATTCCTCAGAAAGACGACTGCGTTCGGTGCCTCGACGCCGAGCCTCACGCTCTAAAGAACCGCTGTTGGAAAGGCGTGAAGGACTACGTTAGGAACAGAATCACTTCTCTGCAGCGACAGAGTGGCTCTTTAGGGACCGCTTCAAAAACCAAAAGATCCAGGCAGGGCCAGCCTCATAAGAGTTCTGGACAGGACCAGCAGTTGTAGGTGTTCTTTGGTGTTCTAACAGATGTTTTGAAAAAAATGCGGTCCATTCCCATCAATTTACATAAGTACTTAGTTTATGTTTGTATCTTGTTTGTCTAATTCCCATCTATTTATTAATGTACTTTGTTGGATTGGGGTAAAAAAAATCTGATAACTGTTTCTGTTAAGGGTTTCATTAGTCTGTTGTTATAAATGTTGCAAGACTAGAGTTGGAGACCACCTAGATTAACGTTTAGATTGCTGTATGTTTTTTTTTAAAAATCATTCTATAAAAGTAATTTTTTTTTTATTTTAATTAAAAAGCAGTTAAATTATGCACTTTTGTTTACATAATTTTAATTTCGAAGATAAAAGTTTTTTGCTTTTCATATACAGGTTGTCGTGCATCACAGTGTGTTGTTTTTTTGTTTGAATTCCACTTACAAATTTAATAATATTGTAAACGTTTCTAGACTAAAAAACTGAACTGGACGGTCTTGTTTTCAACCCTGTAGTTAACTTTTGTGCACTTACAATTTTTATAATAAACAAATCAGTTTTCACCATTGTATATTTAGTGGGTTTTTTTTTTTATTATTGTCATAGAATAATGAATATATCAAAAACTTTTCCAACCTTCTTCCACCAAGCTCAGCCCACAGAAGTTTATTTTTATGTAGGGTTTTTTTTTATGGTATAAAACAGCCGTGTGAGAAATTTTGGTTTGTAACTGATGAACCATTTCTGTGCTGATTTAGATGTATTATTTACAACTAAATAAATAGTTGTAAATAACTACAACCAAAAGTTGTAGTTGTGTAAATGTGGCCTTTGAATACCACATTAAATGGCCCAGTTGTGAACTGTCTTCAGTTACTTGTAGATAAAAATCTATCCATTTATGATTTTGTAGATTTAAAGATTCCACAAAGTGAATCTTTGAATCATACAGGGTACTTTTTTTTTGTTTGTCTTCTCAGTTCAAGGTCATCTTGTAGTGGCCCATACCTAAGGTAAAAATAATGTATACATTAAAAAAAGCTAAATGTAGCGTTGAATAATTTATTTTTTTCTCTTCAAAATTAGTGTATCAAGAGGTGTAAACATAGTTTCTTCCGAAATTTTGTTAAAATCTATACATCACCTCATCAAGTCAGCTGCTTTAGTCTTTACTTGTGGAATCGTTTATTTTGAAAGGACAACCGGAAGCGCGCTGTATTGATTCTTACTTTCCGTGATGCTAACGTTGCGGTTTCTGGACGAGGCTGGGTAGTGTCTGGTCCAAAACCATGAGGTTGTTTTTATCTTGATTAGGTTCATATTCCCATACAACATAAGGCCAGGTGTTTGAGATCCGTTGGAGCTGACGGGAAAATGAAGACACCGACATTAGTAACGTTCACGGACACCGAGGCAGACGGACTCTCCTGTTTCCGTTGATGCCAAACGGTACTGACTCCTCGATCTGTTCACTCACGCTACATATGTCTGGCTTAAGAGTTTTCATTTTATTTGTATGCTAATTTGGAGTAGGTGTGTGTGTAGAGCCTCAGTTTGAGGACCTAATTTACGACAGAAACGTCTCTGTCATCGGAGAGTCTCTGCTGGCTAGCTAGCACAACTAAGAAGCTGTAATAAAACCATTAAATAATCCCACTTTAGTTTTATTTTTACTGTGATAGCATAGCTTAAGATGTGGCCAAAGTTGTCACTATATAACATTGTTATTTTTGCATTTTAAATGTTTACTAGGTTGGTAGACATGGGGGTTATAATAGGTTATTCAATCTCAAAAATGTCTATAAAAACTATATCGCAATAAGTATTGGCCTACTTGCCTTTACATACATATTGATATTTTATTTTAGGCAGATACTGCTTAGTTTATTTTGGTAAGGCTTTTTCTAAAGGTTAAGATTTTTACTATAAAGCATTTGTGAGGTCAGACACTAATGTTGGGTCACAGTCTCTTCTTCAACTAATCCCAAATATTCTCTATTAGGTTGAGGTCAAGGCTCTGGTGCACTGACCTTTGGAAAATGAAAGAGTTTTCTTGTTATATGTTTCTTTCATTTGAACTAATGGGGAAAAGAACCAAAAACATATTAACTCTGCTGAACTTTACATGTTGTCAGAAGCAGTCAGAAAATTAATTTGATCAGGAAAATCAAATATTTACACAAAGGGTGTGTGAGAGACTTTTCAAAACATAACATTTCGTTAGATTTTTGTTTACTTTGTCTCCGCTATGTAGACTGCTATCACAACACAATGCATTATTAGTAACAGTAATAAATTATTTCATAAAAAAGCGAGTTGAAACTGTCTTCTTTCGTTCATTTGTATTGTTTTCTCTACAAAGTGTGGTGCTAGGAATGTTTGAAAACTTACCATGAAAAAACTTGAAAATTCCTTGAATTTTACTGTGGAACACTGTATGAACCCTGAAGAAAACTGAAATGAAACTGTAAAATCTGGTCAAAAAGAAGAAACCCTAAATGTGCCCAGCAACTGATGCATGAAAAAACCTTTTCAGAGAGCAAGGAGAATATATTTTGAATATTAAATGTTCTCTGTTATGCTTTGTTGTCTCATCAGGTCAAGCCTCCAATGAGAAAAATTCTGATTTCTTATTTTTATGGGGGATGATGGACGTCCCGTCCCCTAATCAGAGGCACCCTCCGTGTCCACTGTGGGCGGTCCAGAACGGCTGGTCCTCTGATGCGCCTGCAGGACCTCTCCCCGACCTCCAGCAGCTCAGCCTGGGCTGTGAACCCAACCAAAACCTGAGCTACAACCACCTGCAAGCATCTGGCGTTTACTCTAAAAGTGATGTTGCTACCTTTTCTACCAGGAGCAACTCTCATCCCAGCATGCAGAATGTTTGTAAAGATTATCAGAGCATTCCTGATATTTTATCCCCTATTGTTCAAGAAAGGAACATACCGCCATGCTCTCTTCCATATAATGAAGCAACGCAGCAAGTGCAACATTATTCCGCTCCTAATGCTTACCAAGCAGTAGATCCCTCATCATATTCTCCACTTACATATCGAAGTCTTCTGAATCAGCCACCAACTCAAAATCCTCTTCCCGCTAGCTCTCCGTGTGTTGACCCTCAGTTAAACCATAATCAACATCTTGCATCCGACGGGGGAAACTCTGGATCTTTTGTTGGATTCAATGAAGCGCTGACCTCAGCCAGCGCTCCCATCCAGAAGCAGCCTCTGTGGAGCGTTGCAGCACTTTCTAAAGGTGAGCTCTGCGTGGGTTTGGTCATAAGTAACATTGAAGGAATCAGAATAAAACATCCAAAATGTATTAAAATTAATATGACTTCTCCAACCAGAATTTTTATTTGTATTTTTTCAGGAAGCATAAATGACTTTGTGCCCACTGCATCTCCTCCGGATCATAATTTGACACCACAGGTTGGTGAATGAACATTAAACGTCATAAATGATAGCTGACAAAGTCATGTAAACCAAAACTGAACCCTGGGCTTTTCTAACATATTTGGACATATGGATATTTAGTATGAATTACTGCAATACTTAAAGAGTTAAGTCATATAAGTAAACAGAAGATGTGTAATGAAGTAAAACTTCAGATGGAACGCGATTAAAATATTTCATTGAGTTAATTGCAAGGTCTGTCAATACATTTTAATTGAAAACCATCTATCACTTCAAAAACCATTTTGTGTTGCTAAATTGTTGATTAAATATATATATGAGCTCAATGCAGAGACATAAAGGCTTTACACTCCTCAAAGTTGAAATTTGCTCGACTGTCAAAAGTTTTTTTTGCATGTGAATTGATTGAATGTAAGGCTGGAAGATAAAAATCAATTTAAGTTCATTAAAGTATTTGTTTTCTCTGCAGTCTCCCAACTCTGAGTCTCGTTATGGCCTGAATCCTGAACTCTTACCAAGCGCTGTAAGTTTGCTTATCTCAGTTCTTTAATTTCTCTCAAATTTTCAGCTGGTTGACCATGAATAATTAATTCTTTGTCATTACATTTGAATATAGTGAAATGTTTAAAGGGAAGCTGACAGACCTCTCTGTCTCTGTGAAGGTAAAGGGGATGGCAGAGGACAGAGCGGAGTGGGATGGAAAAGTTTTCATCTCGGAGCATTTTTCTCGCCTGCCTCCTCTGCCGACCACTTCCTGTGTCATAGAGGACAGAGGTGAACAGTTTCTGTCTCAGACATTCTCCATCATGGATTTAATTCAATAATGTAGCTTTAGACACATGAAACTTTGCATTAGTAATTTTATCTGCTTGCTGCAGGTAACGTAAGCCCCTTGGCCATCCGCTCTGTAACTTACTGCGTCCCCAGTGACGGCCAGACGGCGCTGCTCAGCCGACTGCCACTAGGGGTGCTAGTTACTCCCTTCTTCAATCAAAATGAATGCCTGGTCAGTTTTTATACTTATTGATGTGAGATCATCTTTGTTGTTAAAGTATTTTCCAGATGAAGACACGTGTGTGTTGCCGCAGATGTCGATTTAAAAAAAAACTTTTTCTTCCACAAGAAGCCGATCCCTCTATGCAAACATACGGATTGCGTCGTGGGCTGTCGTTGGTGCGGCGCCTCCATGTGCCCAGCGATGGGCTGGCAGGACTGTGGGCAGAGGTTTCACTGCCCCTTCTGTGGGAAACTCAATGAAGGTAGAATTTAAAATCTGTTTGTTTTAGAGATAACAATAGAAACATCTGACACTTTGTTCAGTACTTAAAAAAGGGTGCTTGAAATCCTTGAAAACGCTTTAATATCAATTATGTTATCAAACACAGGATAAAATAGCAAAGATAACATTTCCAGTCATATTGTCCATTTTGTTTTGTTTTTTAATTTTCCATCAATAACTTCAATTTATCATTGCAACAGTAAATCAAATTTCTCATACAAATTTTTTTTTTACGATAATTGATAAAGAATAACTGGTACAATAAATACCCTCGCTTCTGTTAAAGTAATTCAGTTTGTTTTAATTGATCTAAATGGTTATTTACTTTTACTCTGCTCTTTTGGGTCTCAGTGCCGTGGCAGCAGTATCAGCCCACCAAAGGAGCGGAGGTCCGGGTTGACAAAGACAAGAGGCCCGAACTCAGCATGGGGTCGTATGAAACACTGAACTCAGAGAAGGTCAGCTTCCCACTCTGCAGTTTTGGCTTTATTTGCATTTTCCCTTCTGAACCTGCTCCTCAGCGAGTTCTTTTTTAATGCATTTGTAGTTTCATAAGATCATTTATAATGTAAGTGATTTTCCAGAAGGAAACAGGAGTTTAAAACTTGTTTCTTTCACTCCAGGGTGAAGCTGCTGCACTTCTTCTAGCCATAGATGTTTCTGCCTCTGCACTGACAGGAGGACACTTAGAATTTGTCACTCAGCAAATACACACATTGCTCACCTCACTGGTCAGGTAAGCACATTTCTTACAGAAATATTCATTATTTTCTTTTGGTCACATAAAGTTCCTCTTAAAATACATTGTAGTTTGACATATTTGACAAACTGAGAAAAACTCAAAGGATATAAACTCTTCTACATTATCTGTAGTTTTTGAGCCAGTTTGGAAACATCAGGTTTGAGCGTTGTTTTTTGTTGTTTTTTTTGGGAAAGGGCTTGTAGAGAGGCAGGAGACGCTTCGTCAAATCTCCGTGTGGGTTTGATGACGTATGACAGCAGGATCCACCTGTACGACCTCAGTCCTGACCTTTCCCGTCCTCACATGCTGGTCATCGCTGAGACGGAAGACCTGCAGCTTCCTGTGAGGGAGAGGCTTCTGGTGCCCCTCATAGACTGCATACAAAGTATAGACAGGTAAGGAAACATATCAGCTGATCTGACAGTTACGTTCTTGTTTTTTGATTTTGATTTGATGATTTTTTTTGCACATTTTTCAGAGGATTCGAAATTCTGCTTGTAGATTGTCCGATGTAGCTCTTTAATTGTAATTTTTCTGTGGCTTTAAACTGTCCTGTTCCTTTCTTATATGGGAAGTGGAGCTCTAGTTGACAATTAGTTTAGTAATCGATTAATAGTTGGATAGCAAGCAGCACTTAATCAGGGATATTGTACAGAATTTGATCCAGTTGCTAATCTTACTTGCTTATTTTGTTTACAAGAAAAATCAGCAAGAACATTTATAGAGATTTGTTTGTTTCTTTTTTTGCATGTTGTGTTTATTCAAAGAAAATGTGTTTGGCATCGGTAGAACGTTTTACTGATAAAGTAGTTTTTTTAATTTGTCTGCAAAATTTTGGGCCCAGTTTTGACTTAATTACTGCTCTGAAAATGTTGCTTTTTCTGTAAGTAGCCTTGTTGTTGAGTCTATATACTCCACTTCATAATTAAGTACTCAAATAGGTCCCCATTATTTCTGTAATAAACTCATAGTGGTTAATCATTTCAGCCCTAAAGGGAGATTTAAAACCTCCCATTAGGGCTGAAATGTGCTCCATCATTAAGTAAGAATGATGCAGCACAAATGGTTTATAAATACAGCAATATCTTCCAGAACCAGAAACAACTGAGATCATTTCTTTTGTCTGCAGTGTGTTGCAACTCATTCCTCAGTTCGGGGCTGAGTGCGGTGACTCCACTGGACTTCCCATTGAGCTTCCTGTTAAAGCAGGCCTGGCTGTACTGCAGGTAATCAATCAATAAACATATTGCTTACTCGCTATGCTATTTTCTTCCTAAATGCTAGAGATTTGCAAAAACTGAGATTATTTTATAAAACATATAGGGCCTGAAGTGTCCAGGGAAACTGCTTATCTTCCACACAGCTGGCCTGATTGAGACAGGACACACCAACTCTTCCTCAGGGTTCTTTGGGACCAGCAAACCAAAGGTAAATCTAACTATAACAGTCTATACATTAGTGACATACATTCAATTCATGAAACATTTCTTCCCTCCCTGTTTGTTTTCTATAGTCCATCTTTCAGCCATCAGAAAAAGCCGTCTCATTGGCTAAAGAGTGCA
This sequence comes from Poeciliopsis prolifica, assembly GCF_027474105.1. Lineage (NCBI taxonomy): Eukaryota > Metazoa > Chordata > Actinopteri > Cyprinodontiformes > Poeciliidae > Poeciliopsis > Poeciliopsis prolifica. The sequence goes on along the minus strand of NW_026562389.1, from coordinate 8,752,022 downwards.
TCAGCCAGGGCTGCGGCGTCCACATGTTTGTTCTCTCCCAGCAGGATGTGGGCGGGGCTTGGCCGGGCCACATCCCATTTCTAACTGGTGGAGCTCTGCACACCTACAGCTACCTCCAGGTACACCAGTAGCTCCGCCCACTGTGGCACTGTGGTCTTTTTTTAATACTGAGAATTTAGCTGATCTTCAAGCCATTGTTAAATTAGTTTTTGGTAAATGGACTCAACATGTGTGGTTGTTTGTTGACGCAAACATTCTTAATTCACACACTGTATGTGTGAATTATTATCTTGAAAAACCAGGATATGCTTTATAAAAAGATATATGTATATTCCGTATTTTCTGATCTATAAGTCGCAGTTTTTTTCATAGTTTGGCCGGTGGTGCGACTTATACTCCGGAGTAACTTTTATATGTATTTTTCTTCTTTAATATGTATTTTATGGCTGATGCGACTTATAGTCTGGAATATACGGTACTTACATTGATACAATTGTTGATTTATTTAGCTTTTGAGAGTGACATACGTTTTTAACAAAGTCTTCATACTGCTGTACATTGTGATAAAAAATTTCAGATTGTGCTTTTCTCACTTAGTTTAGTGAGAAAAGATTAATTGGATTAATCGTGATTAATTGATTATTGAAATAATTGTCAACTAAGCTACTAATCAATCTTTAACTAACATATACAGATCGAGAAAAAATAATCTGCTGATATGAAAACATAATCAGAGCAGTAACTAAGTCAAAACATTTTATATTTAAGATAAAAAAAAAACAAAAATTTCGTCTCTAAATACCTTCTACTCAGAATTCCTGTGAAGTTCCTCAAGTACATCGTTTCATGTTAACTTTTGTAACATTTCCATCCCAGGGCGACCTGGACAGAGAGCGTTTCAGCGTGGACCTGAAGCGGGTCGTTGAGACGGAAACGGGCTACAAGGCTGAGCTCAGGATATTCGTCAGCAAAAGTGAAAGAAGACTTTGATGTTTTCATTCCATCACTTTTCTTCATAAAATGTGTGATGTGACTGGTTGTGTTTGTGTGGCCAGATTTGCGCGTGTCTGGTTGCTATGGGATGTTTGTCCCCGGTTCACACCCTGAACACATCGCCTTGGCAACGCTCCACAGCAGGACGACTGTGGCTGTGGATCTGGCCCACAGCAAAGCTTTGGATGAGACGGGAGGGGCAGCTGTTCAGGTGAATTGGAGAAAAGGGTGAAGACGCATCAAACGCTTCGCCTGTTTTGGCTTTTTATGATTTCTCTTTATTATATTTTCTTCATTTTGGAAGTTGTTACTAATTATTTGTATTAGGAAGAGGGATCAATAGCTGTAAAACAAGATTTATGATTTTTAGAAGAAAGATTTTGAAAAGTGTTTACATTGGAGACATTTTAAACTGTAGTTAGTATCTACTGGCATGACTAGCATGTTGACTCATTTGGTCTCTTCCATCTTCAATCTCTGGCAAAGTTGACATTGGATGCATTGCTTTTTTTCCCCCAGTAAATCAATTGATTGCATGTTAAATTAAAGCATTTATGGAAATAAATGACTTTTTGTAACATTATGTCTCCCAGGTCTTTTTACTATGTAAATTTAACTTAACGTGAAAGATTTTGTAATAATTTATATGCTCTTTTGTCTCATAAACTAGGTTGTCCTGTCTTACACTTCCCAGACGGGAGAGAGAAGGACCAGAGTTCACACTTTGACACTGAGATGCTCACGCCACCTACAGGACACTTTCAGAAACTACCAGGCTGAAACCCTTCTCACTTTCTACTGCAAGAAGAGTATGAAATATACCCTGTGTGTCACTGAAATGTATCATAGTTATAATAGCTTTCACTCTTGCAGCAGAATGATTCATTGTGATTTTTCAATTTGAAAAAATAGTATGAGATTTGAACATTTTCCAACTTAGTGTTAATGGTTTAAATAAATTGAATAAACTTTATTAAGTTCTACATATTAGTTTGTCTTTAAGTTATAGAGGACGGCTTCTGTCAATAGAAACAGTTGCATCTGTAGTGAAATTGTTGTTAATTAGTATCCTTCTCTGAGTGCATGTTGTAATATTGATTCTTTTTTATTTTTTACAATATGCTGAATTACCATTACAGGTCTATATTTGGTAAAGTTCAGAGGTCAGCAACCTTTAAAACCCATAGAGCCATTTTTGCTTTTGGTTCTGCCAAATATGATTTGTTGAGAGCCTGAAAAGCTGCGTGACTCTGGAAAAAAGGTAGCTAATTGATTTTTTAGAAACTTTATCTCTGAAAATATGTTTCTTCAATATTTTAGAAAAGAATAACAATGTTACATATTTAACCAGTTTGACTGACTTTATCACCAAAATTACAAAACTTGGTAATCTAAGAGCAATTAAACATTTCTGTGGTTACTTTGTTTTATTAATTCTACTTTTCTTTGTGTGTCTGTCAAGTGTACTGTGCAGTGTTAGAGCGCCCTCTGCAGGAGCTGAGGGAGGAACTGCAGACAGATGTAACAGAAGCTCTGGCATCGTACCGCAAACACTGCTGCTTGTCTTCAGTGTCTGCTGGTCAGGTGAGGTAACAGTTGCACACAAAAACGCGACTGTATTTAGTATTTCAAATTTTTACTTCAGAATAAATAGTTTAAAAGCTTTCCAGATGTTTAATTACAACCTAAAAGAGCAACTTCTGCTTTGTTTTTATTTTATTTTAACCTTATTGTGTCGTGTTCATTCTGCAGCTGGTGCTTCCTCAGTTCCTGCGAGCTCTTCCAGTTTACGTCAACAGTCTGAGGAAGAGCGAGGTTCTGCTGCCGGGTCTGAGGAGCTCCATCCACCAGCGGCTGCAGCAGCGCTGCCAGGTGCTGGGCCTCGACACCCGCAGCACCGTCCGACACTTCTACCCCCTGCTGCTGCCTCTGGTTGGTCACCAACTTGTCAGAGTTATTCTTGACACAACATACATTAAATAAAATATTCAACCCAAAGTTTGTGTGCGTTAAAATGTTGCATCTTGGGAGACACTTCCATTTATCTGCTGCAAGATAATAAGGCAACCATGAAATTTTTTTTTCTGCAGCTGCCTTCAGTTGACAGCTCTAGTCCTCCATACCCAGAGGGGGCGCTACGGTGCACCAGTTCCAGCCTGGACTCCAGGGGTCTGTACCTGGTTCACGCACCCTTCACTATGCTGCTCTGGGTTGGCACTCAGGTCCCTGTAGGGACGCTTGTTGAGCTCTTCAACACCAGCTGTTTCTCTTCGCTGCCTTCAGGCGAGGTGGGTGAAAACAGATTTATTTATTTACATTGAACATGCAATAAAAAGTAAAAATAATAATAACACTAATAGTCATGCAAATTGCTAAAAAAAAGAGCCTATGGAAGACAAAAGAGCAAACTACTCATGATTCATCTGCGTGAAGATTAAAACACTTTGAGAAAATATTGTAGTGATGGCATAGTTTGTGCAATGTTTGGCATTCTTTATGAGCCTTGATGTTGAACAAGGCAATAATCTAACAGGTTTGTGTTTTCTTCTTCTTTTCTCCTCACGTTTGTTTAATCAGACCAACCTTCCAGCTCTGGAAAACCGTCTGTCCGTCAGAGTCCGGTCACTCATCAACTCGCTCAACTCCGAGGTTCCCTACGCCCGCAAGGTGAGGTAGAAAACACTTTGCTTTGCTAGTCAGTGTTGTGATGTATAATAAACTAATTTTATACAATTTTAATACATTAAAAGGTTCTTTAATAAGTACTCTTAAAGGAATGAAAACATGGAAATGTGACAGATGCTAGAGCTTTATAAAAGAGCCTTGCTTAATTATTTTATGACATAGTGTGAATATGAGTTATGTTTCTAATGTAACTTTATTATTTCATTAAGTAAAGTGTTAAAATTGTGCATTTATGAAACCATATATTATATTTCTAATATTATGTAAAGTATGTGTAACTATTTTTGTGATAAATTATTTTTTATGATGTGCAGTGAAATCAACTAATCCTCACCAGGCTAAGTAAGAAACATTTTGTTTAGCGCTTTAATGACGTCGTTTCTTTTTTCAGCTTGTGGTGGTGAAACAAGGCGACACCTGCGAGGAGGCGCTGCAGCACCACCTGGTGGAAGACAAAAGTCCCAACGGAGGAGCGTCATACGCAGACTTCCTGTACCATCTCCACGTCAACTCTGTCCGTCTCCTGCTGTGATCTATACACACACGAAAAGACTGAATGCAGAAGATCATGGTTTTGTTTTTATTGATAGAAGATTTATTGTAGTTTGAAAATATTAAGACTGTTCAGAAAAGTAGGATGTGCATGGACATGTGGCCCTAAAATAATCACTTTTATCTATCTCTTTATTTATTTACTCAAGAATGATGTGTTGATGTGAAGAGTCATGCAATGTGTTTTATTTTCTGAAAAATATCTGTTGTTAATTTATCCATGTGTCGGTGATTCTCTAACCCCAGCCTCATATGCGTGTGAGAGACAAAGTCCATTCCTGTGGATTAAAAATAAAAAGAATGGAGCTTTTAACTGAACCCTGACTCAAGTTTTCCCCTTTTTACCCGCCAACATTGATGTAATGAACAGAGCAGCTGATGAAGATGTGACTCAGGAAGCTGAAAGGGCGACCTCCTAATCAGACATAAGTGCCTAATAACACTAATTAACTGTGATTATGTTGCCGCAGAAATGGGAAGCACCGAGCTATGTGCTGTGATTCTTTAACCACTGAATTTTTCCATTTTCCACTTTAAGAGGCTGCGTGAAGTAATTTTATAGTAAGAAACATGTTTTAAGTGCAAGCTCTAACATAAATCTGTCAAAAGTTCAGCTATAAAACCTTTACTCATTCAGTTTATTAGTAAAAGCACTTACTCTGATGACTCACCTCACCATTGTGCGTCTTCCAACTTGTGTTGGAAAAAGTCGTTTCTTCCTCTTAAATCTTTTCTCTGCAAGTCACTAAAATTACTCATTAACAGAAGAAGTAAGTTCTTACAAACTATGAGAAGTCTGAAGAAACAAATTCAGGCTTTATTTTCAGTTACAGCTTATTCTGTTGGAAATTCAAGATTTAATTTTTTTTTTAGGAACGTTCATTTAAAATATTTTATGTTATCATTTTATTCACTCAATACACATGTACAGTTCATCTAACAACTGAAAAAAGGAGCAGAGACGTACACACTTATATCTGCTTCCTAGAAAGAAAATTAGCTATTCAACTAAAGAGACTGCAACAGACACATTTCAAATAAACATAAAATATACACAAAACACCAGTTGATTCAATGCCATATCACTTCATCATAATAAATGTCTTTTAAATGCAGAAAGAGATTCTGAATTTTTATCAAACATTGAAAAACGTGGTAAATGTAAATGTTAAAATGTTTGTAATGGAGAACGTTATGCAGCTTTTTCAAGATTGAATGCTTTTTCTCCCAGATTCTCTGGAAACATTTAGAACTTGTCAGACCACTAATTATCTTAATACATAATAATAAAAAAAGTTGTTTGCATCTACACATAGGAAGCATGCATTTACGTATTTTGGTTTTGTAAATGTAAACAGTTTTGCATGTCTGTCATGCAGTGACTGTAAAATAATTTCAAACAGAACTGTATCTGGTCAACATTATAAGTCTTGTACACTAAAATTTATTGGTAAAGCGTTTCAGTGCTGACATCCTCTGCTGTGATGAATCAATTATAGTTATTTCATTTATTCGTTAAGTAAACAGTTAAACATTAAACATGTCGTTTGTAAGGCAGGTTTTGAAGTCATACACAAGCTCCCTCATATTTGCCCCTATTTGGAAATACGCACCATGCGGGAGGGAGGTGCGTTCGGTTACGTTGCGCCTGTGCGCGAAGTGTCCACCAGAGGGCGACATAGTCACCGCCTTCCCGCGGAGAAGCTGCAGCAGCCAAATAAAGCGAGTCGTGTCAAGTCAGCCAGAGCGATCAGCGAAACACCGGAAAACGTCTTGGCACAATAAATAAACCACAGTTGTGCGTTAAACCAGTAAGGCTGATGTTAGGCTTGCACTGAGTAGCATTACTTCTACATATTTTTATTCATGTAAAAGTAAAAAGTAGGATTCTAAGAAATTACTCAAGCAAGAGTACAAATTTATTAAAAAGCTACTCAAGTGACCGATCATACAAATTAATATTCAGGCATCAAAAACATTTTCAATTATTTTTTTTTTTTAAATTAGAGTTTACATAAAATTAATTCTCATGTTAGAACTGGGTAATGTACTTCTAGGAACAATATATAGTGCTTGTTGTATCTATTGTAAATATTAAGATTATTGAGCAGGGTCAATGAATAGAAAATGACAACAAAGCTGAGTCTTTCAGGGTCTACCAATTTGATTCTGATTCCGATTCCAATTTTTAGAATCATGATTTTCTTCAAAAATTATTCTTAATTCAGAAACTTATTAAAATAGGTTAAGTTATGGTGACGAGAGGAATGACAGTGAAAACAAATTAAACATTTATTTAAAACAGTTACATATTGTATTAAATTCCATCTGTTTATATTTAAACAAAAATAGCTTTGTGCATAAAAATCTGTAGCTTAAACTCCCAGTATTAGGACAGCTTAGCCCACTAGCTTTTTCTTAAAAAAAAAATCAAATAATTATTTAAAATTTAAGTTAAGCAGATTAAAACTGACATTTGAGCATTTTTAGTCAATCGAAAATTTCCTGAATTTGGTATTGCAAATACACTTTTTTTCCTGCACCGTTAGAGGTGTATGAGTGTCTGTGTCTCATACATTTTTGACTAAAATATGTTTTTCATCATAATGAAGTTACTTATTTGGATAAAGTATTGAGAAATCTTACTCAAGCAAGAGTAGCAAAAGTTTATAATCATCCAGAAAAATTACTCCGAGACACATTTCTTTTTTCCAAAACGTTGCTCAAGTAAATGTAACTGAGTTAATGTAACTACTTATGAAAATTCCCTATGTGCAAGATCAAGAAATTCCTTTTAATACCTTGTGAAAATAATAACCTTTAAGCAAATATTAAAACTCATTTTCATTAAGCCCATGTTTCTATATTTGAAATGTTTTCTTAGAAATAAATGTATTTGTAAGTCAAAGACATCATAATGCACAAATAAAAGCTTATTTGTGTATTAATATTTAATAAAAACATCAGTCTATGCTTGATCAATTTCTATATTGTGTCTCATTTGTGTATTGAGTTACTGAAATAAATTAACTTATAAATATTCTAATTTACTGAATGGAATGGAAATGTATGCATTAACATATTTTTACAGCTAAAATTATTATTTTGAAGGTGCTAAAACTGTAAATAAAACAAAAATAAATGTTGCATTTGCCTGTCTTTTTTCTAAATCTGTCAGACCAATCAGGTAACTTTTTATTTCAATTTTAACAACACATCTGAGACGAGTTCACACATTTTCAGGGTTTATTACCCGAACAAACTGTGGAAAGCGTGTTTTATTTTGAAAATCCAAAGCGGAAGTGGCTGTACGTAGCTCGCGCAGCTTGCCAAGCGGCTCAGTTGAGCGCGGTAGCTGTCAGATAGCGGAGTCAGTCTGGCAGAGAAACACCCACACCGCCCGCTTCGTCTTTCTACAACCTCTCCGTCTCTCTGCGCCTCTTTATCGGCTTTTCCCACCGCTCCAACGGCCGGCTAGCTGCTGGGCGGACCCGCGTTGGTACCTTTTTTTTATTTTTTTACTCCGTTTTTCGCACGAACTGAGGCTTTATTCTTTCGAAGTTGATTCAGGGGAAAGAAGCGAAAGAAACAGAGAGAGAGCGAGAGAAAGACAGACAGGGGAGAGCAATGGCCACGACAACCTGTACGCGATTCACGGACGAGTATCAGCTGTACGAGGAGCTGGGAAAGTGAGTATCTGTGGTGTCAGCGTGTCTGAGTCGGTGGCGCGACTGTTTGCTGTGCAGGGCGGCTCGGACAGGCGGCAGCAGCAAGGCTGCAGAGCTGAAGCGGGCCAGCGGCTGTGCGTGCGTGCATGCCTGTGTGTTTGTGTGTGTGTGTGTGCGGGTGTGTGTGTGTGTGTGTGTGTGTGTGCGTGTGTGTGTGTGTGTGTGCCCTTTTTCGGTATGTCAGCTTTCAAATTACTCTGCTCCCTGCCACGCTTTTCAGTGTGATTTTGTATTGTTACAAATGAAATCCAATAAGTATTGGCATGTTTATATAGCATGCAGATTTTCTATTTATTTCACAAGGACATACAAATGAAAGCAGGGACATTGTTGTGGTGAATGCATTTCCACATGTGATGAGGCGAAGACTGCGGTTCGCAGAAAATATGTTTCTCTAAGTTTGTGTGCCCTTCGCGGGGATTTGTTGACATGCAGGAAAAAAGATCTGCTACAGCTGCAAGTATGGCGGTTTCTATGGCTTCTGCAAGCCATAGAAACCCTGTATAATTTCGGTATACAGAAATTACACAGGGAATGATAAATGATAAACCAATAAGATAATTCATATACGTTGGGAAGTTTTGAAGTTCTTCTGTTATTTCTGCAGCTTTCATAGATCTCTGCTTGAGGGACAAATCTTTAAAAAAAGATTAATTTTTGTTTCAATTAACACAAGCAAAGCATCACGGTATATCACCAAATGTGCAGACTTGAAACACAAATTAATCTTTTTTGTTTTTTTTCTGATCTCTGTTGTTATAGTGACAATATTGAGTCTTTAGCGTTATTTCAGCATTTATCTCTATTGTGATCCCTCAGGCAGTCTTTGACATTTTTCAGACTATCTTTATATTGCTGTGTCTCTCATCTTGACTTGTTGCACTTTGAACAAATAAATGGTACGTCCAGTGAAATATCAACAACAAATTTACAGTTTATCTTTTTACTGCAGTACTGGAGCGCATGTGAGCTTAGCCCCTGCTTTATTATTTGCACTTCCTGCAGATAAATGGCTTAGTATTAGTAATCCACACATGAAATCCACCCGGACTTTAAAATTTTATGTTCAGCAATTTAATTCTGGAATAGTTGAACTGTTTGTCCATGAAGGATAATGTGAGAGCTTTTGTTTTAAAGTGTCAGCTGGTTCTTCTCCTGCAAAATCAGGGAAACTTTAAAATGTGCCCCCAGAAAGTATTCATGCACTTTCAGTTTTTTGTAGAAGCAGTTTGAGTATTCAAAAATCTGTGCAATATAAAAAGTGTTTGGACAATAGTGTAAAAATTAAAGATAAAGAAGGTGTAGAAATCTGCTTCTACACTTGCAGAAAGGGAAAAAAAGTGAACTGAGACCCATAGTGTCAAATTAACATATGCATATTGAGATTCAAAGGATTAATCAGATTAATAGTGTGAATAATTGATGCTTTAAGTAATCCTCAACTAATGTAGTAATCAATTAATCATAATATACTGACCCAAAAAATCAATAGAATAGCCAATTACTAAAATAATTGGCTATTCACTGTATCCCTGTGATAACAACTACACCATCACAGAAAAGTACCTGGATCTAATTAACACAAGATGTATTTAGTGACAACACTAAATGGTTCAGTGGATATTCCCAGATTGAAGCCATTTCTTATTAACTTGGCAATCGTCTTCAGATCATTAGTGGAAAAATTAATCGCTGTAATGAGGAAACCAAAAGATTTTCTTTCGGCTTCAGACCAGAGAATTTTGACAAAGCTGAGATTTTTTTATTTTTTTTTTTGCAGTGAATATGACTTTCTACATGCCTCTCTGCCATAAAAGCCTGATTAATGTTGGTGAATAACCAACGATTACCATTATATATATGTATATTTTATCTTTCACCTCGATCATTCTTTGTTCTGGGATATTTTGTATTTATTCCTTGTGCAGATTTTTAAAACAAAAGAAAACTATAGTCAAGTCCAAAAATAGCTCAGAAATGTAAAATATTTGGGCAAAATTAAAGAAGTGTGAATACTTTTTATAGCATTGTAAATAATACTATAAATATACAATGTTTGGACATTATTTCTCTTGACTCTGTATTATTTTCAATAAAACAGATAATTTTTATTTTTTAATATTATTGAAACAGGTGTATTAATTAAAAACAGGCTGTCTGCACATGAACCTTGAAAGATGAGAGAAAAAGGTTGTTTTTTGTCTGCAAGTACTAATTCTGTGTTTGCTGTATAGGTTGACAGTTTTTGTTGTTTACATTAGTTATCTGCGATTTTGCAACAGAAGACATGAAGAAAATAATTGTAAGAACAAGAAAAGTGTCAGAAAAAACAAACAGGTTTAGTAATTTGCTTTAATTGTTCAGAACACTGCTGCTGCAGAGGGATGCATCTTAATAAAGTTAAGTTTCAATGTATAACAGGATAATGTAGGGTGTAGATTTTGTTTGCTGTTTTTTGTCTGATTGAAAACAAGGCAATCATTTAAAGTTAAAATTATAAAATCTTTTATGATGTTTAGGTAGATGGAAATATGTCTACATATGGAAAAACAAGTTTATTTATGTTGCTTCATTTACACACAAGGTAAAGTAAAGGTGATTTACAGAAATGGGGCACTGTTTCCATCCCCACAACATCCAAATTACTTGAACGCATTTAATTCATATTTGTACAGCAAAAACGACTAAGGAAGTGCAGCAGTGCAGACTCTGTGTTTCACACCTAAAAGGTAGCAAGAGCAAATGTTCAATGCCTCTGAGAGCTCCTAAAGTTGATGCCTTTTCAAGCAGTGAAGCTCTTACCATGCTGATTAGTGAAGGTCTGGCATTCCCAAAGGATGTGATAAATCTCTAAGTGCTCTAGATTTTGAAATGGAGTTGATCGAAGTTTTGTCTAGATGCAAAAAAAGAAAAAAGCATTGGAATAACGCTTTACCACACTTCCATACCTTAGAGCAACTTAAGTGCTGTTTTATGATTCATAAACATGAGAAAAACACAACAAGGTAAATATTTTCTACTTGGATATCCTAAATATTATAAGTTGAAGTTTGAGGCTAAAATAGAACTTTGAAATGAAAAATTAGTAGCAATCCTGTGTGCACATTTTGTTGGGTCTTTGTCAACATAATTTCTCTAACACTCGTTTTTATTAGAAATATCCTATACCAAAGGGTCATGGCCAAAACAGTAGCACACAAACAGTTTTAGAAACAATTTCACACATAAAAACATTGAGAGGTTAATGATTTATGCACAAGCATACCTCAAAAATCAACCTCCCATTTTTAATTTGTTATCGAAACCAACACTCAACACATTCCAGAAATGATTACATCTAAACATTTGGATTTTTCAAAAAAGTTTTAGTAAATTTGAAATAATGCTTCTGTTAATTGTTTGCTCCATGCAGAAATGTTAGCGAATGTTGGATTTAATTTTTCAGGGACATATTTAAATACATTTAGGGCTTTTCTCTGATTTGCAAGGTATTTCAGGGTAAAGACAAATGTATGCAAACTTTTCTTTAGTAAAGCTTCTTTCACATCACTAGTTTGTGACAGCTCTTCTGTTTCTTACAAGCTTCAAAGAGATTTCAGATTTATTTATAATAAAACAAATTTATATGCTAACATTGGGAAACAAAACATACCATAAAAGTTCAATCAAAAAGTGAAACAAAATATACATCAAGTAATATAATAAAATACACTTCTACCATATTTAAAAGCAGTATTTAAGCACTGCAACCATTGAAGATTGTCTAATATCTGCATAATTCAGGTGCTGAGTCTGCAGACATTTGAGTCCAGACCTTGGGACTTGTAAAAGCGAGCGATCATTATATGTGAGAAATCTGCTAGACACATATGGCAGAGGGGGGTTGGATTGATATATGCTGCAGTTTGTCCATGGAGAGCTTTAAATTCAGCAGTAAAATGTTAGTTTCTACAGAAACTGCAGCCATAAAAGGCAGGGCTGACTCACACCAATACTCAGAGAGTTTCAATGATCAAGCTGGAATCTTAGAAAAGTGTGGCTCAGCCTTTCAAAATCCCACCGAGTTAAACTGAAAGCTTTACTTTCAATAAAAGCTTTAGCTTGTAAAAGCTTTTCTGCAATAGTGAATAGTAAATAGTTTCTCTAAGTCAAAATGAGAACCAAGTGTGACCCTCTCGCCTTTAATGTGGCCAAAAGGCTAAAACCTACCCAGATTTATACGGCAAGATGTAATTAGCACTGAAAAATGTGCTTCTGGAGTAATTCAATCTCTCTAAAAATGGATCCTTAAGGGAGCATGTTAATGGAGAATAAAACTGGCCCGAGAACAGAACCTTGGGGAACTCCACAAGAGACGGGTGCTGAGGGAGAAACAGGGTGACAGAAACCTGCTGCTAGTAAGGTAAACCTTAAAATATTGGGATATTAGGCTATATCAAAGGCAGCTTTACAGTCCAAAACAAGAATAATTATCGATATTTTCAGAATCAGTGACTAAAAAAGACGCTTATATAAAATAATCTGGTTATATCTAAATATAGTTCAGGAGAAAAACCCCAAAAAGTTTTTTCTCTCTGAATTCACGTCGATGTAAAATTTTGAATAATTTTGAACATCATAATTAGATGACAGGTGAATTAGTAACACTTGTAGATTTTATTTTTTTATGCCAGTGAGAATCTAAGCTAGTTTTTGTTATTGCAAATGTTTCAGACTCACTTCAGGCTTCTGGTATGCCACACAAAAATAATATTTTAGTTATTTATCTTGTCATTTGACAAGCATAAGCAGCTTTGTCTACCAGTGTGACTCCACACACACCACCTGGGGATAATAACACTTTCTCTGCTGCAAAGCTTGCTCCTTTCCCAGAAGCAATAACTCTGGTTGCTGGGAACGTTTCTTATTCTTCAGGTTTGTCTCTTGAATAAAAAGAAAGGGAAATATAACCTATTAGTCGGGCTTTGATCTTGTGTGAGTGACACTAATCCTGCTCTACCAATCGTCTTTTACAAATGACTATAATTACTCATTCTGTCACATCCATCTCAGAGGAAGGAGTTCAGGTGTAAGTGACTTGGCCTTGAGATAATAATGCTATCCATGACTATAATACCAATCCTAAGCATCTGAGGAGAGATAATTATTGTGCTCTCACTTTTGGCTGCTGTTTCTTCCTTTGCGGGACTTGTGACATTTAAGCTTCGTGACTTTGTGCATCTATGACAGATAATATCAGCCTTTGTGGTCTACAAGAAGCTATTCTTTTACACAAATTGGCATAAACAAACTTTTAAAACAATTGTTAGAAATCACGTTCTTTGATCTTTTCTGTGGCGTAGCGCTCATTATAAGTTTTTACAGTAAATTCTGCACCTAATAGGATGCGTTTTCACTTTAAATCAACACTAGTTATCATTTAGATTTTGTCAAGCAACTTTTATTGTGAAACATTTGTGCTCTGCTCTGCTGGTGGTTTTTCTTTGATAAAAAGTTGATTTTTATCTCGGTCGTATTTGAAGCTTTGGTGTACAGATTTACATGTTGTGCACTTTGGAATTAGAGATTTTGTTGGTTTTCTGTAAGTGTTATCGGTAAATTATGTAGGATTCAATGCAGTTATTATTTGCTGTCTTTAAGTGCAATTGCATTTCTGATGGTAGTTATGAAGTAGCACGTTAAATATTATACTGTGGTAATTTTTTTTATGTTCTTTTCAACATTGTTTTGTTTAACTGCACAGTTATTGAAGAACTGTTTAATTCAAAGCAGAAGCTTATGTGTTTGTGATAGTTATTGATCCTATCTGACCGAAGACTTTCAGTCCTCTGCGTTGCCTCGTCTGAGTTTCAGTCCATCTGGTCCCAGAGCGTTCACCTTTGACCTTGTTGGTCTGGGAGCGAAACCCAGTGTCACAGTTCAACCTTTCACTGTCAACACCCACTGGAAGGCAGACCGGCCAGATTGATCTGAGCCCGCAAGCCCGAGAAGCTATTTAGAGACTTGAGAGTTTGCTGTGCAGCTTTCAGAGCAACACAGCTCATATTCAGCAGTTTTAAATTATTCTACATGACTAAATTCATATCAAATTACATTTTCTGCAGAAATAGGCTCTTTGAATGTGTCAAATATTACGTTTGAGTTGTTTGCTCTTTTGTTTTCCCTTGTAGTTTCACAATAGAAGTGTTTGTTTCTTTCGCTGCACGTCTCGACATCCACATGTGAGCACATTATCTGGAACATACTGACTGGCTCTGAGGCTCCTCATGGGAGCTTATTAAGCAGATAAATCTGGACAGCTTGGTCTTTAAATGTAGCTTTCCACAGTTACACTTGAGGAATATTAAGCCTGCTTGTAGCTGCAGTAAATCATCAGTTGTGTGTATTAACATGAGTATTCTCAGCAAAAACTGGTGTCATTACGCCAGCTAAGGCTCCGAAGAAGTTGCATGTAAGGAAAAGTTTGATAAACAGCAGAGATTTCCTGATGGACATAAATATTATATGAACTGTTGATTAAAAATGTAAAAATATCTTCCTTAAAGTAATAAGAATATATTTTGTTTGCAGGGGAGCGTTTTCAGTGGTGCGCAGATGTGTGAAGCTGTCGACAGGGCAGGAATATGCTGCTAAAATAATCAACACCAAAAAGTTATCTGCAAGAGGTAAGAACTTATTTCAGCTTTTAATTCAACGTGTAATCCCTGGATATTGTTTTGCAGTCTGAACACGATGCATTCTGGAGTTGTGATTTTCCCGTTGGTAAATGTAGAGACTGCATGAAGTCCACAGCTCTGGTGTAGCTCTAAAAGCTCTGCAGTCACAGCCGGTTATGAGAGAGAAAAGGACTCACAAATTAATGGCTCGAGGAGATTGTGGTGTGAAATGAAAATCACTTACTTCGTCTCAAAAAGCTTCACAAAACTTAAAAAATTCCCATAATCTGTGGATAGTGCCCCAGATTTGTTTCTGTTCTCTGTAGTTTTTCTTTAATCTCTTACTAAAGTAAATTTTTTATGGATTGACTCAGTTTAAACACCAAAGTAGTTAATCATTCAAATAGCAAAATGCTACTCAAGTCCACATGTCTGTAACCTGTGGATAATTACTGTGAGTAAACTTCACTTTATGCTGAATGCTGCCGGTTTCTATGAGACCAGGGCACCTCTCTGTTTGAATACAAGAAACTTTAGTTCCTGAATACTGGGTGTAATATGTGTAAATAAGTTAGGGAATAAAAATGGATGCAAATTCAAAGTCTGAACAGAAAATTATGTTTTCTTCATTAAAAACCTGCAATGCATTCCAAGAGATCAAAGAAAGTAATCAGTAAGAATTGAATCATTTATGGACGATAATCCTGCCTAAAGGTAAACATTAGATTTCAGATTTTGGTGTTTCTTTTAGTCAGTTTGACCTTGCCTCCATTGTGAAATGGGCTTTTACGAGCCCTATGACAATATTTTTAGACACATTGTCGCTGAACTGTTTGGAGTATTGACAGGAAAGACGTTGAGGAACCCTGGAAACTGGTTCCAGACTGGGAGGTTGTGTTTTCCTTTGATAAGGAATATGTCACTTTTTGAAAACAATGCTTTTGTAGCCTCCACTCCTTACAAAACCCTGAAGCTTTATTTCAGCTTGATACTCCAGATCTACTGTTGTATTTATGTGGTTGTATTACAACGCCAAATATAGTTACATTTGGGTCGGTGTTGATCTTGCTGAATAGAGTAAGATTACAAAAAAAAGGAAAGGAAAAAGTAAATGAATTTCCTGCTCTAGTCAACTGTATGTTTAAGCTTAAGCTGAAGTCTTAAACCTTGCATATTTCTGATCCCCTTCAGTTAAAATTATGTTCCGCGAAGGATTATTGTAGCGTAGAAAAAGTTTGTCACTCTCTTTGCCGTTAAGTAATCTTCATCGAACTGATAGACCAGTTCAATGAAGGACTAAAATTGCAACATTTGTTATATTTTCAGCTGCTGCGGTTAGCTTTTATGTTGTGCTATGTCAAACGATACCATCTAGTTGAAAAACCTGTTCCCCTCTTTGCCTGTGGTGGCGCTGCAACAAGAACCACTTAAGGATATGACACAAAAACCTCTGAAGAAGACACTTCTTTTTCACAAAATGTAAACAAAAATGGAGTAGTGTCATATTTTAGCCGTTTCTTTTTTGTCTTTGGCAAAAGACCACGAGCCATTTCTCCCGCTAGCGTTAGACTCAAGTGTTTTTTTTGGTTGTGTTTACCCAGAATGCCCTGTGCTGCTGCCCACTTCCTGTCTTTTAGAGGTGTCTCCGGTCTGCTTGGTGCTCACATATGCATTTGAACGGCACCAGAGTTCACTTTAACTAAACTAAGACCAAGCGTTTTAGGCAGATCAGAATTTGCTTTTTTCAATTTTGCATTCACTCCTCCAAAAGAACCAGACTTTCTAGACAAATGAACTAGAGTTTGAATAAATAAATAAATTAATTAAATAGGACTGGTGTGAGCACCCTATCGCTTAGTAGAGATTTAGATACTAATTACAGATTAATGCTCTCTTTCTGTGTTTTCCACAAAAAACATAATTCTCCAAATCAAATGTTTTTACTGCATATTAATAGGATATTGCTCACATTAAACAGGCATAAAGTCCGACTTGTAAAGGACCCTGTGCTCAGGCAGTAAAGCCCGGTTTAGGCAGCGCTGTGATGTAAACCGCCCGCGGCGGTCACTGTCGTTCCTCACACCAACACTCGCCCGGTGTAAATCTCCTGCTGCCTCTGCAGCCCGCAACCGGAGACCCAGAGCCACGGCTGTGCCAGGTGGCACCCCACTGACAATACACTGTTACACACACACACAAATGTTGTGTGCATTTGTGTAAATGTAGAGTGTGGTCTAAGAGGTATTTTAACAGGGGTAGAATGTCTGCTCATATCTGTGTGTGTCTGTCAGTTAACCTTTTACTGTGGGTATTAATTTCCTCTGGAAACAATTGCTCAGATGTCATTAAATCCACGCAGACAGATTTATGAAAGTACTCTCTGATAGCAATGATAATACACCAGAGAGGTGAGGCTGCCTGGGATAATTGTTAAAAATTCAAAAGATCAGGCTACTTACACCATAAAGTGATACGTTTCTCACCTTCAGCAGACTGACGCTAATAAGCTTTGTAATGTCAATGTTTAAAGCAAATTAATGCAGTTTCAAAAGCAGAGTATGTGTGGTATTTAAAGCCCCAGAAAACGGAAGAACCTTAAGATAATTTATGAATATTAATGGAAATCAAAGACGTCTTTTCTGTTTTAAGCTCTTAGAACTGTGATGCCCAAACTTTTTGACATGAGGCCAAAATGCCAAGTTGAAAGAACCGCGTTTGCCAGAGATTTTTTTTGTTTTTCTATTTACCAACAATTTTATTCATTAAATAAATGTTATTTAACAAAATAAGCAAAGAAATCAGATTCCTGTAGATTAGGCATTGGTAAATCACTGTAGGTTTACAACATATAAAGGGTCTTGCTGATTTGCCAGATTAACAAAATAGCAAACCATATCCTACATTTTACAGGTTGACAATCTCTCCTAGATTTTCTGAAATATCTTTTCAGCAAAAAGAACAAGATATGGAATATTCTTGCTTTATTTTTCCAAGTTTATTGAATGGTTGTACCAGCTCTGCATTTTATCAGACATTACAAGATGTTCATCGTCCCGTTTACTACTAAATTAAATTCAAAGCAAAAACATGATTGAGTGCTTTGTGTTGGACCATTTCAAGATTTTAAATTTCCTTTATCTTCCTTGAAAGGCCTGACATCAGTGAAAATTACACCCTAAAATATGTTTATTTATTTATTTTTTCTTCAGTTTTGGCTCACATGCTGCTATGAGTATGTTCTTTCATTTTTTGAGTCTGTATATTCCAGTTAACAATTACGAAGTTTGTTAACAATTTTTTGAATAATTCATTCATCACAATTAATCCGATTAATTGTTTCAGCCCTAGATACAAGCCATATCAAATCAGTGCATCTCCACTAACACACACAGTGTGACATCAGCTTTTCTCCAGCAATAAATGACAGAAGTCTGTTTGTACAGCTCTGGAAAAAAATTAAGAAACGACTTAAAATGAACAGTTTCTCTGATTTTACTTTTTATAGGTATATGTTTGAGTAAAATGAATATTATTCTTTTATTCTACAAACTGAAGAAAATGAGAAATGTTGAAAATAACAAAAAGATGCAGTGCTTTCAGAACTCAAATAGAAATCAATATTTGGTGGACTAAACATTAGAGTTTGAGTGGGGTTCAGTGCAGTGGATGTCAGAAAGGCTTGAACACAGAAACTCAGAGTGCTGTTAATTATAGTTTGTAGAGAAATTGGACCGTTCAGAGCTTTCCAAAGAAAACAAAAATCAACCATAAATCTCTGACCGGTGAATCTCCGCTAACTGGAGGTGTAGGTTTCCTCCTCAGCTGTTTTACGAAAGGCTGCAGCTGCAGCTGCTTGCAGATTTCTGAGGTACGGCATAATCTTCCTGCTTTAAGATTTGATGATCTGAGCTGACTGAGTGGTGAGCGTGGCCTGCGCTCTGCTCTTTACTAATGGATGAGCCATGTTTGAGCCGCTGCATACGACTTCTACTCCAGCTCTAATAATAGCTCCATGACCCATCTGACATGGGCTGCAGCAGCCAGGTTTTATGGCGATCTCGATGACTTACTGCTCTGCTTCACAAGTGAGAGTTTCGCTGCTGATATATTTCTCAGAAAGCAGGTAAGGTCAGAGGGTTTAGAGCGCCAGCCGAGGCTGCTTAGGAGGAGCGTTTGTTTGGGAAGGGCAGATGGAGATGGGAGCTGCAGGGAGGCCAGGGGGGTCATGGCAGAGAAGGCACCCCAAGCACTTGGCATCTGAGGGCCATGCGCCTGTACGCCTACATGCCTTTGAGCACGGGACTCTCATCTGACTCTGCCTCTCTTTCACTCTGGCACACACATGCATGGTCATTCTGACAGTGAACTCTGTTTATTTACTGCAGTCACAGTGATTCACCCTCTTAAAAATCCCGATATAAAGCATCTGGGAATGGATGACTAAATGTTATTTGTGTGTTACCCAAACACCCCGCTTGACTTCAGCCCTGATTCTGTCCCGTATTGCAGACGGCAAGCGGTTAATGTCAATCCAGCTCATGTCAACAGGAAATATAGGGCAGGTCTGCTGGGCAAGGCTTCCAGCCAATCATAGCACTTGTTTATTGGCAGTGATACGTGGACGAGGGATGCCAGAGGTTCCTGTATGGCCTCGTAGCATATCATGGTAGAGTGGATGTGCGTGTGGGTATATACGCATAATAAATATATAAGTGCACATGTGAGGTGTTTATTTTGTTTGAGACTTACCTGCTGCTGCAGCAGCAGAGAGCTGACCTGATTTCTGTCCCGGTTCTTTTGTGTCAATGTCAGATAAGTCGCGCGGGGGTATTTAAGTGAAGGCCTATTACATGTAAGCCTATTATGAGTCAAATCACTCTGCTTATAATTACAAATGCCAGTAGAGCCTGTTTTATTTATCATATAGCCACAAGTTCAGCAGATTAGTTTGATTACACCAAACATTTTAACCCTTATTACTGATTTTTCTTTTCTGACGAAAATGATTCCTAAAAGATGATGGCTCACCGCAAATGTCACCGTTTTAAAGTTCCCATCTTTGCTTTATTTGATACTAACTTTTATAAGTTGCATAAAATATTTTGTTGCAAGTTGAAATTAGGACGCCAGCTAACGATCATCTTATAATCAATTATTTATTTATCGAGTAATCGGAAAAATGGTACATTTTGTAGGGTTTTTATTCAACCTCTTAATCTTATTTTATGCAAAATTGAGGATTAGGTAAAAATAGACATCCACAAATAATAAGATAAAAATTGTATTTCCTAAAATGCAATAATGTATTATTTCTTTATTGAAGTTGAACCTGGTGAAGCTAAACCTTAAGGAGTTTTGGGCAAAACATATTTACATACAAATTGATCCTAAATTCAAATTTATATATATTTTGTACAATTTTGGCTTAATTACTGCTCTGAATATGTTTTTTCTTAAAGAACACAGCATTTCTTGAGTTAACTATCATTTACTAAATTAGTTGATGCTAATTTGAAAAATTGATTGATCTAATTAATTGTTTCAGCAACATTAAATACCATGGGATGTTCCACCACTTGCTCCATCATCTGCCCTTCTTTATGCTGTTCTCTAATAATTTCTAAACCTACTTTTCTGAAGGCAATTGTAACCCGAGTGTAATTTTAAACCTTCAATTCCTCTGATTTTCTACTCTTTTGCCTTTTAGCCTCAAATCTCGCGATGTTTTAATAGTATTATGATTGATTCTCGCGAGATTATCGTTTAGCCAATCGCGGTTGAGTACTGGGGTCACATGTACCTTTCCAGTTTACCGGCTAGGTATATTAGCTCAAGCAAAAGGGCGTGAAGGGTAGAACGCGTTGGAAGGAGCAGAGCTGGCAGGTCAGTTAAAGCGTAGCATCATTTAATTGCTGTAAATGTGTACGATGCTCACTTAATGTGCTGAACTATAGGATCCCATTATTGTGAGCCGGAAAGTGAGATGAAAAAGATCCGGTAGTATGACACAAAACTGCGGAACTGGTGAGTGTTTTTGTGAATGACTTAGCATTGGCTTATAATCACTGCTGTTGTGTAGCCACTAAAGAAAAACTGATTGTACACTCTTTTTGATAACCAAAACGGGTAATTGAAGTATTTGTTGAACACTGGTTTATATTAGTATTTTACATTTCATGTTAATTGATAATATGGTGTATATTTATTGAATGTTTCATGAATGTAATTTATATTGAATTTTAGATTTAATGAAATTGCAATTGATCAAATATGATAGAATTATTTATAATATAAAATGTTATTTATTGAATTGTGTATACACTAAATGTTAGATCATATCAATATATATTGAGGAAGTGGTCCTGTTTTGTTATTCAGGCCAGGTGGATGGTGAGCTATGAGACCAGGCCTAGAGCCAAAGAAAGATTTCACCTGTTGGTGACAGAAGACTGCTTACTTCTCCTACCCAGCTGGTAGGAGAATCCTACAAAGAACTCTGTTCCTTCTTTGATTGGACTTTCAATTACCCAGGATATGAACCACGCCCTGGATACTCCCCTTGTTTGCAAGCCTGATTAATCCCCATTCGGGGTGGATGGACTAAGGGGTTGTAAAATGAACTTTGGGAACGATTGATTAATTTGTTTTTTTCCCCTTTGTTGTGTTTCTTCTTTTCTCCTCTGTTTTCCTTTTTATTTCATTGTTTTGTTTTTTTTCCCTTGATGGCCATTTGCATATCCCAATGTTGTGGTTGTAAATATGTATATATGATATTCACATTGCAAATACAAAACACTCGCAGCTGCAGAACTCTAGCCTAACTGCTCTTTCGTGAGTCGTACCTATTCTTCTGAAAGGAAACTGGCCTATTATCTTGGTTAAAAGCCATTTATATTGAATAACAATTTAGATTGTCTTTTCAAATATGCTACACAATTTCTTGAATTTTGGGTAAAAAAGGCTGCATACCGGTACTTTTTTCAGATATTTATTTCAAAACTGTTTTGAAAATTACACATTAGTTTACTTGTAATTCACAAATCTGCAGTATTTTGTGACTGTGACTTGAATCAGATGCAGAATAAATTAACATGGACTTGATTGTTTGCTTTCTGATGATTGATATTTTCTGAGGGCATTTTGATTTCAGATATTTCCTAATCCGTTTTATTCATGTTTCGGTTTGATTTAATATCTTGATTCTTGTGTTTTATTTTGCATATTTAAAGTGTCTTCCAGTTTCAATGTGGAGTGTTCTTTATAAAATCTAAATTTATTGGTCAACTTGTGTTATTATGTCTTTTATAAAAATATTAATTGAAAATGGACTTGAAACGACAATGTTATCATTTATCCCAGTAATTACTGGAACATTTTATTGCCCAACAACATTTAAGGTGACTGTCGGTGTGAATAATTTTAAGGGGTCTGAATATGTTTGCCAAGAACGTGTTTTTAAGCATTCCTGTAGTAATACTACACTCCTGTAGTATTTTTAGAAAGTGAGAAAAAAAAAGTGACATTTAAACTCCATATTTAGCAGTGAGCCATGCTGATCTTGTAAGTCAAATATTCTTGAACAGTGATTATATATGCTTCTCTTTGTGGATGTCTCTTCTCCTGAAACACCAGCCCTGACTGGCGATGATTAACCCAAATGTATTCCTCTCTTCATTGCTTCCTCTCTTCTTCTCCAGTACGTCTCCTGCAGACTCTGCTGCATGCTATCCTTGGGTTATCTCACTGCGCTCACGTTCCTGTTTGCCACATATCTCCTCCTGCTTTTCGCCACTTCCTCTCTCATCCCCCTTTAGGACCAGTCCTCACCATCCTTCCTTTCTCCGTTATCGCTCTGCTCATTTCTTATTTACCCCACTGCTTCAGAGAACGACAGTGTTTGGCTGACCGACAGCTTTAAAGAGAGGGGTTAAATGAATATTTGAAACAGAGTGTACTACCTGCGCTACTTTTCCACAGTAAACTGTACACTCCTTACAGTCAGAGCAACAGCAAAATGAAAGCTCAGACTTTGATTCAAACTTTTCATACAGTGAAACAGAAATATAATATATTTGTTTGCCTTATTTTTAGTTGCACTAGAAACATGGAAATATTTTAGTAATAAAAAAACTCTCCGCTACATTCCTCACTTTTTTCGTACCAAATCCAATTTATGATTTCAATGTGTTTTTTGTGTGTGTGTTTCTTTCTTGTCTCACTTTCCTTTCTTAAAAAGAAAGTACAAATTTTTATTTCATTATTTTGTTGTAGGAGTTAAATCAACTTCAAAGTCCAAATAAAGCAAAGCTGCAAAACATGCTTGTTAAACAACATAGTAAGCCCTTTTTAGAGCTTTGCCGAGGTAGATAAACTCGATGGATAAGATCGGTTTCATCAATCATTGATCTCCCAAAATGAAGAAAATCGGCACCAATAAACTGGCTGATAAATCGTTGCTCTCCAACTCTTATTATGGCGTCCCAAAGAGTGCATTGATGGAAGAACACTCCCAAATTACCAAAAACAAAATTTTTACAAACAGAACATTTTATTAATTATCAAAATCGATTTATTGTCTAGTCCTGAAGAGAACACACAAAATATGGCATTGGCATTCCATAAGAACTTTTTTTTTCTAAATGAAATTTAATTTAATTATTTTGTTTCACTGCGGTACCAAACAACCCATGGAGCGGTGTGCAGCCAGGTAATTACAGACCTCTGTTTGATTTACAACTAAAAGTTCATCATGTACTAATTTAATGGTCTAAAATCCTTTAAAAATGTCATACTTTATGGTGTTTTGATTCCAAAAGAAAATAGTTTTTATTTTACTCAATTTTCACTTCCACTCATGCCCAGAAAATGTAGATACTGCATAAAATATTTTACTTCTATAAATTAAATTATAAAATTCAATATACTTCACTTCAAAAGTACTTTATGTATCTCCAAGGAACTCATTTGGCAATTGGCAAACACTGCTAATCCGCCTCATTTTCTTTTGCCACTGCTTTTTAAATCTGTTTGGCCATATGGGTAGAAAGACAATCTATGATCTGTTCACTGAGTTTTAGAGCTCAAATCTGAACCTTTTCATTGTTTCCATCAACCATAATCTCCCCAGTTTATTTTTAATCTCCCCAGTTTATTTTTTCATGAAGCTGATCTATTGATAAACTGAAAAATGTGGGGCAGGAAGTTCATCCTTCAGTCACGAACGTTGTTTTTTTCTGATCCAGTCAGCTTTATAAACGACCTGAAACGCATTTTCATCCTGGTCTGAAATGAGTGGGTGTTCATTTTGAGGTTCTACCTTTTTGTTCGGCGATAATATAGTAATGAAGAAGGGAAAGAACAACAAAAGATGAAGCACAATTTTCCCATACTAAAATATTTATAGAACTAAACTAGAGGTTTGTGTAGGACGTGTGACAGTTCATATCATTGCTAATGAAAGCAGTTTTGGTTTCTAAATTACATGTGCTAGGTTAATTTCCTCTCCAGTGTTTAGTGATGCCTTCCTGTAGAGAAGCGGTGTCCAAAAATACTCATCAAAAGTCCTTGCAAAGATTTAAAAAAATAAAAATTACAAAAACATTTTCTGTTTTTTACCGACTCAACAATAAACCAAGCACGGACTATTTTAATTAAATAAATAATCAGATTTTTTTTTTTTTTTGTAGGAACGGGATTAAAAATCTAAAACTTCAAATGGTGTTTCCTTGTCAAATGAAAGGCATCCAATTTGTCTATTAATCAGGGCTTGATTGAAGACAAAAAATTTAGTCTGTTCTCAGCAATAAATATAAGCTCTGGGTCATTCTTTATTTGAAAACACTTGCTGTATTTACCCAAATGTGCTCAATCAAAAGAATATTTGGGTGCACCAAGGTGTACTTTGACTAGTTTGTTTGTCTAGAAAGTCTGGTTCATTTGACCAAAGTAGTTAACTGTGGTCCACTTAAAAACATTGGTTTTGGTTTGGCTAAAGTTCTTTGATCACCTCTGCTATAGAGAAGAAATAACAAAAACTCAGGTAAGTGGACTAAATCACAATGAACAGAGACAACAACTCTGGGCCATTTCTGTTCTCGTATTATTAGCAGATGCCACTAACAGACTAAAACCCGATCCTGGCCCATTTGACATTTTTTCCACCATTTAGCATCGTAACATATCAAGGACGGTTCAGCAGAAACACAAGTTTAGGCGGAGTGGACATTTAGACAAAATGTTTCCATTCTGTCTAAACTATAACCTCACCTTGAGATTAGAAAAAAAAGCAGTTTGATTTACAGCGAGATGAAGAGAAAACCATGCTTTGTTTGTTTCACTGGTTCCTCAAACCGAAGGAAGAAAGGAGGAAGAAAACAAGCAGCAACAGACGCAGCGATTAGCATTGTTTTAATCTTTCAACAGAAAGATGGCATGCAGGCTTAATTGTTCTTCCTCCTCCCACCTCCTCTGTCCCTCTTCAACACTCCCCACTCCTTTCACCAACTGGCTCAGCTCGTCTTCTAAGACTGTAATGACTGGGCTTACACGTCACTGTCACTCCTCTGTACCCATGGAAATGTGTCTGCTCGCCTTTTTCCAAGCTATTCCTGTCACAGATTGTACTATATTGTTTCCAGCAACAGCATGTATTTATTTTCATCAATTGTTTGAGTGTTGGTGTTTACAGGGATCCACTTCTTTTTGGGTTTTTCTGTCTGTGGGCATGTTTGGTCGGATTGTCGCGTTCTGAAATGATAAAATACTTAAACCATAAATAGCATCTGATTTCATCACAAAGAAGCAAAGCAGCTCAGATGCCCCAGTGTGTGTGTTAGATCTGTTTTGCTCTAAACTCCAAAGGATTTTCGGGTATCAGAAAAAAGCCCGATCGAGGTTGGGGCAATGCTTTGTGCTGCACTGTGACTGATTGCAGTGTCAGATGGTATTATATTGATCTGATCATCATCTTCGTATGCAAAGCTCCTTATTTCAGCTGTAAGCTCAGGATGATATCACTTCTTTATCAGCAAGTACCACTATCTCAGCCACGCCTACTTCCAATTTACATCAATAAATAAAACCTTTCAAATGATGACTGCAGTCTTTAAAACACAATTTATGTTTCAGTACAACTTCACTTTGGGAACTCAAAAAGCTGAAAATTTGCATCTTCAAAAAGGACTGTTTCAATGTCTCCATTCTTATTTTTTAATAATTTGTATTGCATTGCACAACAGAGTATTCGGATCATGGCAGCTAAATGAAAAAATAAAACAATGTGGAGGTTTGTGAGTTTTATTACCAGAATAAAACTCACAAGTTTCTAGATTTTCACTTATTTATGGGACAGTGTGGATATTCTCTAATGTCAAAAAGTCATAGATTTGCAAGAAAAAAGTTATAATTTTTTATGATTAAGGCATACATGTACAGATATTCAAACTAAAATGTTATTTGACATTATAAAACCAGATATTTGTGACACAAATGCCAGAAGAGAAAATATCCAGATGCCGATCTACTTCAATCGTAGAAGACTTCTGGCATTTTCATAGCAAACATCAGACTTTATATAGTTTCCTAGTTTAAGATAAGAACAAAATCTAAATAACCCACATAAAAATTGATCTATGAAGCTTAGTGTGACTGTGACTGTAAAATGTGCCTTTTTTTACTATATCATGCTGCATTTTTCTCACTATGCTTTGCCTAACTTGTTGCTACTTCATCATGTTCTTTTTGTATCAGATAAAGTAAAATTTCACACACATGTAACCCTGATGCAGAGACCCCTCTGCATTAGATTTTGCTCATTGTGTTTCATTTCTTAATTCTTGTTTTTGTGTTGTTTTGCAGATCACCAGAAGTTGGAGCGAGAGGCTCGGATCTGTCGCCTTTTGAAACACCCCAACATTGGTGAGGAACTCTTTCTGTTTTACTTCTTCTAATACCAACACAGTGAAACTGTAACTTTGAGAAACTTTATTGATTTTTCTCATTTTATGTCTAATTCATAGTTGGGTTGCAACTAACAAATATTTTTGCAATCAATTAATCTATCAGTTACTGTTACGATTAATTGGATAAAAATGGGTACACACTGCAGATTTTTCATTAAGCTAATTAAATCTATCTTTCTATACAATGTTATTGATATATTAGGTATTTGAAGTAAATAAATAATTCGATTTTCTTTTTTATATTAAAAAATGCTTAAACATAGCATTGAACTGGGCGAATGAAAAAAAAATTGCCACTTGGGGAGGTTTTGGTGAAACATATTGACAGTAAATGGTTTTCTGTACAGTTTGGGCTTAATTACTGCTTTGACTGTTGTTTCTCAGCAACTGACCTTTTTGAGTTTTTATACTCCAGTTAACAGTTAATCAGTTACTAAATTAGTAATTTGAAATCGGATTCATTGTTTCATCCCTAATTTATATTGACAATTTTTATTCCCCTCAATTTTCACACAGTTTACTCAAAATGGAGCAATGTTGATTCTGGTTTTTATTTTTTAAATGAAATATAACAGTGCAAGCCCTCCTCCTGTTGCGTAAGAGTATGATTTTATTTGCAGAACCTCTTGCTTTAATGTAAATACATGACATTCAGCTCTATTATTATGACTCCCTGTGGTTTTATTCCCTCACACGCTCTGGCTGCTGTTTTTTACGCTCCTTTAATCGCTCACTTAAAATGCAGCAGTGATGCTTTTTCAGAGGCAGTTAGAAAAAGCATCAAATTAATCGTTACAGCAAAATACATTTACAATGACTGTACTAAATGTTTGTTCCTCAATCCTCTTACAGTTCGTCTTCACGACAGTATATCAGAGGAGGGTTTCCACTACCTCCTGTTTGACTTGTAAGTCATCCTTCCTCTCTCCCTCCTTTTTTAAAATTTTTTACACACACGCTTCATCATCTTCTTCCTCCTCTCCCTCGATTCCCGCACCCTCTGTGCATATATAGCGTTGCATAACTCTCTCCTATATTCACCCCATCCCTGTCGCCACCGCCACCCTCCGCATCCGTCTCTCTGCAATTCCCTCCAGTTTCCATGGCAACAGTGTGGGAAGAGGGGCGGAGGGGGCATTTTAGGGGGAAACGGGGTGAGCCACGAAATAAACCAAAAAGTGGTGATGAAATCCTTGCTTTCGGATTTCCTTGTGTTTCTTATTTCTGTTGTTCTTTCCTGGAATGTAGTAAAAAAACCAGAAACAAAACAACAACAACATTGGAACATCTTAACGTTGAATAAACGTGTTTTTGTTGATGCAGGGTGACCGGAGGTGAACTGTTTGAGGACATCGTAGCCAGAGAGTACTACAGCGAGGCGGACGCCAGGTAGGAGCGTGGCCTTCGTCTCTCTGCCTCCTCTTCTTCAAAACGTTCCCAGTCTGTTGTCGCCTTGTCTGTAGTTTTCTATGTACTTCTTTATTCCTCTCAATTTCCTCTCCTTTTCCTTAGTTTCTGCTCCTTGTTGTCTTGTCTCACCCCTTGTTTTCAGCTTCATAAATCATAGACATGTTATTTTTCTATCTTTCTTTTCTTACAATTCTTGTTATTTTTTCTTGCTTATTTTTTGTCTCTTCAAAAGGCTGTTTTCCTTTTTCTCGTTCTTATTCTAACTCCTGCAGTTCCTTGCAAAAGTATCTGCACCCCATGACCACATTTTGGCAAATTTCAACCCAAAACTTCAGTGTATTTTATTAGAACAAAGTAGTACATAATTTGAAGTATAAGGAAATGAATACTTGGTTTTCAAAAGGTTTCACAAATGGAATCTGTGTGATATCTACTTGCACTTAGTTCTCCTATGTCGATACTTTGTAGAAGCACAATTTACTGCAAAAAGTTACGTCTCAACAAGTTTTGCTGATCTAGAAAGAGTTTTCTTTCCATCAATTTAAATCATGACTCTTCATGCAGTCTTCCCTGCCAAATTTAGAACTTATTCAAAAATCTTGTAGTTTTTTCCTCATCTTTATCATCGATTGTGATAAATTTCTTACCTCGAAATATCTTTGTCGCAATAAATTCTAATCAATGATGCTAATTAGAATTAAATTGTCTTTATAAAATATTTTGAAAATCATGCATAATTTCCTCCATTTTCTAGTCAGGCATTACATTGTGTTGGTCTACTACATAAAATCTAATAAAATACTTTAAAGTTTGTAGCTTTAATGCAATAAAAAGAAGAAAAATGTTCACTACTTTTGCCAGTCGCTGTAATTTTGCTGTTAGCTGTCTTTTCTCTTTGCTCTTTTCTTTTCACCATTCTTCCCTTTTCCTTTGCTTTCTCCATCGCACTACTTGCCCTCACCTCACACACCGACACATCACACACCTTTAAGACCCAACTTAGGTTTTATCGATGACTTTTTAGCTTAAAAAAACGTCTAGCTTTACAGATTCAACACTAAGTTAGTCTGAGATCCAACACTAAGTTAGTCTGTTGGAGGTAAATATGGACTCTTTTATATAGAAAATTGCACTACTTCTAATTTGTAGGCTATTAAAAATGACATATTTGTGATTTCCATCCAGAGGTCATTCCAGGGTTCTTGCTGAAACAGTAATTTGATGCTTTGAAAGCCGTGGACATCAGCATTTTCGCCGTTTATTGGCTAAAAATAATTGGAACCACCATAAATGTATGTCATTAGCTTTCTGCTGATGCTTTTTAAACTATAATCAGCAGATTATGATTAGTCAAACCTCAACGGTTTCTTTTACAGACTTGGTGAGATTTGCAGGTGCAGTTTGCTCAGGATGCACCTTGTGCTGTTCATCGTTCTTCTGCTTGTCTTCTCCTCAGACAGTGGAAAAGATAAAAACAATGTCAGCAAATCTAAAGTTTGAATTACAGTGACAGTTTCAGTTTCTTTTTTATTGTTTTTTTTCTTTTTTTTTTCCGTTTTCTCCCTTTTACCACCGACTGCGCTGTTTTATGTCGAACGCCCACCGCCCCCTGCTGACTCATCGCCACACACAGTTCACTTTAACAATCGACGAAAGAGGAAACGGAGTAGTGGGGGGTGGACAGACAATAGGCTGAGAGAAGAGTGAGAGAGATACTTGAAACTGACAGTTGTGAGTGTGGGTGTCAGTCCATTCACTAACATTAAAAGCCAAGCAGAGCTGCCTGTCTTTTTAAGCTAAAATCACTGCAGTGTGTGACAGTAAATGGTGGATTTCAGCTCCAGTCTCCACTTTCAAGCCATTTCATTTGTAGCTTGTAATTATTCCCTGTAAGAACTGGTGATATTCCTGATCGAAAGAGCAGATAATGCGCTAATTGACTCAATTTCCAATCCGTATTGTCTTGTGCTTAATGAACTTTATATTCTAATACGCTATTTAAAAGTAGTTCAACATATAAATGGCTTTACTGGCATGTTTAATTCCTAACAGGAAATTGTGGTTCTTTTGAAGCAACTTGATTGGCTTGCACGTGTTAGCTTTGCGCTGCACTGCCCCCTATGGGTTTGGCATGTTTATAACAAGTCTCAGGGATGTTTTATGTGCCAGTGGACCTCATACTTTTTCATCCCTATTAAGGAATTATTGGCTTAACACAAGCTGAAAACTTTCTTGAAAGTTAGCTTTGTCTTAATCCAAATGTACAAAAATATTTTCACTAAAAACTAGAACAAAAATACTTGGTAAGATTCAGGGTTTTTTTTTTGCAGTGTGTGATTGGTTCCTCTTCTTCGTCTACATCTTGTTTAATGGCGGTTGGCAAATGTCTTAATGGAGCATTAGCGCCACCAACTGGTAAGGATTGTGGACCAAATGTTGCTAAAAAAGGAAAGAAATTAACCCCATCTTACAAATAGAATATGTCCTGGTAGCTTTTATTTCTTGAGTCTTTCTGAAAAGCAATGAGAAAGTCTTTGGTTGATACACAAAATAGGACAGCTGTCCCCAGTAATCAGTTGATTTAAAATTACCAGTCATTGAATCTGGACTCGATTAAGAAAAGTGACATGATAATGAAACTAAAATTAAATTAAATGCCGCTCAGCATCAACATGTTTAATCACAGCTTATTTACATCCTCCTCATTATTGTGATTTGTCACAGCTTTTTGCCATGCTGGTCATTTTATTACTTTGTCTATTTGATATTAATCCTTATTAATATGAACCTTCAGTTGTCAGCTATTCAGTGACTGCCTTTTTGTATCAATTTGTTTTTAATCTCGTGAAACAACAATCGTTTTACAGAGAATATCTCATGTCTGTCAATCTTTCCACCTTTTTCACTGCTTCAGACTTTTTAAGGCAGAGGGGTCCAAAGTGTGGCTCGTGGGCTATTTGTGGCCCTCAATGAAATTTTGTGCAGCCACAGTACAGTTAAAAAAGCCTTCACTGACTTTCCAAAAAATATACAGGAAAGTCTTATAAATAAGAAATTTACAACACAAAGTACTCATTTAGTTAACTTTCATATTAACCAGGATAACAAATATTCAGCAACTTTTATTCAAGAGCAGATTTTGTTGAACCCTTTTAGAAAATCTTAGTAAACTCCAATAAAAAAGGAAAAGTTTTTAAGAATGGGCGACTCATATCCTGTTCTTGTTGCTAAGAATAAACACAAAAACTTAAAAGGAAATAGAAAAACCATCAACATTTAAAATCGTGTTTGTATTTTGTTTTGTTTGTTACTTACAGCTTTCCTTTCTATAGAAATCAGGTTTGTTTTTTAAATTATTAGTTGTGCAGATAAAACTATAGCATTTAACTTTATTTTTCTATAGTTATTATTATCATTATTAGTAATCATTATTAGTATAATTATTATAATAATAATTATAACGATAATTATTATTATCATTATTGGTAATAATGATAATAATAATTTCTCTTTTGTGGCCATCGTTTGCTTTCAACTCGACAGTTTTGGCCCATGAGGTTAAAATTTGGACACCTTTGCTCTAAGGCTCACTGAAAATCATCCTCACTACTCCATGCATTTTGTCACATTAGAAGCTCTCTTAAGTCCTAAACATTTATCTTACCGAGGTAAATAACATTTTTTTTTCCTAAAATGACATCAGAAGGAACTACTTTAGTCTTAGGATTCTTTAAGATTATTTGAATCGGCCATATTATTGCAAAGACACAAAAGCTGCAAGCCACCAGAGGAGAACATTTCTGTACAACACTTATTGTAATATCCTATAGAATATGTTTGTATAACGTAAGTTACAAATTACTTTAATTTACAGCCTGATATCCGTAGAAGTTTAAACAGAACGAAAGGAGAGCCAGCACTGCTTGACTTTTAGCTGTTAGCACCACAAGCTTCAACAATTAAATCAGGGCAGATAAAACCTGTTTTGTTTCCCGGCTGAGTCGCTGATTAGCACCCAGGATCGATTTAATCTCATTATTGTAGCTTCAAGAGTGAATAATTATTTTATTATTCAGCAGGTGGGTATAGTTTTATTGGACGGGAAATGCTGGTGTGTTTCCAGGAGCGCCAACAGGTGGCTGAGAAGCCCATAAATCACTCACAGCAGAAAGGTCATATCCAGCAATGTTCAGTAATTTGTTCCCTTTATTGAAAGAAAATCCATCTTATATCGTAGAAAATAATACAACACAATTAAACCTGAAATGTCAAATGTCAAGATTATTTAAAATCTTCTCCATGTTATGAAAACCTTAAATAAATGTATGGCCTTTGAAACATTTAATCTGATGTGGCCCTTCAATGTCAACTAAAATGTGGAGGCCATCACTTATCAAAGACTTGAGGGCAGAGCCTATAAATAAATCAGGATTTACATTTCCTCGTAGTGTTGCCCACAGAATTTCCATCCGGGATGAACATAAGAAAAGGCAAATATACTCTCAGGTGAAAACATAATGATGCACTCAAAAACAAATGACAAGATTCATGCAAGATATGCTGTATTTATGAGTCAAGGTAGATCCAACTCCCACTCGCAGCTGTTCATCATAGCTTATGTTTGAATGTTAGCATACCTGGCCCACCTGTCAAAGAGATTATTATGGGTTTTAGGAAAGGTAGGAATATGTCATACTACATCCGATTTCCTATTTTTATTGATTTTTTTTCTTGCTTTCTTTTCTAAAAAAAGAGATGACAAACTGAAGAAAATATGATCAGAAAGTTGCTTTTATGTCAACCATTCCAGGACTTTTTGTTTAACTAAAAGAATGTAGAAATAATATCAGCAGAATAAAGATGCAATCATTTGAGAAGAAAGTTGTTTTAACAAGGAAAAGAGCTTGAAGAATTAATTAGTTTTTATTCTATGTCTTGGAGTTCTCATAAATTTGTTTCTTCATTCCCCAATTATTATGACTTTATTCTGGTAAGATTCTGTTGTTGTATTACTTGAGTTTATTGTCATACGATTTTATTCTTGTATTATTACGACTGTAGTCTTGCAACATGATGAGTTTATTTACATTTTTAATAAGAATCTTAGCCTGGCCCTCAAAGACTTGACCTTAATTCAAAGTCCAAATAGATAAATGCTCGTCAAACAAGATGGCGGTCTTGGGCATGCTGACATCACTCTGAGCTATGGAGACCCAAGGAGTGCATTTGGGGGAAAATGACAAAATTTTCCATAAATTAAATCTTCCAAAACCAACAATTTGAAATACTGATAAAATAGATTCATAACCCAGCCCTAGTTTTAAGCAATCCAAACCCAAATCAACATCTGAACGGGTTGGTGATCATTTCCTTCCTGAATATCTTTTCCTCCTTCATCTGAATGTCACTCATTCAGGCCAGTATCAAACACACACTCACACATACACACACTGCCACCCTGGCTCCCTTGGAGACTAGCAAGAAGTGGGACTTTAATTAGCCTTGATAATTAGTCTCACTCTCACTCAGACTGCAAACTGTGCAGAATCACACCTTGTTGCCCCCAGTCAGAATCTATCAGAGTTCCTTTTTAGGAATGCTTGATCAGATCAAGGCCACAATGACTAAATTTGTGAGTAAATTACACCAAAGTACGAAACAAGCAATATTTCCTAACCAGGGGTTATACAGGCTGATCAGTGAATCTAATACACACCAGGGTAAGTTTATTTTAAAAATAGTTTTAGCCCAGAAATGGCACTACTCATACAAAACCTGAGCAACAGACAGCGCACCTCGGCCTGCTTCTCATTTCTGTACTGAAGCGTTTATAGCGGAACAAGTGGGCGAACAATCCTTGCTTATGTTCATAATGCATAATGTATTAATCTGCTTGATGTGTGATTGTGGATTATATGTTTAGCTTGTTGAACATCAATTAAGCCGAATGAAAATGAAATGGTCTTGAATATGTCATTATGATCATTTTAAGAAATGACGGGAGAAAAATAGTTTATGATTTTTGTTTTCAGTCAAAATTACAGAAAACAAAGTGCAATCTTTTTTTTTTTTTTACAGCCATGCATAGTGTCAACATCTGACAAAATTAAGCTTGGCATGACCTGGTTGATTTGCTTCCACCCTGTAAATGGAAACGCATCTAATTTGCATTTTCTCTTTTGCAACACTTTACAAATTCGCATCACAATTGGATGGAAATATTTCACTACTTATGAAAGCTCCCAATTTTGTATCAAATCACAGTACAGTTGATTTGTATTTCTAAAATATATAAGAATGCCATAAAAATATTCAGTCATCTACTGTAAAACAAGCAATAAACATCATATTTTGTCAAATGTGAAGTATTTTTACACCCTGCACATTTGGCTTTGTTTACTTCTCAAACATTTGTCAGTTTGCCTTTCTGCAAAGAACTGATGTTGCTTTTTTTAGCCAGTGGGGATCTGGATGCGCTTTCGACCAGTCTCAACGGACAGGCAGGTTCTTTGAAAGAACGTAATGTTTTTCGACAGTAAGACATTAGAGGTTTGCAGCAACAGGTAAACAGAAGAAAGACATGGAGGTGATCTTCAATTTCTAAATGCCATACTCAGTGGGATGCTGTCAACTTGCACCTCACACCTTTGCTTTGCTTTATTCAGTAAGGTTTCCAATCGCTTTTTGTTTTAATCAAAGAAAAAAAATCCAACAAGCATAAAGACCATCGAGTTGCAGCTTCCTGAATGTGACATAATCCAATTACGAGGTGCAATGAGGCTGAGTCAAGATATTTTGAAGTATTTAATAACGAGCAGACATTTGCATGCAAAAAGTGTCTTTGTTCTGTTGTGAACTTCAGATTCAAAACTGTAAAAGCTCCAGTGATGAAACAACCAAAAAACAAACATTTTGGGGTTGGTCAAAAAAGAATAAAAAAATATAAATTCACACCACACTTTTTGAATTGATGAGAACGGTATTCATCAAAGTTGTGTCCTTGGATGGGATTTTTACCTAAACTTGCCCTTCAGGCTCTAGATTGCTACTTAAATGTGTTTTAAGGCCTTGGAAGTTTTTTTGTTTTTTTAAAAATAAACTATACAATAATTTTTTATTAGAAACAAAAATATTTAACCTCAGATATCTATTTTATTACTCTTACCTCCTTAGATGCAGCTTATTCACAAATTAAAGTAAAAGTTTCTACAATTCATACCTGGATATTAATAATTTTCTCAGTGAGAGAAAAGTCTAAGGCATGTATTGTTGCCACATGTAATATTTGTGTGTTTTTGTGTGTGGTTCCACAAACGATGCATATGCATCTATCTCTCTGATTCTCTCTCTCAGTCCTCCCACTCAGTGTGGGTGTGGATCCTGCAGGCGGCCCGACTCCCTGCGCCTGCCATTAGTCACGTATTCTGTACATTATCATCACAATGATTCTGCTGCATACACAAAATATTTCAAAATGAACACGCTCATCGTTGTGAGGAAGTTTCATGTTTGTCTTCGCATTGCACAAGCACACAGTGCTGCTTTTCCGTTCAGCGATAGAAAAATAATCGCCTGTCCTCTATGATTCACTGTCCGTTCCATTTCTTTTATTTAGTATCTCTTTCTGTTCTATGCAAAAAGGTAATTATCTTTTCTCTCACAAGCTGTCATCTCTGTTCTGTACTTTTCCCGTGGCAGCGTTGTTGTGATTTTTGTCTGGCGGGTTGCTCTGCTGTGGCTGTTCCTATCTCATGTTTAAAAAAAACAAAGAAAGAAGCAAAACGAAACATTTTTGTCTCCTCCACCTACACCTACTTGCCTACCATTTTCATTCCTCTCTGTCTGCTTCACATCCTTTTCTTTTCCTCTGCCTGTCTTAGAATTTCCTCTGACTTCCACTGTCACTCCTCTAATCTAACCTGCCCTTTTTCTCCCCTGTAATGTGGGCTTTTTGGCCCCGTCCGTCACTCTGCTCATCTGGCATCCTCGTCCTTTTCCATACCTCTCTGTGCATCCCTGTGGCTCATCTGTCCTCCTCCCCCGGCTGTCCCTCCTCTCTCTGTTTTGTCTTCACAGTCACTGTATCCATCAGATTCTAGAAAGTGTCCATCACATTCACCAACATGACATAGTGCACAGGGACCTGAAGGTTAGTATGTGTAGAGGAGCATCTGCATCCCACCCTTCAACCCTCTCCCTCCCCAAACTTTGCTTGCTTCCTTTCTCCCTCTCCCCTCTTTTCCTCCTTCCTCCTCTTCGCCTGTTTGTCTGTCCTCTCCGTCTCTTGTCTGACGTCCGCCTGTCCGGCTCGTGTCTTGTTGTGATTGGATGTTTTCTTTTTGCTTAATGTTAATGAATTTTATTCATACATTTGTTTTATTTTTCTAATTGGAAGAATCTGGCCCACCTCACCCACTTTTTCCAGTTTCATCTGCCCTCCCAGTTGCTCTCCTCACAACCATCCCACATTGCATCTTGGGATGCACCCATCTACTTCCCACACCAATACAGACATCTCGGGTTTAGTTTCAGTTGATACCAATCTGATACGGAGAAATAGAGCTGAATTGACTTTTTTTTTTTTTTAGACACAAACATAAATGTACTAAATTTCAAAATTTATTTGGTAACTCTGTACCAGTACAGCACATTTAAATACACCAGTAGGTTCACAAGCTTGGTGAAGCTGTATATCAGGCGCGCTGATATACAAAGCTTAATTTGTATATCAGTCAATGTAAAATAAATAATAAGAAACTTAAACTTAACACTTTGACTGCCTTGGCCAAACAGTAAAAAAAACTGCAGCAAATTTTCTTTGAAATGGCTCAGAAATGCAATTAGAAATTCTTAATACGTATAATGTAAATTAAATAACAAATCAGAGTTAAACTAAATAAATCTTTGCTTATACTCGATGTGTAACTTTTTTTTATTTTTAATATAAGGACCGATATACATATTAATATCAAATTATATCTTGGGCTGGACGATATTGCTGAAAAACGTATCAGGATAAAAATAATTTTATGTTGGTCGATATCGATAACTTTTGATTCGTTTATATATCTGAAATATTATCAAACTTGTGACTTGCATGTTTTAGCCACAATTTTCACTCCATGTTATTGTTTATTTTTAAGGATTATGAGGCGAAACCGGTTCTGGATGAGAATTCAGTGAAATTATTTGTCTCATTATGCATATTGCAAAGAAGTGTCTAGATAGCAGTAAATGTTAATGTATTTACGTGCTATACTTAAATGAAGTATAGGTGCTCTGTGTTTGTATAATGCAGAAATTTCTAGATGAGGTAATCAGTGCATTTTTAAAATGATGTTCTTGCTTATGTTGGTGTGTGAGCAGTCAGCTTGGAGTCATTAATGGAGCCACAAAGTGCCTCACTCACTCAGTAATGGGTGTGATCATTAGCAGAATGTATGACAAAAAATGGCTACAGTAATAATCAGGATTAAGTTTCAAGCATGTCCATTAGTGGCCTTCTGCAAGACGGTGAGTGCAAAAAAGAAAAAGAAAAAAACAGCTTTGCTCACCTGTTTGTCAAAGATGCACAAAAACATGCATTTTTATTTCATTTTTTTTCTGTAAGCACATGAAGACATTAAGAATGACTCCTCAAACTTGTCAATCTGTGAAGCAAAATCCCTGTTTTGTTGTACTTTTTGTACTTTTTTCGGTTTGATCTGTTTTATCCTGAACCTCAGTGAAGAACGAGAGCAGATTATTATTGCAATGGCATCTTATCCACAGAAACACATACAAAATAGTTTTTTTTGTAGGACAGAGCTTATGTGCAGCCACATTTCTTCTCGTGATCACCCAGTACCCAGACACACTCGGTATATGTGACCTGCCCAGTATGTATTTATTGGGAGACTGTTAGAGATGAGACAGTGCTCTTAATTTATAGCCCTGAACTTTGGACTCACGTCAATGCATCTTTTTCCTCCACTGTCTCTCTGTGTTTCAGTTTGTGTGTCTCCCACCCCAAATAGACTTGTAATGTAATTAGTTACATTACTTTGTACTTTTACTGAATATTTCTTGTGGATCAGAGGACAATTTTTAACTTTAGATTTAGATAGAAAAGATTTTAGCAATTACCTAATGCCTTATACAGATCAGGTAAAAAGGAATTTTACCCTGATGACAACATTTTAGACCCTAACTAGTTTTGATGTTTTGTAAACAAATAGATATTTGATTTACATGTTTTGTGCACCTGAAAATTGCACAAAAATGTTTTTCTTCTTTACTGATTGCTCTTCATCCAATCTCTGCCACCATTAAGTCATTTCCCTTTCAAATTAATACGCTGTAATTGCAATCAAAGCAAATTTAGTATAGTTTTAAAAACTAGGAAGAAAGTCATACCAACAAATGTCAGAGATTTCATGCAATCACTTTCCTCATTATATTAGTTAGATGTGTGGCTAAGCTGGAAGGGGAAAAATGGATGAAAAATATGATAAAGAATTGATGGTCCTTTAAAAGTGGAAATAAATCCCAATTAAGAGCTCTCTCTCACCATTACTTTTGTTTTTTGATTTGTTATTCAGTTTGTAGCTGTGCTTTAAAATTCAAAGATAACTGGATTCTTCACCTTATGCACATTTCTTTTCAAATCAAGAAATGTGCAGAATTTTTTAAAACTTTTACTTTCTGCCCATGATAGGTTGTTATATTAAGGAAACAAAAGTTTTCAGTAAAGTACAGAATTTATTAAGGGCCTCCAATATACCAAAACCAAACAAAGTTGGTAGTTTAGTAAGTGAATTTATTGTTCTGGAATCAAATTTTATTGCAGACACGAGGAAAAGAACGTGCATTCTCTACCTATTCCTCCTTTAAATAAAAAAAAAATCTAAAATTATTTCTAATCTAACCTCAGTTGTACAAAACCACCAGCCACAGATTGCACCGTTTGATAATTTATTTAAAAAGTTAAAACGAAAGCTTGTTTGCAAAACTAGGTACACCAAAGATGCCACAAAATTAAAGCTGCACAATAAATCAGTAATATTTCCCATAATGTGATCAGTATAGGCAAAAGTAATATCACAAAGGAGTGTTTGAAATCCAATAATTGTATGTGGTAATATGCAAAGTGCAATAAATTAATGGTCTGCATGCTAATAATGTATATACAGTCCATTGGAAATCTGACTCTAAAGGTCACAGAGATACAAATGAGAGAAATTATTTATCACAAATGCTCATCGTCACAATTTTTAACAATAATTTTTCAAATCTTAATAAATTCCTGATATAGTGAAGTCCTAGAATTTAGCGAGAAAGTAGTTGCGCTGTGACTGTATACCCAGTGAAAGCAAGGGTTTTCTGCTGTTTAAATGTTTTTTTTTACTACAAATTTTACATTTTTATATTTGTTGTGCTACTAGTTTGTTCCCTTCAGCTTGTAACTTGTCATTGTTTTGCAATTTTGTCAGATCCTGAAGGAGCAAAATAAAACTAATCCTCAACCTTTTACAGACGTAACATGTACATGCAGTTTTTTTATGCATTGACATTAAATTGGATATTTTAACACACAAACTAAATCCTTTAAAAAAAGTTCAGTGCACAGGAGGCACTCATGCATGATGAAGCTATTATCAAACACAGACACGCACCAGTCCAGATATAAATGGTTGTACTTTATATAAGTGTGTGTCACTGCAGCTCTACTCATCCATCATCTGATAATATTCATTCTTTTATACCTTGTTGTTTCCTGCCAATGTTGTCTTTCCGTTAATCATAGCCACCTTTTCCATCACAGCAGATATATTATCCAGTCTCACACTTCCACTGCCTCCTAGTTTCTTTCTCACTGTTTTTAGTCTCTGATGACTTGCCAATATCACATTTATTTCAGTCTTATCAGTCCGTTCTCATACAGACACAATTTTTAAATGTTAATTACAGAATGACTCAATCCTTTGTTTACCTTCTTCATCAATGTTTTTCCTTGGCCCCCCTGTGGCCAGCCATATTCTCATATCTCATCTCCACGAGGCCTGCTGGGTAAAACACGGATGGTGGAAGGGCATCTAGAGTCAGATGAAATTTCTAATATTTTTGGATGAGGGTTGTTGAAAAATATATCGAACTGAAAGTAACTGCCACCATCAGCTGGTTCTTGCATATTTGATTGACATAAAGGAATCTTCTGTTGCAGAGAATCCACAGCTGTACCATTCTACCACAATTAACCCCAAAAAGTCCACTCTAAAAGGAATCCTTTATATGTTGGTTTTATGCTATAGCTTTAAGGCCAACTCAGTGGCAACAAATTTAGCTTCATTTTCTGATCATTTTGCTTGTTTTGGGTCCCCCAAAATCAGCGAATGGTACAAATGTAGCACTCTGACAACAGAAGAGTCTTTTCAACTCTTATTCTACCCCTAAAATCTCCCCCACCACCCACCTACCCTTTCTTTTCTGCACCCCATGGCCTGTGCACGGGTTTGCAGCGCTGCTAAGACTAACATGCGCCCCCCCTTCCCTTGGTGTTTGCATGCAGTCATTGCATCCAGCAGATCCTGGAGGCGGTGCTTCACTGCCATCAAATGGGCGTGGTGCACCGGGACCTAAAGGTGAGTGATGGGAATTGCTTTGCTGCCCACATAAAGTTATATATTAGTTATATTTTTTTGTCTTTGGGGTTCGTGGTTGAGCTGTTTCTGTAGTTTGTGGATTTCTGTTCTGTTGGTAAGACGTTGTAGTTGTTGCTTGCAAAGTCTGAAGAGTTATAGAGGGCTGTGGATCATCTCATTGCTCATATTACAGTTCAGACTGAACATAATACCTGGTTTTTAAATTAGAAAGTAATGTAGATTCAGAGCAAAATGTTCCCTAAGTTTTCTCCAGGTTTCTTCAGCTATACTAAACTCGCAGCTACTTTCTTGTATAAACATATCTTTTAGTGTGTAGAGAGTTCAAGCATGCAACAATGTCAAACATGCAATGCAGGTCATGTAGGCTGACCAATGCTTCTGCTATGTAACCTTTTTGTAGCAGGATTTCTGTCACAGCTGCTCACATAATATCAGCTGAGAGAGTACCTCATCTCAGGTTCTTTTACTTGACGGCGAGAAGTAATATCTATTCCTTTTTCAGGTATTCTGTGGTTTGGATTGATATTACACCCATGAAAACAATTTTCTTGCAAAATTGTAATTATTAACTTGGAATTAGTCTGTGTTTACCGGTGCAAGAAGAACTGGTTGTAAATTTAAAGGTGATTTTGTCAGTAATATTTTATCAGATTGTTCACACAGCCCTCAGTGCTCTAAAGGGATTTTTTTTTCTTTTTGCTGAGATGCTTTTACTACTTCTCCAAACATGTCAAATATGATCTGTGTCCATAAAAAAATAGAAATCAACCTGTTTTCCAGTCTTGCTTGTGTTGTACCTGCTGGTATTTATGTATGTTCTTCCTTTCTGTATGTTGCATCTTGTTTTGCATGATGCACTTTGTCAAGTAGACCTCTATGCAAATGTCAGTCCTAGCATTCCAGCAAAGGCTGCTGTGTTTATCAGAACTGTTGTGGGCAAAGGCTTTATTTAGCTTACGCCACCTA
Organism: Poeciliopsis prolifica; assembly: GCF_027474105.1. Lineage (NCBI taxonomy): Eukaryota > Metazoa > Chordata > Actinopteri > Cyprinodontiformes > Poeciliidae > Poeciliopsis > Poeciliopsis prolifica. The sequence goes on along the minus strand of NW_026562389.1, from coordinate 8,710,431 downwards.
TCTTATTTCACAGCCACGCACTGGAGAGTGTTTCTCGCAATAGGTCATAGTGTGATGACTGAGGACAGCCCGACTGACATGATCCCTCAAATTAGCAATACACATGACAACAGAGTCAAGTTGTGACTTTGTGCCAACAAAAACAATGTCAATGCACACATTGTTCAGAAGATGTTGTAATGTGCAGTGCCAAGTTTTTCAACTCCCTTGAGCTACAAACATTTAGGCATTCACATCAGCCCTGTTTAGTCCACTTTATTCAAACTTTAGTTGATTTACCTAGAAAGTCTGGTTCGTTTGGGGATGTGTGAGTGCAGAATTGGACTAAAAAAAGGCCTACAAATCAAGGTTTGGTTCAGTGGAAGTGAACATTGGCATGGTTCGAATACATAAATGAAATCTAAGCGGACCGCAGACTATTCAATAAGCAGGAAGCGAACTATAGCACATGGCATTCTGGGTAATACAACCAAAACAAAATGAAAGTCTGGCACTAGTGGGAGAAATGGCTCTTTGTCTTTTACCAAAGACGAAAGAGAAATTCTACAACTGTTAAAATCTGACTTCTTTCCATTTTTGTTTATATTTTGTGAAAAAGGAAGTTGTGCTCATGTCTTCTTCAGAGGTTTTTATGTTGATTCCTTTTGTGGTTCTTGGTGGAGCGCCACCACAGGCAAGGAGGAGAGCAGATTTTCGGTTAGTTAGGATTGTTCGACACAGTGCAATGAAAAAGTGAACCGCACCAGCTGAAAATCTAACAAATGTTGCACGTTTTGGCCCCACTTGCACCGAGTATATTGGAGTATTAGGTGTGATAACCCCTTTGGTGTATTTTTTTGGTATAAAAGTGACACAGTGTTTTTGAGGTTTTTGACACATTTGTATTTACCCCCCTTCGCTGTGATACCACTAAGTAAAATCAAGTGCAAACAGTTGCAGTCTGTATAAACACAGCTGTCTGTGAAGATTTTTTAGGAAAGATTAGTGAACAAGCAACATCAAGAAACGCAAGCAGACCAATCAGGGATAAAGCTGATTTAGAGCAGAGTCAGGTCATCAAACAATATGTCAAGTTCAAAACATTTAAAAAAACATCAATCCAACATCAGAACTGCAAACGTAGCAATGTAGTGCTCCCTAGAAAAGTGGCAAGAAGAAAGAGACATGGGGTCAAATGTGGAAGAGTGTGGAAGAAATGTTTTGGTCAGATGGAGTCAATGGGGCTGAATACAAATACAGAATCATTCTGAAAAAAACAAAACAAAAAAAAAAAAACCTTGAGCAAAATTTAACCTTGAGCTCCAGCTGTACCGTGTAGTATGTGTATACTGTGGCCCAGTCAAAGTCTAAACATAAGCAGTTAAAAGTGAAAAAAACTTGCAGCGTTGGTTAAGATATAACATGCTGAACATGCTTTCAGCTCAAATTGCTAAAAAGTTCGTTCTGCAAAGTACTGGGACGATGGGACTTAATATAAATGTTCCAGTTTCATTTGTCAGCATTTTTAAAACTATGCATAGTTGGTCTATCACATAAAATATAATAAAATACATTGTAATTCATGGGTTTAACATGAATGAGTGTCAAAATGTTCAAAGAGTATAAATACTTTGATAGTACACTGTATTTTACCATTAAAAATCATGGAGTTTTAAAATGCAGCTGCTTCTTAAAACATGTTTTGTGTTCTAATAAATCGAAGTTGACTGATGCAGTTGAGCTTCAGGTTTCTGCTCTGCAAACTCCTTAAAAATGGGCCTCTTTCCAACATTTGCATAGATATCTTCCACTCTCCCGCCTCAGTACCAGATCCTTAGCTGGTAAATAAATAGAATAGGAAGTGCGAAAATCTGAGACTGGGAAGTTCTCCAAATCAAACACCCACTCATGACCTGCTCTCCAATGCAGCTTTCCCATCATCTGTCGGTAACCGTCCCTCTCTGCCCTCCTCAACCAGAACCAGCTGCTAATCTTCTCTGTGCTTAGTCTGCCAAAAAGCAGCAAGAGAAAAGGCGGTGCTCTTGTGTCAAGCAGCACTGATGTTTGTTATTTAATGTTTGAATGTGAGCTCACCTTTTTGATGGAAGCCGCTGCTTCCTCACGAATTTCACACACATTCATGGTCGTAGATTATACTGCGTTGGCACCTTCTAAACTCCCTGGTTTACAAAAGAAAATGAGAACCTAACCAAGTGCAAGGAGAATATCGTGATATGATGTAGGCTCAAAATGGAAGCATTACCAATTCTTTTGCCTTCTTGGCTTAAGATGCTAGCAGAAGCACAACTTTAACTACATGTGTTTTGGGACAGGCGAGTCGTCTGATTTGAGGACAGAAAACAATGATGGGATACAGGCAGATGCTGCTGCATTGCAGGGGAAGTGGTGACAGAAATCCAACCTAAATATAATGTCCTAATTCTTAGATTTCAAAAAGTTTGGACACATGTTACTCTTCACTGATCTATATTAAGAAACAGCTGCATTAGCTAAAAGATGTTAAAAAAAATTAAAGTTGAAGCTTCACTGACACCAAGAAGTCTTTTTTTTCCCATGTTAACTTTGAAGTTAAGTGTTTGGGTGGGCGTCTTACTCCCCAGGCATCGACTGAAATAATTGAGTCTACCTATGCAGATTAAAGGGTAACTTTGATAACCAATATAAGTTATCATGTTAGCAATCCTGGTGATTATCCAGCATCAAGATTGTTGGAAAAAATGATAGCCCCAGATTATATTTTGTGTTAATATTTCCCACAGGAGGGCTTTATGCAGTAGTCAGAGCTGCCTGTTACCTTTACAGAGGCAATGATTAAGTGAGACTAAGAAGAAGAAAGTGAGAAAGAGCAGAGACCAGTGGGGATAGATGCCCATTATTAGAGCTCTCCTCTGACAGAGAATAATGAGGCTAGCTGCATTATCTAGGCCACAGAGATGGAGCCCATAGAGCCTCATTGTATGAGGCCAGGAAATAAAAGTGCTGCAGACTTATCAGATTGAACTGCTATAATGTGGACCAACTTCTGCTGTAAATCTGTCATTGCATGAATAAAAACATAAAATATGTGCCTTGCAAATGTTTGTCTTGACTGAAAGCAGCCTTCATGAACCCGTTTGCAAACTTTTTTGCATGTCTGCTTCTAGCTTTTACTCCATGAGGATTGTCGTTTTCTCGTCCTATAAGTTTTTTGATAACCTTTTGCCGTCTTCTTCTTCTCTTCAGCCAGAGAACCTGCTCCTCGCAAGCAAGTGTAAGAACGCTGCAGTGAAACTTGCCGACTTTGGCCTGGCCATCGAGGTGCAGGGGGATCAGCAGGCCTGGTTTGGTAGGTATCCAAGAAACAACAGCAGGAAATCTGGGGTACATTTTATTCAATTGACATAATAAACTACTTTGTCATTGTGTTTTGTTCCTTGTATGGAGGTAACTTACACATTTTATGAGCTAAACATAAAATGTGTTAAAGAGTACAGCTTGGATAACAAAATTTTGTTGCATTTTTTTATGTCTTTTTAAATTTGTGTTCTGTATAAAGTTGTGATTATAATATTTACTTTTGTAGAGAAGGAAGTTTTAAGTTTTAGGTTTTGTGTAGCCAACCATTTTTTATTTATAGTTTACTGCAATGAGAAAAATTTATTTTCATAAGTAAAGTTTTCTGCCAGTACTTTTTCATCAATAGTAAGAAATTATTGACTTAAAATGAGCTAATATTTCTTGCTGAAAAGTTACTTGTAACTTACTTTTGTCCTATTTCAAGTAAACTAAAAGGTTTGCACTAGAAACTAGACCAAAAATACTTAGTAGGATTTAGTGTTTTTGCTGTGAAATCTTGGCATTTGTTGGACATATAGGCCACAGTGTATGACTGAGAATTTCCAGCAGTTCAAGGCTAAAATACTGACTATTTTGTTAGTTTCTCTGCACAGTCTGTTGCCTTGCTAATCAATAGTGGATGTTTTTTTTGCTGTAGGGTTTGCAGGAACACCAGGATACCTGTCCCCCGAGGTATTGAGGAAGGAGGCATATGGCAAACCTGTGGACATCTGGGCCTGCGGTGAGTTGGAGAGAAACACTCGTATAAACACAACATCCATATGGTTTTTCCTAAGTGATCACACACAAAACAGCAGAAGGTTGAGTTGATGTTGTGTGTTGATTTGCTTTGTCGGTGTGTATGTTTTCTTGTGTGTTTGTGACTCAGGGGTGATTCTCTACATCCTGCTGGTGGGCTACCCTCCTTTCTGGGACGAGGACCAGCACAAGCTGTACCAGCAGATCAAGGCTGGGGCTTATGATGTGAGTCTCCGCTCTTTTTCCCTTCTCCTCCTTCCATCGCGATGCCCTCCCTGCTGCTCCTGCTGCCCCCGTTCTTACGTAACCGAGTCGCCTCATTCATATTTCAGGGGGTGCAAGAGCGCAGGTTTCGCAGTGAACTTCATGCCAAATAAAGAGAGAGAAACTGACTGACTCTCTGGCAGTGATTCTGTCTCATGGGACACAGACCTTAGTGTTTATGCCTAAACACAACAGGACCTGATGAGTTGAGGGTTCCTGAACAAATTGCTGGAGGCTCTGCTTGGACTGGCCTTTTAGTTTTAATAAACAATCCGACCAAAGGGAGCCGCTGTGGCTTTTATGTAAAAATCATGTGTGCTGTGTTTCTAAAACATTAATAAAGTTGGTAAAAGTAGTCCTCAACATTTGGTAATCTGTTCAGGGAAGAAAATTTCACTGCATGTTATTAATGACTTTAAGTTTGAATTTTTTCCAACCTTTTGCACTTTTGATTTTTTCCCCCCTGTATTTTCTTTTATTTAGTTTATTGCACTATGAAAATCTAACAAGCTTCTCAAAATGTGTCCTGAGCAGCCATGTTGGGTATCAACCCAACATGGTAGATACCCATGTACTCATCTGAGCACAGTCGTTGCAAAGCACAGGGGCGGGAACAGTGAGCCGTATGCATGAATTAATTGAAGCATTCAATCAAATACAGTCTGGCTCTTTAGAGAGCTTCACTCCTGCAGACAGAGAATGATATCTTCTTTTGAACACTTAATCATGGAAGGCTATTTTAGGGACATTCTGCACTATATTTATCATGTAGAGACCAACATATGAAATTGATATATTTAAAATGACTCCAATATAGAGAGTTTTATCAGATGTAAAAATCTTATTTAAAATGCAAATCTGAAATCATGCTGCTTGTTTTAGCAAATATTTGCAAAATCTTTGTTCTTTAGATTTAAAGACTTCTGATGTAATGAGACTTTTTAGAGGAGAGGAGTGAGACGTTATGTTCAGAAATCTTAATATTAAGTGTGAATAAATTAACACTAAATGTGATATATTTTACTGACATATCAGTGCTAATCTGGGACTCATACTAGAGCCAATTCCCAACTGGCCATTATATCGTCACATAACTTAAAATGCCTTGTTTAGTAAAATCTTTAAAAGTTGTGAGCTAATTATGTAGATGAGTGTGCAGTGAGTGTTTTTATTCACATTGCAATAGAAGCAAACATCTGTATTAAAAAACAACATATCTTAATTTATAGAGGTGTTTTTAGACATAATTTATATTTTAACTCTACATTTGTAACATCATGTCTGACTGATTGTTGCCCACATTTTAATCCGAAATTGTAAATACTTTTTTAATCGATTTGTAACCTGGAATAATTTTAATCTGGATTTATAAATACCAGCAGGGAATATTTAACAAGTAAAAGTATCAAGTAATCTACAGTCTTGGTTTATACCCACAGTTTAGAGCTGGATTTACAAATATGTCATAAAAACCTGTGTTTATAAACTATGTTTTAAATAACATTTATAAGTGGAGCTAAAAATATTCGCTGTCAATGTAAATCTCTGCAGTGCACTGAGATACATTCACTGCATGACAGGTGGTATTAAAACAAACAACCAAAAACAACCAAATCCAAAGTGAAGCATTGTTTTGTGATTTGGTTCATACAACCCCAGTGAAATCAGTTCTTTGTCTCACAATAAGAACTGGTGCTAAAATAACACCAGTAAAAAAAACTTATCACTATGAGCTGTTAAGTAGTTCTTAGTTGAGTTTCATGTTACATTTAAATGCGTTTGGACATCTGTTATGCTGCTATATTGCATTTTCTTGTATTTCAACTAATGTAGGGCTATATCATTGTGTTTTCTAGTTTCCATCCCCAGAGTGGGATACAGTCACCCCAGAGGCAAAAAACCTGATCAACCAGATGCTTACAATCAACCCAGCCAAGAGGATCACTGCTCAGGAGGCTCTTAAACACCCATGGGTCTGCGTAAGTGGTCCCGTCTTTGCTATTTAACCAAATTCAAGCTTACAGATGACAACACTGAATGTTTTCATGTTCTTTGTTTATCATGTCCTCTGCTTTACTTTCTCTTCCCAGCAACGATCCACAGTGGCATCTATGATGCACAGACAGGAGACTGTGGAGTGCCTGAAGAAATTCAATGCCAGGAGGAAACTCAAGGTTTGTTTGCATGCTTTCCGTCTCCAACATCTTTCTCCTCTCTAAAAAGCTCTCATGTGAGCTGAAATGAAATCAATTTTCCTGTTTTTCTTGTCTATATTTTTAAGTATCATTTGTAATTTCAGTATTTATGCCTGTATTTGTGAGAATAGCACACATTGCTCTGAATATACAGTTAATTAAATCATTATTTCCCTTTGATGATCTATAATGAACACATAATATATTTCAAGGGACCTATTACTCAAAGTTCATATTTGGCACTCTTTGGATTTCTGCTGCTTTTATAAAACAGCACAAATTTGTTTTTGGTAATAAGTTAATGTTTTGTGGCGTCTGAAAAATAATCCATTTCAAAATCCTCCCGAATATAATGTCACAGTGTGCTGTTACCTAGCAACCCCAGACTTGCTCAGCCCATCGCCTAGCAACCCAAGTGGAGCTCCAGCACATTTGGTCAGCTGGTTTTACAGTGGCTGCTGGAAAAGACAAGTGTTATGTCGTTGACTTACCATCCGGAAACCACCTTCTGCATTCGATTTGGTTGTGCAGAAGGCTCCACTTCTACTTTTCAAAGATATATTGATGTATGTTTGCGCATCTGTTTGCAGCCATTTTTATGTGCGAGTGTAAACTTCGAATTGGGGGTTGTGACCAGCAGCAACTTATTTAGATTTGAAGTGACAAGAAATTATTATTATTATTTCTAGATAACACTATCTGAGAATAATTTTGTGCAAGTTATGACCTAACTTGTCATAACTTGTTCAATGAAGTTTATGACAGGTCACCTTGAGATAGACTTTATAGTAAAAATGAAGTAAAAAGAGCAAAGTTATGCTGCGTCCAGAACTTTTCCTTTCATGCTGATTTATTGCCGACTTTTTGTGTGGATATAACAGCTTAGTTGTTGGAGTGTGACACTGTTACCCCGCTGCTTTCGGCCTTTCTTGGCACGGTTCAAATACCAGCTCAAAGGAAGCTGGAAAGAGAAGAGCAGGTGGCTGCAGGCAAATGTTGCACCATTCATCCAACATGCCATCAGCTGCCACCAATTCTCTCTGGCTTTTCACGCTGAAAATATAAACAGGCAATAAGATGATTGGAGTTAACAAAAAGCTAAATTTAATTATTTTAATATTAAAACATCAAGTGGGGCCACCAGCATCCTGTATTCTAGTGGAATAATCAATTCTTTCTATTTGTTAGTCACTCATGTAGTTGACAATTGGAGTTTGAAATTGGGAAAGATGTGGTATTGAATGGGACCGCATCTGGTTAAATGTGCCATTAACATTTGAGGTGTTCTTGTTACGCCTCTATAAAGGGGAGTAATGAAAACACGGACACAATGTTACTCTTTGCATGTCCGGTGTTATAATTTCAAAACAGTTTCAGACATTACTCTGTTACATTGAACATTACACACATTCTAGTTATGCCGGCACAGTAAAACAAATCGAACACACACAGTAGCCTACGCCGTTAACCAGGAAGCTAAGTATAGCATAGCAGCTCTTAAACTAGTTATCAAAATCACCGCAGCGCTCTCTGTTAATTAAACAAACATCGCTATAACAATCACACAACATTCTCTGTTCATTAAACAACCATCGTGTTAGAGCAATTTCTTATGAGTTCGAACTTTACCTATAAAGGGGAGTAATGAAAACACGGACACAATGTTACTCTTTGCATGTCCGGTGTTATGCCGAGAAATGCATGCCTGCCGAGAATTGCATCCCCTGTCGCGGGAGCGCGCATCGCTCTAAACTCTCGCATATTGACGAGTAAACGGGCTGAAATCCGACCGAAGAGGAAACTTTTAAAGATATTCGTAACATTATCACGTTTATTAATCATGTAAGCGCTAAATTGTGGGTTTTATTTCGCAAATTAATTGAAAAAACACTGATTTTTTTCACGTTTACTGAGCCATATTTGTCGAACGTTCTTCAGTGTCTGATGAACAAGTTCTCCGCAGCTGCTTTGAAATTCCAAGATTTTTCTTTTAACACCATAATAGCTTAAAACTTTACAAAACCGAGGCCCAATCCCAATTACGTAGAACATTTTAATTACGCTTAGCTGTCTAGTGTATTAATGTAGGGGAGATGCATTTTAATTTCTGAGCCTGCTAATATTTGCATCCCCTGTCTATTGTCCTGTTCATATGAAACTTATAGTGGGAACTCAGGGAACAAGTGTCATTATGTAGAAAAAATGTAATTTCCAAGTTAGCAGGGGATGCAATTTTTGGCAATATGGATTTCTAGCTTGCCAAAATTTGCATCCCCCCTGTTTTCATCAAATATGATCCAATTGAGGTGAAACTCATACCAGCAGTTCTTACAACTACTCTGGTCATGTAGGACAAGTTATTTCACTCTTAACTCTTTATTTCTCAGAGTTAGCAGGGGGTGCAATTTTGGCAATATGGATTTTCAGCTTGCCAAAAATTGCATCCCCTCTATTTTCATCAAATATTTTCAGAATGATATTAAACTAATACCAGTAGTTCAAAGAACTACTCTGGTCATGTAGAAAAACATATTTCACTCTTAACTCATTATTTTTCAGAGTTAGCAGGGGATGCAATTTTTGGCAATATGGATTTTCAGCTTGCCAAAAATTGCATCCCCCGTTTTCATCAAATATGATCCAATTGAGATGAAACTCATACCAGCAGTTCTTATAGCTACTCTGGTGATGTAGAAAAAGTTATTTCACTCTCAACTCTGTGTTTCTCCAAGTTAACAGGGGGATGCATTTTCCGGCAATGTGGAATTTCAGGTTGCCAAAATCTGCATCCCCGCTATTGTCATCAAATATTATTGAATGCATCTGAGAATGTGCTCAAAATGAAAATTGTCAGAAAATGCATGTCCTGCAATTTGGAGAATTAGGATAGTAATGTGTTATATGAAATGTTCTAGACAATGACACGTATGCTCTGAGCTACTAGAGTGACTTTCAAATCTGTACGACACTTTTGAGCTGAAAAAAAGGGCATGCAAATATCGGCAGCTCATAATTTGCTATGCCAAAAAATGCATCCCCCCAAGCTTAAAAAAAACAAACAGTTATGAGTGAAATAGCTTTTTCTATATAATCACATTTGTTCCCTCAATTGCTGGTATGAGTTTCATATCAATAGGATAACATTTGAGGAAAAAAAGAGAGGGAAAGCATATTTTGGCAGGTTGATAATAGGCTGTGCCAAAAACGCATCCCCCTGCTAACGTGTACAAATAAAAATTAAGAGTGGAATAACATCTTCTGCATAAGAAGAATAGTTGTATGAGCTTCTGCTATGAGTTCCATGTTATTAGCATAACATTTGAGAAAAATAGAGAGGACATGCAAATTTTGGCAGGAGCAAAATCCATATTGCCGGAAAATGCATCCCCCTGCTAACTTGGAGAAACACAAAGTTGAGAGTGAAATAACTTTTTCTACATCACCAGAGTAGCTCTAAGAACTGCTGGTATGAGTTTAATCTCAAATGGATCATATTTGATGAAAACAGGGGGGATGCAATTTTTGGCAAGCTGAAAATCCATATTGCCAAAAATTGCATCCCCTGCTAACTCTGAAAAATAATGAGTTAAGAGTGAAATATGTTTTTCTACATGACCAGAGTAGTTCTTTGAACTACTGGTATTAGTTTAATATCATTCTGAAAATATTTGATGAAAATAGAGGGGATGCAATTTTTGGCAAGCTGAAAATCCATATTGCCAAAAATTGCACCCCCTGCTAACTCTGAGAAATAAAGAGTTAAGAGTGAAATAACTTGTCCTACATGACCAGAGTAGTTGTAAGAACTGCTGGTATGAGTTTCACCTCAATTGGATCATATTTGATGAAAACAGGGGGGATGCAAATTTTGGCAAGCTAGAAATCCATATTGCCAAAAATTGCATCCCCTGCTAACTTGGAAATTACATTTTTTCTACATAATGACACTTGTTCCCTGAGTTCCCACTATAAGTTTCATATGAACAGGACAATAGACAGGGGATGCAAATATTAGCAGGCTCAGAAATTAAAATGCATCTCCCCTACATTAATACACTAGACAGCTAAGCGTAATATAAAATGTTCTACGTAATTGGGATTGGGCCTCGGTTTTGTAAAGTTTTAAGCTATTATGGTGTTAAAAGAAAAATCTTGGAATTTCAAAGCAGCTGCGGAGAACTTGTTCATCAGACACTGAAGAACGTTCGACAAATATGGCTCAGTAAACGTGAAAAAAATCAGTGTTTATTTCAATTAATTTGCGAAATAAAACCCACAATTTTAGCGCTTACATGATTAATAAACGTGATAATGTTACGAATATCTTTAAAAGTTTCCTCTTCGGTCGGATTTCAGCCCGTTTACTCATCAATATGCGAGAGTTTAGAGCGATGCGCGCTCCCGCGACAGGGGATGCAATTCTCGGCAGGCATGCATTTCTCGGCATAACACCGGTGTTATAATGGAGCATAACCGTTACGTCCCCCTACATTCCAACAGACAAAACAATCGAGCCCCGAACGACCAACAAACTCTCAAAACATTCGATTCAAAAGGTTAGACTTTTCAAGAACCACAAACAAACATAGGCGGAAAAGCAACAAAGAAAAGTAACAGTAATAAAAAGTACATTTCTTTTAACTTCTTTAAACTTAGGCTACCTTTTGTCGTATCTGTACCGTTTATCTGCCTGTAGTGCTGAACTTGAGAGACCAGAATAATCGATCGCAGATCATTAGATCTTGTTTTCCTTTTTCGTTGTTTGAAATAGTTTTATAACCACTACATTCTCCTCTTTCAATGATACAAGTTTTATAAAACCTAAATGACTTACAATAAAACTATTTGAACTATTTTTACATCAAATGGCCTCTTACTGATGTCCTGAGGTTAAATCAAGAATTTAAAAAGTATTGGTAATGCGAGCTAAGAACTTTTTAAAAAAAATTTTTCCCTTCAATTTCCCCAATTTGGTTGAATCTTCAACTTGAAATGACAATTTTATTGCTGATCAGTCACATTTCACAAGTCTCCAGAAAACAACAATACTTTGATTTTTAATTTCTCAACCTGATTCAGGAGTTGTTTTTTTTTTAAATCCATCTTTGTTTTCAATTTTAATCAAGAAGTAAAAAGATCTGGACAATGGTATTTTAATAAACTGCACAATCGATGTTGTTTTATATAAAGATGATTCTGATTAAAATGGTTTTTGTGCTTTCTTGCTCCTCTTAGGGGGCGATTCTTACAACCATGTTGGTTTCCCGAAATTTCTCAGGTAAGACCATTTTGGGTTTTTAGTTTCTTTACCTCTGAAGTAGCAAAAGTCATTTACCAGATTTCAGTGTCACTAAAAAGTTTGAGTTTGCAAGTTTGTTACGTTGTGGCTGGAGCATGCCATCATCTTGGAAGGAAGCTAAAATGATGGCATGCACCTTTTGACACAGGTAACAACAAATCACTTCTCTCCCTTAACCTAAGAATGTTAATTTGAAGTTTATAGAGCATGTTATAAAAAGGCAAAATCACATTATCATTTCATCGCCGCTCAACTTCAGTGTTTTCTTTAACCATAACTGTTTACTCGATTTACTCAACTGTTTTTAAAACAACTATGTTTCACAGATCCAGGATAGAGGTTAAAAGCTCAAAATATTAAAGCAAAACTACTTGAGCCTTCCTGGTATCAACAGAAGTTTGTTCCGATTTGACAAGAGGGGCACAAATTAACATCCACTGACAAACTCGAATTAGTCTGAAACAGATCTGCAAATATGAAAATTATCCACTACTACTTAAAAATAATAGTTCTTCCCACAGTGATAACTTCTACACCGAAGAGTGTTGTGCTCAACTTACTAGTCAGAAATAAGAGATTCTTAAATCGGTACAGAGATGATTAATTTATCTTTAATGCCAGCTGGGAATTCTGGTCCAAAGCACAATGACAATGTATTTTGGATTTCATTTTATACTTTTATGATAAAATAAAGGGAACACTGAAATTGATCCGAAAGCTGAAGACGCATAGTGTCTTTGTTGTTGTCTTTGTATGTCTGTATATCCCTGTAAAAATCCTAAACAGGAATTTGAACCTGCAGAGTAATAAAGTGAGACAGAATCAATATTTGCCTCTCACTGTCTTTAAAACCTTTAGCAGATGATTTTTCTGAAGGATTTATCAGTTTTTAACTTTAATTATTGATGAAAAACATTAAAAGTGACTCAGCACTTCCTGTTGGTGGGACGTTTTCCACTTTGTTGTGGTCAGTGAAATAAAAAGTTGTAGAATTACAAAGTAATACTGAATCTCAAATTGGGAGAAAACGTAACTTTTCAAAGTAAAATCCTGCCCGGAGCGAGTTGCCCTGGAACTTTCCTGATAATATTTGACCTTTATTTAGAATGAATCATTAAAGGTTTGTGTCAGTGTGAAATGTGTGTGTTCCGTGTGTGTTTATGTGCCTATGCTGACACGCTGCTTTAGTAAACATGACTCACAGTGGGCTTTCTGACTCTGTAAGCTGCACAGTTGGAAACTGTCTGAGGATCCACTTTGCAAGCACTCAGCCGACTCCCACAGCCACACACGCTCACGCTGACCCAGGTGTATAGCGCGGCTATTTCACCTCACTCAAGCGCCTTTTCTCACTCTTTTTCATCTTCCTAGGTACTGGTACTCCATTATAAGTGTGAGGCCATCAGGTGGATGAGTCAGAGAATGAGAAAGAACTCTAAAAATTTTATGTTTTTTAAAAACGATCTGAGTTGCTGCCCAGTAAATTAAAGCAATGAGTACTTTTTGCTTTTTTTTGTGTATTTTCAGCATCTTTGATGAGTCATCCATTACACAAAAAGTGCAGCTGGACAAACAGAGGCGGTGCTATTTATTTTTCATATGTTGATGTAATACTTTTTACCATAAAAAGTGAAAAAAATACATTTTCGACCGTCCTCTTTTGAACTTGTAAAATAAAATACAGCCCACATTCATGCGTCAAGTAATACTGTCAGTTTCTAAGGTCAGCAAGCACTAATACTGCCACATAAATATTAACATTGGCTAAAAATGACATCATTACCATTATCATCATACTAACATTAAGGCTTTTACTGAGAAAACATGCTGTAGAGTGTTAAGCTTCAAACAGATAAAAGATTTGTGTGTCTCTCCCTGACATTTTTCTGTCCCAAACCTAATAAATATAGTCTCTGGTGACACAATCTCAGTCAGAAGTTAACATTTGCTCATTATGAGCATGAGTGCCAGCTGCGTTTTAGGATTTTAATCATTTATTTTAGTCTTTTCATTTCCAGGATGGATTGTATTATACACAAGAGTAACACATAAAAAGTGTCTGACTGTGGAGCTAATCCACACACTGTCAGAATTATACAGTTTCACATCTGATCATTGAAACACATAAATTTGAGGTAAAACATTGCTTCTCTGCAAAACCACTAAATCTGGTTTCTAGTGTAAATATGACAATATAATACTTGAAATAAGACAAGTATACAACCATACTTTTCAGCAAGATACATGAGCTTTTTTAACAGTCAATAATGACTCAATATTGATGGAAAGTACTACTTCAATTGGCTTCACTTATAACACAATATTGTTCCCAAGTGAAATAATCTGCCACTGGAACAAATACTTTTTTCTCAAAATTAAGGAATTATTAACTTAAAATGAGGTGCTGTATCTTTCTTGAGCCTCTGTTTTTTCTGGTACTTTGAAGAAGAAACACATTTTTTATTTATTGTATTTAAATTGGTTATCATGTTTTGAAGTAATCCAGGAACCAAACCAAACAAGAAAGTGACATTTTTACATTCCATGTTATTATGAATGAGAACTGAATTCATTTTATTTGTTATTTCTGTTGTTTTGTTTATATTTAGGATATTTAATATATTTACCAGTTCCAGTGTTAAATGTTCAGTGGAATCTAAAGTTTATTGAACTTTGAGGATGTGTTCTTGTATAATTAAGCTATTACCTTTGTACTACTTGAAAATATTTGCAAAATAACAATATTATTGTTTATCACAATAACTTTTGGGACAATTTATTGTCCAGCAAAATTTGTTATTGTGACAGGCCTGTATATGTATGTGTAAGTTCAAACTAGGTCACTATTGTTTTTGAAAAGTCGTTTACTTTATTACTGCTCCATCCTGGGAAAAGAATGACTGAGATAAATTTTTAAAGGACTAAAATGAATGATATTCCTGCCATTGATGACTTGATGTAAAATTCTCACCGGAACTGTAAATGGATCCCCACCAGTGAGCCCTTCCTGTTCCCCAACCTGCTCACCGACTCACACTCATCACTCTTGAATATCGTACCCATCGATCCCTCCTTCATCACCTCTTTGATCCCTTTCTCCCTCCTCCTTTAATGTCTAACTCTTTTTCTTCACGTGTTACTGGGTTTTTGGATTTTTAACAGTCGGCAGCAGGCAGACCACCGCTCCAGCCTCTGTGACTGCGGCAGCGGCAGCTGTGGCTGCAGCCGCTGGCACCACTGCAGGGCTGGTGGAACAAGGTAGCACGGTGGCGCACCCAGGGCATGCCACCCCTCACCCCCTCTGCTCCTTCTCTGTTCACTTAATTAATTAATTAATTTTTTTAAATCTTTGACCTCATTCTAAAACTTTCTCTAACTCTCATATCATTTTGTTCCTTATCTTCTCCCGGAGCCTGGGAGTTCAGAGCATGATGGCTGACCACACTGCTAACTACATCTGTCATTAGATGCAGGACTAGCTTAGTTTTCATCCAATTATTTAGCCTAAATTGTGTTTTTCAGTTGATTCTGTTCATGTAAGTCAATGTTTTTAATGTTTAAATTTACTTTTAGACAAAAATATGGACTCTGAGTTAAGTTTATAACACTTTGAATATTATATAAATATACAAAATAAAAAAATTTGGGCTGGGCAATAAACTGATTTTATTGATAAATTAGATTTTTGATTTGAAAGATTTAATTTTCCACCAATGCGCTCCTGTGGTTTCTATAGTGCAGAGACGTTTTGGACGTTTAGCTCAAATTATGAGAACGTTAATGCATCACAAGAATACAGACGTAGTAATACAAGAATAAAGTTCTACAACAATAAAGTTGAAATAAAATGAGAATTCTCTCTCAATATTAGCAAAGTAAAGTTGAGCATCTTGTGAAGTTATAGTTTGGTGTAATTTCTACAGATAGGGAAACATTTTAATCTTCCAATATGTCAGCATCAATTTATCATCAGTAGCAGGACTTTGAAGTGTTTTGAAGAAGTGTTTTGAAGAAGAAAACACAAAGGTGGTTATATAATCTCTTAATAACTCAATTAAAGCTTTTTACTCATTAAAATCACTTTCAATCTTTATTTTAGGATTTTCTTTATTTTGGTAATATTATAACATGACTATATTCTTTATTAGACAAACATTCTCGTTGGCGAGCCCCAATACTCTATCATATAACTTATGGAAGGTGATTGAAATAAAGTCACTTTTTAAAAGTATTTTCTGTCATTTGTAGTTTCTTAAGTAAGAAAAAAATACATTAGATATGAAAAAAATAGCAGATTTTATTTTTAAACATCCCCCAGCTCTAGTTTATATTTACAGTTAAGTGATGTAGCCACAAGACACCATTACAAAAAATATTTAATCTCTCTGGATATGTTAAATTAGTTTAAGATTTAACTTATTAATTAAGCTCTATGTGATTGTTTTGCATCAGTTCTTTTCAATAATATATAGCGGATGAAAGCCTAGCTACGACTGTTAGCGCTCATGTCGCTTCCTGTCTGAGATCTGATGGTGTGGCTTCGGTTCCGATCACTGCTCTGTCATCACTCCATTTCATCCCATCCTCTCATACAGAGCATGGCCTTACTCCAGTCAGACTGATGTTCTGTCCCTGTGTTTCCTCTCAATCTCTTCCTATCATCCCGTGTGTCTCAACTCCTCATTTTACATCTATTCTTTTGTCCCATCATCAAACATTTCTACCTCTGATTTTCGTCTTCCTCCTTCACGCCACCAGGTTCGTCTCCATATTTTCATCAAGTTTCCATGTTCCCACCGTGTCACTCCCATCTCAGCTGTTCTCTTCACTCTTCTCTCCCTCTCTTCTCTTTTCTCTGTCGGACAGTGACACTGGAAAGTTCCCCCCCTGCAACTTTTAAAGGATGGAACTGCCCGAGAGCTGCCAGTGAATGCTGCATGGGGCACTGGACTGGTGCATGCGCTGCTGCACAAAAGGGATTTTTGGTGCATGGTGAACACTGCAAATGATGCAAGACTGGGCATGCTCACATAGGATGTTGGTCTATTGACCTCCGTTTGACCTTTTAATGGTGTCAACTGAGATATTAATACTTTTTAGCATCTTTTTTATATTAGCATGCCTATAGAGAAACTTTTCAGTCAATGGAAATGTGATTACAACCTATTTTACTTTGATTAGCCTAAATATGATGACGAAAGACCTCTGTAAGATGAAGCATGATGTGAACACAGCCTGGGATGCTAATGCTTCATAAACACAAAGAAAGACCAAAACAATTTCCTTTGAGACCAAATTTCTGACCTTGTCAAAGTCGCAGTTGTTTGTAATATGTCTGTGAAGGATTGTTGTTGAGACTGACTGAACCAAAGACAATCTGTTGATTCTTTATTCGGTTTAGTTGGACCAATATAGGATTATAATACTGACTTCGTTCACGTTGATATCATGGCTGATTGTTAATAGTACAGAGCTTTGTGATGTCTTTATACCCAGTGATCTTTTCCACATTTTATCACATTTCAAACAGACGTTGATGGGATTCATTAACAAAGTTGTGGGTAATTGTGACATTGGGCATCTTAATTTGACCTTTTATGCTTTCTTGAACAGGTTAGATAGAATTATGAACTATATAAAACATGTTTGCATTTTTTGCACAAAATCATTGTTATAGAATAGGATTTCAGTCTCCTCAGATCTGCCTGTTTTGAGCTTTCAAAATGGGCTGTTTTAGGGCCTTTGTCTCTTTAAATCCAAATAAGCTGCTCCTGGTCACGCTCTCTGCCCCCAAACTCAACATTATACTTTCATGTGAAAATGGCTGCCAACAGATGCACAGTGATACACCTATACATCTTTGAAAAGCATCAATAGAGCCTCCTGCACAACTAACAAGAATGTAGCAAGTGGTTTCTGAATGGTAAGGCAGAAACAAAAGAAACAAAAGACTTTTCCAAGAGTTTTTGACTCTTAAATTGTATTTAAGAGTCAAAAACCATTGTACAGAACATACAGCAGGAAAAGCCCGATGGTGCTGGAGCTCTGTTAGGGTTGCTAGGTAACGGCGTCGTGTCCGTCAGTTGTGACTTAAAAATTCGGGAGGTTTTAGTTTGACCTCTTGAGCTGTTTTAAAAAACAGTTGAGACTCAAGTAGAAGTATTCAAATGTGCAAGATGTGAAGTTTATATAAGCGGTTTTCTGGGCTACATTGTTTTTGTTCTCCCAGCTAAGTTTTCTTGTTCTTAATCACAACAAACTCTTCATAAGGTGCGTGTGTGATCATAGCTAAGTCTTCTGAGATATTCTTGATTTTTACTATTAATCTTTGTGGATCACTCAGACCTTTCTAATGATGTACAGTAGAACTTGGATCTGTACCTCAACTTGTTCTTGAAAAAAAAAACGTTTATTTTTCTTCTGTCAGAGCTGGTCTCTGTCGATGAAAACCACTTACACACTCTGCAATAACTCTCCAACATGACAGCCTTGCTGTCAGCTAAGGGGATGTTAGTAGTGCCTGTGTCCTTGTTTCGGTGGTCCACCGGGACCCCTCGGTCCTCTCCATGTCCCTCAGCTTCCATGAGGCTCCACTCAAATATTTATAGTGATCTGCCTCACCAGCTTACTGGAGGCCCTGTTCTATTTTGTGCATCATACACACACATGCAGTCACCATGTAGCAGTTCAGTAAATGCTGTTTTAATGAGAGGGTACTCCAGGCAGTCTTGCACCTGAGTGCAGCTTGTTCCTGCCTGTTAATGTGGATCCATGCCCATCCTTGCTCTGTTCCTGCAGTGATGCATCGTGCTATTTTTGACCGATTCTTGTTCGTTTTGTTTTTAATCTGTTCTTCCTCTCTCTTCTCGCTTCATGTGTAATTTTTGGCAAGGTAAGGAGTGCCCTCCCCATCCCCCCATTCTCCATCCCCTGTTTTCCCACTCCTATGGTATCAAATAACCTCCCGTATATTTTCAGGTTTCCTCAGAGCTCCCTCACTTTGCTCTGGGTCTAAAATTGTCTTTAATGTGCATCTCTAACGCCTGGATGCTCAGTGAGACTGTTTTTGTTCACCCCCCACAGTTCATCATTTCTCTTGTCTCTCAAATCCTCTCCTCTTAACAAACGACCAGAGATTAAGAGAGCATGAACTTGACTCTTTTCTGACCCCGTTTAGTCCCCTTCAGAAGCAGGCAGCGTTTGGGAACTGTGTGCATTCATGCCATTTTCTCCTCTATTTATAATATTCTGCTTACTTATCATTTCCCTTTTCCTCCTCCCCCCTTCTTTACTGCTGAATATAAAAATTTACATCAAGCATGAGATGATCACTGAGGCAGACATGAAAGCCATGAAAAAAATGGGAAAGATTTTTCTTCTCTTCTATTTTTTTTCTCTCTTTCTTTTTAAATAAATTCTTGATTTTAAAATATTCAAACATATGCTTAAAGTCTAGTTCCATAAAAGAGTTTAATAAATCCACAAATTTTCTCTATATCTATCTTTGGAACATGTTTAGATACAAAAAAAAAAAAAAATCAGGGAGCAAGATGTTCAGAGAACAAGAGGAACAAGAGAGATGAAAAACAGGAGAAGGAAAAGAAGGGAAAACATGCCAGACTTCCAGAAATAGTGGTTTTACGTAACTGGCGGGACGCTGATGTGATTGCATCTGATTAGACTTGAAACTGCACTCAGCCACTTGAAGAGATTTCATCCATGGAAGCAAGAAAGACCTGAGTCACACTTTAACCAGCAGGTCATGTTTTATTCACGCCAATGTACCGACAGGAACAGATTGCTCTCCTTTAGGTTATAATGTACATATTTTACAATGATAGTGTACCTGATATAGTGCAGTTAAGTTTATCTATGTACTTCTCTTTCACATCAACATGCTGACATGTCCAAACTTTAATTTTTTTTAAATATTTAATGATTGTTTTAATCTTCACTACAAAAAAAAACAACAACAAAAAAAAACAGAATCTTGCAAAGTATTTTTGGTCTAGTTTCAATGGAAAATATCTTAGTATTTGAAATAAGACAAAACTATCTTACAAGTAATTTTTCAGCAAGATATAAGAGCTTGTTTTACATAAATAATTCCTTAATATTGATAAAAAGACACACCAGTTCCACTTATTATAAAATATCAAGATATTATTCTCATTGCATCCTACACCAAATAAAAAAATGGTTGGCTATGGAAAAACCAAAACTTAAAACTAAATTAAATTAAATAAAGCTATCAGCTCCCTTCTCTACAAAAGCCATTATTAAACCTATGGGTTTCTAGCTTTTTTTTTTATTATTATGTTTGTTTTCATAAAGACCTGGCTATGTGTGGATGAAACCTTATTTGCACAAATGTGAGTAAAGTGGCATTTCTATCGGTCCTTATGAGAGATCTAACATTGCATTAAAAAATTCATCCTGTTTAAGCCAGTCTCAAAAAATTGCAATACTAGTACTTTTAAAATCAATATTAAGGAATTATTGACTTAATACAATATGTGATATTTTGGCAGAAAGTTATTTGCAAGTTAGTTTTGTCTTATTTCCAGTGCACTAAGATATTTGCAATAGAAACTAGACCAGAAATACTTGTTAAGATTCAGTGTTTTTGCAGTGTTCTAGCTCGGCTCGCTCCACCAACGTTTGAGCCCCTCTGGGGGAAACATTAATTCAAAGCAGCCAGACTTCCTTCTATCTATTCTTGAGCAGAACTACCTCGCAGACTACTTATAGTTTCCACTAGCTGTTGCGAGGGATTGTTCGTTTTACTACTCATCAGAGAACCGAGTCTAAAGTATTATTCCCATCTCACCCCTTCCCTCTTTACCCTTAATTAGAAAGCAGACTGGAAACTAATCCTCCTTAAGGCCTCCACAGGCAGGGCTTATTGTTGGGCTTACATGGCCGCCGTGTGTGGTGGCCGTCATCTTTGTTTCAGCTTTCTTCTCGTCCCGAGGGGAACATTCGAGTCGGGATACTTTTTATTTCACTGACAACAACATTATTATTATTTTTCTTATTCACCCCTGGAGCCGCTCTCTAGCTTGGAAGTATGCTTGAAATCCTAGTTACATTAACTTCCCATCCGTTTTCGTTTGAGTTATGGAAGAAAAGGACTCAACAAAACCCAGATGTATTCAGTTTTGCCAATAAAAGCACATTTTATGTGAAGTGCATGCTTCACATAAGATGTGAAAGGAAGCAACATCAAGAAGAGTTGGACTTTTAAATGAGTCACTAACTTAAAGTAGTGATGGATATTGGAGGTAGGTGTGATTTCTTAATTGGAAGGTGCCCCAAAATAGTTTTTCAATGCCTAACTAAGGCTACAGCTGCTAATTTTTGCTTCATTAAAAAAATGATTGAGTAGAAAGTTGAGCTGTACAATATTAAGAAGATGTGGCTCTGATTAACCTACATCTCCCATTCTTTCTCCTCTATATTGTAGCCTCTCTATTATATCTAGGTCAGGTGTGAGCAGAAGAAGTCTATCTAGCTTACGAAATAGAAATCTATCTTTCATGACACATGGAATATAATTGCCCACCAGAATTTGCACATTTTGATAACATTTCTCATTCAGAATATTTTGCAGCTCAACTACAAAGATCTAATGAGAACAATAAATCTTAAAAATGCCACAAGTGTTGTCTTTGAAAGACGAATCAAAGTATAATCAACTCAGAAACTGTATGTTTAACTGCTTTGTTTTTTTTTTTTGCATTCATCCCTGCAGCAGCCAAGACTTTACTCAACAAAAAGGCAGATGTTAAGGTAAGACTTTATTGTCTCCCTCAGGCATTTCAGGCCTTCTTTCTCTTCTTTGTTTGTCCTTGTTAGTCTGTCTTCTCTTCCTCTTTGCTTTTTTGTCTTGCTTATTTTTTGTTTTTGTCAAGAACAAATGTATTGTCTTGTCCTTTCTCGTGATAGACGTTGGATTTGTGGGCTTGTTTTTCACTTGTGTGCATCCAAACGAGGGCTTGTGAGTTTTATGTTCGGCAGTTTTAGATACTTTTACATTTAAAAATGGCTCTTATCTGGATGCACATCTGCTCTGCATGTTGCTCCCACTAGTGCGTCCTTCTGATTTCCCCTTTTAAGCTTGAATCCTACCATTATCTGCGTCTTCATTATTGAATAAAACCATCTGCTGGCCCTCCTCATTTCATCACTTCCTCTCCCTTTCGTTGCTTCCTTTTCCTCCTCACCCCATCTGGTTGTTAACCCCACGTTTCCACTCATCCTTTAATGAAGATCTCTCGCCATCCCACGCTCACGGAGACACTCCGCAGTAACACATCCCACACACAGCTCCCATCAGCGTGTCTGCATGCATGGCGCTGAAGCATGGAACATACTGTTCGGCTATGCGTTATGTTGGAGTTTGCACAGGTGAGCGTTTGTCAATATGTCCAGTTTGCCTTTTTTAAAATCGGACACCCAGAAAGTGAAAATGTGGGTGTGAGCGTGCCTGCACATGGAAAGTGTGTAAGCGTGGGTGTCGGTGTTAAGTGTGCGTGTTGGTGAGAGTGAACGCCCCCCTTCCTGCTTGTTCGGTTCAGCAGGGAATGTGACTCCAGTTCCAGGAATAGCTGCCAGTCTGGACCCTGGAAACTCAAACGACAGAAATAGACTCTTACTTCCAATGCGGCGCTCTCATCGCCTAGCAACAGGCTCCCCACACAATCGCCCCGAAGCATTTCTAAAGTCGTCCTCTTCATTTGCTAATGTCCCCGCTTTTCATCCTTTTTCTCCTCTCTTCGCCTCGATTCTCCTTATTTCCTCCACATGTCCTCATGTTTTTGGGGCCTCCTCTCATTCGTTTTCCCTCCTGGTTCATTAATGCATAATGGCACCTGATGCTTCCCAGCTGAAGCACCTGTCCAGCGCTTGCAGGTGACCTCTCTTTGGCATTATCTGCCCTGTAGCACCTTTAGCCTCCTCTGCTGCCAGAAACGTCAATTAAAACTTTCACTGCAAAAATACAAAACCTTACCAAGTACCTTTGGTCTAGCTTCTGGTGCAAATATCTTACTATGCTGAAATAAGACAAGTAACTTTTTAGCAAGCAATATAGGCTTGTTTTAGGTCAACAATTTCTTAATATTGATTGAAAGGTAAAGGACTAGCTCCATTTATAAAATGTTGTAATTGAAGTAATCTGCCAGTGGAACTAGCACTTTTCTTAATCAAAAATGAAGGATTTATTTGCTTAAAACAAGCTCTTATCTCTTACTAAATCAAAACGTTTTGTCTAATTTCAACTGTAAGATTTTGTATTTGTGCTGTGTAGCTACATTTATTATGAAATAACTTAGAAATTTTAAGTTTCTATTGATTATAAATAATTTTTTATTCATTTTTTGTGGTGCTACTTGTTTCTTGTGGTTAGAAGAGAGGGCCTTTTTTTTATGTGCGTTTACCACCCTGTTTCGCAAACTTCCTTTTTATGCAACGTTTCCCTGATGTCATTCCTTTCTTGCTTGTACCACCTTTCTTTTGCAAGAGCTTTCAAGTCAGACTTTTCTGAACACTGACTTCTTTTCATGATTTTTGCTCTTCATATTTTTTGGACAGAAGTTGTGTTTTAATCTTCAGTCGTCATCATTGCTTGTTTTATTTTCTCCCAACCTCTTCTTTTTACCGATCATCTCCACATCCATCAATAAATCCATCTCATCAATTGCCTGAGGACAGAAACGCAAGTCCAGCTCGACTGTCCAGTACATGGTGAGCACGCTGATTACACATTTGTGCCCTCACTTCTTTTTTGATCATGCTGTTCAATTGACTTTCTTTCGCTTTATTCATCTCTCCTTCACTTTCATTCTGTTTGACAACCGGTGTCAGTACATTGCCAAATTACAAAGGTTTTATTTGAATGTAATTTATGTTTTTTTACATGCTGCTTCTGAGTTGCAACAGGAGCCACTTCACTTCACTTCCTTTTTTATCAACTGACCCAGTAAAGATGAGGCACAAAGTTTCAGAAGGAAAAAGTTTAAAGACAATCCTTGTTCTTAGTATAATCATTAGAGCAACTCAGAAGGTAAACAGATTGTATTAAATGGGAACTCTACCTGAGACTTGGACTTAGATCTTGTTGTGTCTGGATTTGGGCTCAACTCACCTAAAACGTGACTCTAATTATCTAAGTGATTGACTCTCAAAAGTACATATGTTTATTACATTGAAAATGAGGTAAGAGAGAAAAGAAACTTGATTGCAATTGTTCAATGATGTTCTGAAAAGAAGAAATTGTTCACTGTTTGTGACTTCACCTAAAAACAACGTGCTTTGAATTCAGAAGCAGTACATCTGATACATCACGGAAACCTGTGATCAGGCTGAAACCTGTGAACATAATTTATTTTCTCTAGCATAATTAATTTAGCCTTTTGTGAGCTTTTTTCAAATGACACAAAGATATTGAGCCACCAACATGGTTCGATTGAAACGCTGATTCATCGTCTTCCTCACAGATTGTTGCGTTGATGAGGAATCCTTTATCCGATGAAGACGGGCTTGGTTGATGCTATGTTTGTGTGAAAGGAGGAGTTTGTTTGGGAATATTTGCATTTGAGTTTGCTGCATGGGAATGTTTGTTGTTTTTATGGCTGTTTTGTGTTTTTATGGGGGTTTTTTCTGCTTCTTTGTGCTTGCCCGCTTTCGCCTTTGCTGTCCTGTGTTGGTTCACTGGTGTTTAAATGTCATATTATGGCAGATCACATTAACATATGAGCACACACACACGCACACACACTTCTCTTAATAATTTCAATCAGATATTGTCAAGTTGAAAGTAAGCAAAGGCCAAAAATGTTAATGATTGTAGATCTAAAACATACAATCCAGCAGATTTTCCTTATTTAATAAAACAAAGCAAACAAAAATGTCCAAATTATATCTGAAATATGCAGTTTTTATTTTATTTGAATTTTTATGTGTGTATTCTCAGCAATGCAAACAGGATATGGGTCGCTCATTCTTCAAAGCCTTTCCTTTTTATTTTGTTTACTAACATTTTCTAAAAGGTTTCAACAAAGTCTGAGTAAAAGTTGCTTAATATTTGTGGATTTGTGTTTACTATGAAATGTAATTAAATAAGTACTTTGTCATATTTTATTTCCCTGCATCTTTTTAGAAAGGCAGTCCACATTTAATTGTTAGATTTGTTTGACAACATCAAACTGCAACTTTGAGCTGCCATTTTTTGTAGTGTGGCTGCGCAAAATCACTTTGAGGGCCACAAATGGCCCCTGAGCCACACTTTGGACACTTGTGTTATAAAGCACATATGACTCAGCATAGCAAGTTGCAGAACAACTTGAAAGTGAAATTAAATCTTTATTTAATCTCCAATGTTGTTTATTAACCGGATCAATTTCAAGCTCGCCAAAACTTTCCCCACTTTCTAAAAGATTTCTTTCTCCCTTTTTAAAATTTTCACTCCTACTTCACACAATTCTTGGCATTAAGCAAACACTGACCTCGCTTGACCTCGCACCGATGAGTAGGAACTGCTGAGACGGAACAGATTTGCATGTTTAAGATTTTATGTAATGGGAGCTGACTTTCTAAAAGTGACTCACTTTGATGATTCACTTCCACTCCCAGTATTCTGCCCCACTTAGCAATTTCAGGTTGATATTTTCTCCCAGCAGGATTAATGTAGATTCGATGCCAAACCTCTATGATCAGTGTGATCTAGAAAGAAAGTGTTTGCTCTTTGATGTGCGGCCTTCTAAACAGCATTTCATCAAAGCTTTGGGGAGGAAAAAAAAGGAGGTTCAAGGCCAAAAAGCATTGTTGAATGGTTGCTATGTGTCACTGGTGACAGTGAGATGATGTCACCCCCTCATTATCATTAACCAGACCAGTTTGTAGAAATAACATTGAAGATAATGTTCACTGTTTACCCCTGCAGCAGTCTTCTGCTTTCTGGACTCCACACTGTATATGATATGCACCTATTTTTATCCTGGCATGCTTGTGAGGTCATTCACCTATGATTATGTTCCATCTCTTTATATGGAGATTTTTGTTACACATCTATTGAAAAAAAACAATTATATGAAAAAAAAACCATTTGCTAACATGCATGTGCAGAAAATGCAGTTTTCCTGGAATTTGTAGTAAAGACATTTTTACTAGTAGCTTGAAAAATGTATAGCAATCCAACCTTTGGAGTTCATTTCATTTCATTGTTTTAATCAAAATTACCAGCTCGACAATTGATGGCATCCCCAACAAAATCCCAAAAGGTGAATATAACTGAAGCTTATTTCAGATAATGCTACACTTTTTTTAATTGATCATAGCATTGAGGACATTTTTTCTTAATAATGTGTAACACAGACTCTTCACTCTTCAAAAATGATGCATGTTGTTTAATTGACACAAATATTTCAGTGTGAGATTATGTCACAGAATAAAAGATTAACTTATTTTAGTTTTTTTTTTTTTTTTACAGATTTTTACCAGAAACACTAATAAACATGTATATACAGTGCAGTGATTTTTTTTTTAAACTCTTTTGTCTACTTTCAAAAAGTTTAAATGTCTTGTAATCTACTAAAATTGATCTTGATTGTTTCCCAGGTGTTTTGAGGGTCTTCCAATGTTTTTATTTTGACTTTTGCTGCTTTTTCCACTCAGTTTTTATCAAGTTATTTCTGAAAAAAACAGAATGTTGTGCTGTTTGCTTAAAAAGCTAGAAATTTGGGAAAAAAGAAAAAGGACAAAAGTGTTTAAGGTTTAAAACCCTAAAAGTGACTTATTATGCTTCCTTGAACAGATCAGGATAAATCTTTGAGCGATACCAGACATGTTCATGCTTTTCTTTTTTTCTTCTTTTTTTTGCACAAGATCATTCTAAGATAACGATATTTAGATTTTATTCTGATGTTTGGGGGCCTCTTATCACTTTAAATCTAAATAATCTACTGCTGGCCATGCCCCATAATGCAACATTTACACTTGCATGTGAAAATGGCTGCAAACAGATATGCAACCGTACATCTTTGAAAAGCAGAAGTGAAGCAAGAGCTGCTTCTCTGAAGAATTTACAAAACCACAACTGACTTGTCTTGTTCTGGGGTTTTTTGAAGACTGTCTTACAGATTTCTGCTGGTTTATTTATTTAATGTATCAAAAGTTTACAGATAATCTTTATTTCTGGATGAAATCATATGGTCTAAACATTTATCACAATAAAAACCACAAAGAGCTAACAAGCTGTTGATAGGTTTATGTCCTAAAAAATTTGAGAATAAAGAACAAATAATCCCTTCTCTATATATATAAAACATATCACATATTTATCTGAAAAGGAGTGAAAAAAGAGCGGCTTGGAAGGAACCTCAGAAAACAAATATCGACTGTAGAAAGTGTCTCCTTGGGAGCAAAATGAATGATTGAAAGATGATTCAAGACTTCGGCACAAAAACATGACTTCACACTGGTGAAGTGATCAATCACACACACACGCACACACACACACACACACACACACACACACACACACACACACACACACACACACACACACACACACACACACACACACACACACACACACACACACACACACCTGCATGGACACGCACTCTTGCTGTTGTTAACACTTGTTGTGTCTCCTCCCTTTTCCTCTCCTTTCCTGCACAGCCTCAGACAAACAGCACCAAAAACAGCATAGTCACCAGTCCCAAAGGAAACATCCCTTCACCTGCTCTGGTATTTACCTCCCAATTTCCCTTCACCTCAGTGTGTAGGTGTGTTTGTGCCTTAAAGCCCTCTGTCTTCTCCCCACTGCTCTCTATTTGTGTTCTGTGTGCATCCGTCAGTTGAAGGTAATCATCGGCAGGTTCGGTTTTAAATCAGCAGGTAGTGTCAGGAGACATTTCCCTGTGGCAGCTGGGGATGCTGTGTGACTTGCACTCAGGTTGGTTTTGTGTCGCTGTGGCATTTTACCCTTCTGTATAAGTTTTCTAAAAATGACTGAACACCGACAGCCTGCAGGGACTGCCAGTGTGTGTTTACTGTAGCAAAACTATCTCCAGGAACACAAATAACATCTCAATCAATCTTTTTTGTGGATGTTTAAAATCTGATGGATTGAGATGGAAGCTGCAACAAGAAGCTTCTTTAATGTGTGCTTTTTGTCGTAATGCTTATTATCAGCAGCGGTTCTATAAAGTTTTCACCTGCTCCAAATCGGATTAGGATTTAGTCCTAATTGGGAATAAACAAATTAATAGCAAAATAAATATTTTATTGCCTAGAATGCAAATAGTGAACGCTTGATTATATGTTGCAAAGGATGCATCTGCAACTAAAAAAATGTTTCTAACAACACAATACATTGATTATTTTTGCAATAAAAACAAGAATTAATTGATAGCAAAGGTGCTTAATAAGAAATTTTTAAAAGAATTTTAGCCAGGTGAAACTAATTACTCCACTTCATTTATGGGTAACACATATTTCTTTTATATCTTACATGCAAAATGTAAATATTTGTACAGTTTTGTTTTGTCTTTCAGCAAATGGCATAGTTTTGACTCCATATGCTCCAGTTAACGATCAATCGAATACTAAATTAGTTCAAGTCAAATCAAAGTTTATTTGTATAACATATGTACAACAACTTTAGTTGACCAAAGTTCTTCACAACAGTCATAATAACATCGTAGGAAGAGAAATGATGAAGCAAGAAATAAAATTATGTTTGGTAAAAATATTAAGACAATTATAAAATACCAAAGACATAATTTTAGCTGCAGTGATTTCCCAAAAACTCAAATCAGGTACTAATATCTGCCTTTTTTTAAGCTGGTCTTGAAGACCAGAAAAAATAGATGACTATTATTTCAGTAATCTTTTCAATTATTTCAGCATTAGTACAGTTTCTTCACCATGTAAGAACAGAAAGTTTTGGAAAATATGTTTTTTTTTCTTCAGTCTTCTTCCCAGGCTGCAGAAAATTCATCATTTGTGTTATAAATCCACATTGAAATTGTGGTTTTGTTTTTTAATTCCACTTTTCTAAAAGTAGGTCCTGTAAATTGTGAAATACATTTGCCAGCTACTATATTATATTCCCACTTATCCCCTGCAGGCCACAGTTATAAATGGGTGGAAACATAGCTCCAGATGCTGCTCTCATGATCTCACCAACTGTGACATGTAACACAGCTGAGCATGTAATAATAATCTATAATATCTTCTACTCTGCTGA
The DNA here is from genome assembly GCF_027474105.1 of Poeciliopsis prolifica. Taxonomy (NCBI): domain Eukaryota; kingdom Metazoa; phylum Chordata; class Actinopteri; order Cyprinodontiformes; family Poeciliidae; genus Poeciliopsis; species Poeciliopsis prolifica. The sequence goes on along the minus strand of NW_026562389.1, from coordinate 8,681,342 downwards.
GTAAAAAGCAACTCGTGCTGCCAGTTCTAAACCAGGCTGTGTGTTGCTCATGTGTGGCTGCGAAGTCCACTTATGCACTAAGGTCAGGTACAGAGAGTTTAAGGGAAGAGTTACATCTAAGAGTTTAACACTCTTGTAAAAAATAAATAAATAAAATGTTCACTGAAGCTGTTTGTAGAACAGACAGATTCTCTGATCCTTGAAAGTAACTGAGAGCGTTTGGAGGGGCAGAGGTTTGTTTTTTTTTCTGTCAGGGACTCAAACTAGTTAGCGTTTCATTTTTTCTAATCAGGAGCAGATTAGAAAAACTGCTTTCACTTCCACAAACCTCTGATCATCTGACCTGGAAGCTGTTGGTTCCAGTGGAGGAATTTGCAATACATATTTTCAAGCCAGTTCTGTCTTGTTTTTTAAACTGAGTCGGTTTAATTGAACCCGAGTGAGGTCACCGGCACTTCTTTCCATCGCATCATACGATGGCATCAGCAATCACACCCCAGGTACTTTGTTCTCACTCATCGTTGCCGCCATCATCATCCGAGTTGCCATCGGTGCTCGTTTCCCTAGGAGACGGTTGCCTAGGCAACACCGGGAGCATCACAGAGAGAGAAAGAGAGGAGAGAGAGGAGCAATGATTGGTCATCAGAGAGGTGTCACTTCCCACAGGGAGCAGAGTGCTGTAGAGGATATGGAGGGCGCTGACGGCTTCTGATTCACTGTATGTCGAGTGAAGAGTGAGAACAGCTGTAGAGAATGGAGTGGAGGAATAAAAAAACCAGTTAAAGGGTTTGAGTCATGAGGAATCGAGGCCTGCAGAAATGAGAAGTGAATAGTGTTGGACTGCATGTCACAAAAGTGAAGCTCTAACAATGCGGCTTTTTTGTTTCAGGGGGAGAAAAATGTCTGAAATGGTTCATTGTTTTTACAACACCGTTCTCATTTTATTTATCAATTAATCTATTGATTAATCATTGTGCAAATTTTTCATTTAATCCTTTTTTATACAACGTTACCAATACATTAACCAATGCAAAGAAATAAATAATTAGGTTCCTTTCTAAACACAAAAATAAAACATTAGCGTTGTTGTTTCCAAATCAACATGGACTTGTTTTCTTTGTATCATTTGAGGTCTGAAAGCATCACATATTTTTTGTGATTTTGGCTATTTGTCATTTTCTGAAAATAAATTAAAACATTTTTGCTTGGAATTTTGGAGACATGTTATCGGTAGCTCATAGAATAAACAAGAAACTATATTAAATTTTACTCAAACATATACCAACCGAAAGGAAAATCAGAGAAACTGATCATTTGCAGTGCTCTCTTAATTTTTTCCAGAGCTGTATTTGTTTCCAGAATATAATTATGAAATGACCGTTCTCTCTCTGGTCCATCATTTCTGTTGAATCCAAGCTGTTAGATCGGTTTGACCTTTTTTCTTATTTATTTCTTATCCTGGGTTGTGTTGCAGCTTTTGTGCAGGGTTTGCCAACTCTTTGCATGATCTATGCTGGATGATTCTTCCCTTTAGATTTCTGACAATCCTCATGGTTCATTGCTTGTTTGTGTCACTGAGAACATGGAGGTCAAACTTCTACATGCACAGCTGGCTGGTCCAGAAATACATTCCTGCTGTTTTACAACAGATTCAGATAAGTTCAGGTTTAAAAAAAGGACACAGTTGGTTGACTTTTATAATGCATGCTGTGGGGAAATCTGTGCTTTCCTTGCACAAGAGTCTTTGGGCAGTTTGATGTAGCGTATTCTTTGAAGTTGAAAGCCAGTTTGATGTGGTGATTTTAAGCAATTTGGTTGGATGACTGTGTCTGTTCCTCGTTCGTTAGTCTGCAGGGAGCAGAGCTGACTCCAAATTACAGTTTTCAGCTCATCCACCCACTCTGTCGCTTTGTTGGAGGGTTCTACCCCCCATCTCCTCCACCAGCGTTTCCTTCTGTTGTTTCTCTCTTTTTTTTCTTTACTTACCATTTCTTTCTACATTTACTTCATATTCTGCTCTTTCTCTCACGTTTCCTCCATCTTCTTCTACCTCCCCTCCTCTTCTTCCAGGAACCTCAGACAACTGTCATCCATAATCCGGTGGACGGGACAAAGGTATTCGCCATTCCCAAGTCTGGACCTCACTCTTCATCCTTTTTTTTTTCTCATTCTCCTCCTTTTCCTCTTCCTTCTCCTATCCTTTTTACATGCATTTGTGTGAGTGCACCTCTGCATTGTGTGTGGATTTAGTGTTTGTGTGAGTGTGGCAGAAATTGAACTCCTGATATTTATGCTGTTATTTTAAAAAGCTGAGATTAGCTAAAAGATGTTTCTTACCTTTGCATGTGAATTTGTTGTCAACCAGTTTTGTAAATAAACAGACCTGCAGCAGGAAGAACTGCTGAGGATTTTTCTTCTTTATGAACTTCTGCTTACAAACAAACTATTTGTTCCTGTCTGGCTTTTAGTTCAGAAACTTTTTTACTCAAACTTCCTCATAAATGTGTGCATTTTCCTAATTTACAGTATAATTGAAAAGTTAGCCAAGTTTACTTTAACTAGGAACGAAAGGTGAAATCTGTTTATGGATTGATTTACCTATAGTCACAAATTAAAATGTTACAGTGTTCAGACACAAGACCAACCAAGGATGATTTTTAAAACAGACATTTTAGCCTTTTAAAAAGTTTTTTTGTGTGTGTTTTCAGTACTTGTTGGAGGCTAATTTTGCACAAATTACTGAATTAAAGCAGAGTGACATGGAGAGAGCTTGTTCTGGTGTTGTGTTAATTGCTTTCATGATTCCCTTCAACTCGCCTGCATTGTTGGCTCTAATGTCAATAATGCATCAATATAATCCAGACGAACCGGGATTAGAATATTCAATAGCAAAAATGGCAAAGTTAAACAAAAAAAAAACTTTCCCCACAAATATTTATCAGAGTTCTTTAAAAAAAATTCCTTATTTTCTATACAGTGTGCTTAAACAAAAAAAAGTGAAATTATGGCTAATATCTGTCTTGTGTTGGAAAAGTGAAAAGAATTTAATTAATTTCCACTTTTTCTACAAGCTTATGCCACCTCTGAATTTAAAACATGTTTTTACACGATATGCATTAGGAAGTTGTGCATGAATCTGCATGAGTTTGCAGAAAGATTTCTTTCATCCAGGCATGACTAAGTTTTCTGTGACGTCCAGTTTTTATAAACTTTTTTCACACTCAAAAACTTAAAGTTTTTGACACCCATGTAATCTAGAGCAGAATACTTATTCTTTAGTACTAAAGTCAATCTGACATCCAATGATTTTAGGACAGAATGCTGATAAATTGCTTTATAAATATGAGTCATAAAATTGCAAAATGTGCAAAGAAACAAACAGAAGGTGTGATCAGATATTTAGAGCCTAACAAATGTTACAGTTTTCTCCCCCTCTTCTTGGCAAAAATGCAGTCAACATCCTTCTTGCTCTTTCTTCCTCTGCTCAGGTCACCGGCTGCTCTTTTAAAGGCTATATAAATCCACTTTTGTGCTCTTGAAGCTGCTGGTGAACGTGTGCACTCACTAATCAGGTCATGGAGTCTCTCAGCACCCTGTACATGCAGGGGAATTTAGACCCATTTATTCTGCTAATTGGAAATCAGAAACTCCTCTTCTGGCGAAAGGAGTGACAGAAAGGCAGGCAGACAGATAGGTGGATAAATATATCCGAACGGCGTGCCGCTCTGCCCGGGATGACAGCCGATCTTCCTGTGAGAAGCTCGGCTGATTTTGAGAAAGGTAGAAAAGGCTCCTCCAGTTAAAAGCTTCAGAAAGCCATTATTTGATGTATGCAGAAAGTGTTTAAAGCTGCAGTATGTAACTTTTATGTATAAAAAAAGCTATTTACATATTAGTTAAAGCTGTCACTATAGTCTTATAGTGTAATATGAGACAAATAATCTGTAAAAAGGTAGATTTCCACCTTTTCATCCTTGGGCTAGTATTGCTGCCTACAAAAATGCACAGATCCTAACCAAAAACAATCAATCAGATCCAGGAGGAGGGTCTTAGCGCTGTCAGTCAACCTCATTTACACACTTCTAAATGTGATAATAGCTAAGAAACATCCTGCCATTGCAGAAAAATCTGTCGCAGTAACAAAATATTGACTGTAAACAATAATGATGTTGTTTTGAGATTATTTTCAAGCAATCTTGTAATGCAAGAGCACATTCTCAAAGATCAATAAACCTTAATTTTTGGTAGAAAGAAAGAGCAAAAAGGGAAAGAAGATGAAATGAAAATTATTAAGGTAATTTTAATTTATTCTGTGATTTATTGATTTATTGCGTCAGGTCTACTAATCAGTGGCCATGCTAACTAGCTTGAGTATTCACTGCAGGCTCTGCTATCAGAAAGAAGCTGCAGCTTAGCACAGAAGAAGCAAAAGGTGATGAGCCTTTTGCTTCAACACTAAGACCCGCCTCCTGGCTCTGATTGGTTGTTTCTGGTTAGCACTGGGAGAAGACAGAGGACCTCGAGGTTTTTTCACAGATTATCTGTCTCATATACTATCACGACATAGTGACCGTTTCAACAAATACGTAAAAAAACATATTTTATAAAAGTTACAGTCTGGAGATTTAAGGTCAAAAGTTGATTTGATGTCACAGTTTTAACAATGACTCTTTCTAACATGTGCAGGACCTTTGGCTTCCTCTTGTGAACAGTTTCCACATGTAATAGATGTGCTGCTGTTCATGATGTGTCATGACAGGATGCGCCCCCTGCTGGCCTGTGTTCCGCCTGTGCAGATTTACCTTGTTTACCCTTCGTGTGACAGACGTCTTTGTGTGTATCCTGCTCAGTGTGAATCCCCTGCTGTGCCTGAACACAACGTAATTGGTTGATTTGTTTTCTTCTCCAGGAGTCGTCAGACAGCAGCAACACCACCGTGGAGGACGAAGATGTGAAAGGTAAGGCCTCACCGATACAAACGAGTCTGAGCTTCTGTTTGCTGACATTAAAGAAGCAGTAAATTACAGGATTTATTTTACAAGCACTTTATGTTTTTATGATGCCGTTTTTGAGGCAGCCAGCTTCTGTAACTGCAGCCATGAATATTATATCAGGCAGATGAGTAGGTTTTACAACAGCAGAGGAAATATTTTTTCTTCTTCTTTTTGGTTGCCTCTTTTCAGAGAGGCCTCTTTGGTACAGAAAGAGCATCTTTCTGAAAAGATTCAGTTTGCGAATATTTGTTATAACGATCTGTACAGCCTCTAAAATTAAGCCTTCGTTTTATCTCTGTCTTTGTTGTTTGTGGGACTGAAATATTTTGAGTCTCGATGGCGAAGCAAAAATTGTTTACAGACAAACACTGTCTAGCTCCCCATCTCTTTGTTTGTCTCTCTGTTCATCCATCTGTTCATCCTTCATCCATCAACCAATCAGTCATGTTATTTGTCCTACAGTAAATCTGTCCATCCAATCAGTTATCCATCCGTCCAATTTTCTGTTTGTTTATCTAGCTGTCCAGGAATCCAGCTATTTGTCCGTCCAAACATTTCTGTCATCCATATGTCTGTTGATAATTGTCATCCAGCCATTTGTCCATCCATCCATCCATCCATCCATAGACCCAGCCATTCATGGATTCATGTATTTGTTCGTACATCCATCAATCCAGCCATTTCAACCATTCATTCATCTGTTCATCCAACCGTTTTTAGCATTCATCAATGCGTCAAACTTTCTGTTTGACTATCAGTTCATCCATCCATCCTTTAATTTATATGACAAATCATTTATTCATCCTTCCTTCCATCCGTATATTCATATAGCATCCTTCCTTCCTTCTTTTTGTCCTTTCCTTCCTTTCCTCCTTCCTGCCTTTCTTTTGTCCTTTATTCATTCAGTCATTCCATCCATCCATTCATCTTCCTTCCATCCTCAGTTAATTTAAATAACCAATCATTTGTTTTTCCTTCCTTCCTTCCATCTTTTTCAAGTCCTGATAAACTATTGAGTTTGGATTTTAAAAGTGTGCTGGAATCCTGATTTTATATTTTTTTGGAAACTGCTGATAAATGCCCTTGTCACTGGATGTTTCCTGCTTATGTTCTGGATTTTGAATAAGGGTAGAAAATAACTCCATGTTCTCAATGTATTTGTGTGTAAACGCCCACATAAAGATCCTGCTGCACATTATAATTGTTGAGAGAATTCTTCTTCATAAAAATGTTTCTGCTTTAAATCAGCTGAAAGCTAACATTTTACTGACCCCTGGTGGAGCCCGGCTGCATTGCCTCATCAGGATGCATTTTGTCACCTGCTGTGCGATTGTTGGTGTGTCTGAGAGGTGAGCAAAGGGCTGTAAAATGTTACATGTCTTGTTCAGCTGCTTCAGTTTGGCTCTCATCAAACATGTTGGGTTGAATCGAGGATCCTGAGTAATCCGTTCCTCAAAATACCAACACGCCTGTTCGAGTATTCAGCTGGCACAGTTGCCACTGAGCAGAACATAGCCTGCATATTAGAAAAGAAACTCCACACTGCACTTTTGTTTCGAGTCTTTTTTTTTTAGCTTCTGTGGGTGTGTCTGAGTTTTTCTACCCTGCGGAGTTCAGCACAGAGAAAAAGCCCCGCTTTCAACATCTCAGCTGAGTAAAATGTGTCTAAATGGGGTCATGAATGCTTCATTTCAGTGTCAAGCACACAGAACAGAATGTGCACTTCCATCTTCTCTTCCTCTTTGTTTTTTTTTTTATTCCCTTCCAAGCACAGATGAGAACTGCATGAAAGCCAAACCAGAGTTAGAAAGACAAAACAACAATAAAGTGGAACAGAAGCAGTAGTCTGTTAATATCTTTTTTTTTTTAGTTATTTGTCAGCTCAATATTTTCCAACTGGAAGACAATTTTTTTTTTTTTTCAGGATTTTTATGACGGTTTGAGTTTTTTGCAACCGATAATGACTAACACCTCATATCAGCTTTAGCTTTAGTGACAATAAAGCTGAATAATTGTTCAAATCTTTTCAAAACTTCTGACCAAAGTGTTGTGGGGTTTTTTCTGCTGGAGCAAAAGAGGCAACTGTGATTGTGCTTGCAGCCATTTTTCAGCAAATATCAGAAGCGATTTGTGGATTGCTAACTAGGATAACATGAGGAAAGAATGAGACATGAGGAAAGGATGAGGCATAAACATGAACCGTTTGGTTTGACTGATTAACTCGGAGCCAGTGATTTCAAATTGAGCGTGGCACAATATATTACAATGTTCTCATATTGTGAACATCAACAATAATATGCATAATAACAATGTTGCAAAAACTGAAGTGACTGCACATCTTCAATTATTTTTAACCAATCTGATTGACCAATTGACTTGTTTCCAGAATTATCAGGATAATCTAAATTTGCCTGATGCCAATCTTTGCCTTTTCCAATATCTGATTTTATGTGAAAAGACGTAAAATTTCAGAGTGCTGCAGTTTGTCTCCCTGGTCAGCAACGACTCTTCACCAGCCTGCCTTCAATTTCCTTTGCAACCAACTGCTGTGCTGCTATTACTGAGTGGATGAAAGGTACAACTTCACGTTTTAGCTGAAAAAACTATTTTTGCAGAATATTGAAGACGTGAGGCTCCCAAAACTCTAGGTATATACATCCAGATATATTCAGAAACTCAGAAACTTTGCTATGGAGTTGGTTTTAAAAAAAAAGAAAAAGAAAGTATGGCTTTTTCCATCCTGTTATCCTCAGAAAAACTTTTAAAGCTTGAAAGCTGCCTTGAAGTTGTTACGTCGTCACAGCAACGTTTTATGAGGAAGCAAATAAACTGAATGTTTTTCATTTTATCGGGTAGTTTACGATGTAATGTGGGAAACCCAAACACTCCATCTGACTTTCTTACATTTCTTCTGATTGGTTTGATCCTTTCACAGCATGCATACCAGAAATGCATTACTTCTAGAAACATAATAACTTCCCTTTATTGCTTCCAAACATCCCTTTGCAATAATGAAGTTGACAGTGGGTGAAATAATTATAGAATATTTCTAGTGGGGTCAGAGACACAAGATTCACTCTAGATATCTGCAACACAGAAGCCAGTAAACCACACATAGAATTATGTGTGGTTTACTGGCTTCCACAAATCTTCTGAAGCAAACTTTAAGTAAACAAAATGTAGGGTTTTTTTCTTCTTCAGAAGTGGTGTCTTGTGCAGAACGTCTTGAGTAAATTACGTATTGTTTTCATGGTAAAACTGTCCTTTCTATCTTCAGGTGTTTATGAAACTCATTCCTCTTTGATTCTTTGAGGTGTTCTAATTTGTGTTGAGGTCTTAAAATAATTTTTTCAGTCAAAAATCCTAGAAGAGACACATGATCATGACTGATTTATGGTGGAATATTGTTCTTTCCACTTCAAAATTATGGGTTCAATAGCTGCATTTACATTACAAATATGTGCAAATCTTTGTTGATGTTCTGCTGTGATCAAAAAAACATAATTTCGCAATTGCAGTGTTTCCATTAAATTGAGAACTCAATGAAAATGACACGTGAATAAGTTTTGTCATTAAAAAAACACTTCCTGTCATCTACTTCATCTTTCCTGCCAGTTGGCAGCTTTGGTTTGTTGAGCACATGATGCAGAACAAAAGTGTTTCCATTGCGGTTTTGCAAAATAAATAAATTTCTTTGAAGTTGAAAAATCACCTCATCTTAGAGTAAAAGTAAAGTGAGTTTTTTCAAAATTTATGCAATTCAATTTAGCAAATTTATTCTTGCAATTCCATTTTGCACAATTTTAAGGTAAATGAAAATGCAGGTTGTGATCCTCACCGGCACTTTAAATAGTTTTGAAATACACTGGGATTTCTTTTTGGCTTTCTTTCTTTTTGGCTTTCTTTTCCTCTTTTATTCCAGTTTAACTTGACATTTTAAAAAAAAAAGTTATTTGACATATAAAACATGGTTAGATAACCTGGGTTGGTACCATCTGGTATTTTGTGTGGATTTTATTTCACTGGCCGTATTAAAACCACTAATGAATTGTTAGTATACTTTGTAGTCCTTAAAGCCCGACACCGTCCTCCTCTCTCAAATTCAACCCCTGTAGGAGCTTGGGCAGGGTTGGGGAACCTTTGACAGAGACACTGAGGCTAAAATAGGGGGAGGCCACCTAAATTTAGCTTTAGTGGCTGGAAACCGCAACGGACCGCCCAGAGAGGTGACACAGTGAACACACGCCGCTCTTCTAGCGCCACCCCTGGAAGGCATTCGTCTCACACGACACTTTTATGGATCTTGAGATTTAAACGGGGGTGACGGCGCAGAGAACACCTCATGGGCTAGGTGAGCGCGGGAAGGGGGGCCGCTCGTGCTCTTCTGGAACAGATTGTGCCTTCGTAGTCTTTTTGGGGTCTTGTCAGGTTAGTGCTGGACAGCTGCTTTGTAATCCAACACCCAGGCTGACTTTGGAGGATGCAATCTGTTGTATTAGCCTCAATATTGCGCTACTTGTTAGACTCAGTTACATTTCATGCTGCTTGTTTTGGAGACGTGTAGTTATTCTGAAGAACGTTTACTGAGTTTATTATTTACAGGGTTGTCGTAAGTTATTGGTAAGTCAAACATTGTGGATTTGGAGGTTACTTGTCATTGTTTCTGATATTACTCTTGCTCTTAGAAGATGGGAGTGTGCAGATCTTCATTGGGATTTTCCCCACATGCTCGGTTCCTTTTTAAGAATCACATTCATGTGCACCAGGTCAACGAATGTCTTCCAAAAGTTTTAATTCTCCTTCAACCTTTTCACTAATTTCTACAAACTTCAGAGGATTTCGTTGAATGTTGTGGATGGATCCACACAGAGTAGTGCGTAATTGTGAAGTAATAAGTTGCATGGCATTTAAAATGTTTTATAAATAAAATATGAAGGGTGGTGAGTGTTTGTATTCAGCTGCACTGAGGCTATACTTTATAGAATCACCTTTTGCTACGATGATCTGAAGGCTTCACCTCCTCCCCTTCGACTCCTGACCCATTTGCTGTGTTTCTTGGTTTTTATTTTGGTTTTTTGTCGGCAATGTTCTCAAATAAACCTCTAAGGCATAAGTGGGCGAACTGTTTGCCAAAATCGTGGCACCAAATGGAAAATAACAAAAACTAAAATCAAGCAAATAAGTAGTTTATATATAAAAGGGATTTTATTCATTGTAGATCCAGAACATAAAAAAGATTTTGCTTGTTTGTTGTAGTAAAAGAAAAGCATCTAGTTTTCCAATTTTTTTTGACTTGATCAAACAACTTTATTCTCTGCTTATTCTCTCTATAAAGCAGTGCTTCTCAAATAGTGGGGCGGGCCCCCTTTGGGGGGCGCGGTGCGATACCTGGGGAACAGGCTTTTTTTTGGTATAAAGTATAAAGTGTAATTGCGCACAGTAGGCGGCAGTGGCGCTCTCATTGTTACTTCTGTCACGTTTGCGACAGTGCAACATTTTACGACTTACAAGACAACAGGTTTGCCTTGGTTGGCAGTGTTACGTCAACAAAAAGCTCCGACTGCGTTCTGTCTATGGCCTCCGTTATTCAACAACCCAACATGAAAAAGTTTTTCACAGGGATGAAAAGAAAAGCGGAGAGAGACAAAGATAATGAGACAACAGAAAGTCAACCGAAAGCTAAGAAGAGGAAATACGACGAAGCGTATTTAGCGCTTGGCTTCACTGTGACTACAGTTGGAGAAGAGGAAAGACCGGTGTGTTTGCTGTGTCTAAAAATGCTCGCAGCGGACAGCATGAAGCCAAATAAATTAGCGCGTCACTTAAATACGTTACATCCCAATCACGCCGATAAGCCGCTAGAGTTTTTTCAGCGGAAAAAATGTTAATAAGGAAAAAATGTTATGCAGAGATGGATAGTCACGGTGGGGAATGGGGGGCGCGAATAGTTTTCTTCTTGCTAGGGGGGGCGTAACGGAAAATAATTGAAGCACTGCTATAAAGACAGGGTTTGGGTCATTTTCTTTCAAAATGTCTACCATATTTAGTCATATTTAATAATTTAGCTTTTCAATAAAGTGTCTGGATGGATGTGGTTCTACCTATTATAAAAGTTTGGTTGTAAAACTACAAATGCTTTATGTCATGCTTTACATTTTCCATTCCAAGAAAAATGTGTCTGTAATAATTTTACCCTGATTCCACATAGAAAGTCTCCATCGACATCAATCATCTTTACTGAACAGGTCAAATTTGTATTACTCGTGAACTGCAGTTTGGGGCCCACAAAATCAATGCAAGGGCCACAAATGGCCCTCAGGCTGCAGTTTGGACACCCATTTTCAAAGGTCTTCACATAGAAGACCACTCATATTAAATTGCATTCATATTTATTTACCAAACAAGTAACTTTTTAAGGTATATTTGCACTGGGGTTATCATTGTAAAGACAGTTATGCACCACACTTTTCAGTTTTTTCTAAAGTCATTTACTTTTTTCCTTCCACTTGAATTTTTTGTTCTTTGTGTTGCTCTGTCACATTAATATTAGAGAAATATACATTGTAGTTTTAAGAAATGAAGTGAACAAACAGTCTGAGTAATTTTTCTCGTCACTGCAGCCATCACCGTTGTTATCAGCAATCTTCTGCTCTCTGGTGAGAATCGTGGTAATGTCACAATTAAACCCCTCATGCAGCAGCAGCCCCAGCTGTAAATCTGAATGAAATTGAGTCATTAACCATGGTAATGATTACCTTTAGTTTCTTCAACCAAGGAGTTGCTGTAATTTCTCAGTGTGAGGACAGAAATCGGGTCTTTACGTGTTAACGAGCCCCCGTTGTGTCGTCTCCGCTGCTCCTTTTGTTATTTCCCGATTGTGTTGTTTCTCTGGTGGAAAACATCCGCCTGGGTTTCATCTCTTGATTTACTTGTGTTTGATCTCATTTTGTGTGTGCATGTTGTCAGGAAAGAGCTTAGACAACAGCTCACTTAAGGCGCAGTCCAGCACAAGTTCCCAGCCTGATAGCACTCAGGGCTCCTCAGCTGCTGTGCACTGTAAGTCAGCATGGACGGCCAGGTTCAGCCTCTAACATTCAGATCTTATACCAAAAACAACATTTCTGTTGTTTTTTTGGGGGGAGTGGTTTTCCATTTGATCCTTGCATGGACTGAAATCATCCACCTGCTGTTGTTTAGCGACACAAAATCCCAGAGGATCCCTGACTTTTGCAAAATGAGATTTTTGGATTCTAACCTTAGCCTCTTTAAACATTTACTAACAGCACTGAGAAATGAACAAATTAGGGCTGGGCAATAAAGCAGTTTTATTAATTTATATTTTTTTATTTTATTTTTTTATTTTGATGTTCTGAAAATCAAGATGTTTTTCTCCAGTGCAGTCTTTATGTTTCTATAGTTCATAGTGATGCTGACATGTCCAGTGCGGCCATCTTGTTTGCTCTACTTCAAAGTCTAAATAAATAAAGATGGAATATAAGGGCAGATTATGATTTTTTTTTTTAAATTGCCAGAATATTAAGAGAAAAAGGTAGTAATTTTATGATAACTCCTTCATGAAAAATTTAAATTAGAATATTGATCATCGTAAGAAGTTATAGGACAAACTTAATCTTCTAACACACCAGCATCAAACTATTATCAGTTGTAGGACTTTGAGCAAATTACATACAGACTGAAATAATTTCTTCCCATTGAAAAATATTTTTCCTCTTAATTTTAAGACATTCTTCTGGTAAAATTGCATCTTTATTTTGTCGCCTTTTTTTTTTTTTTTTTAGGAAAGAAAGCGAGTAAAAAAAATTGTTAAATTATATCTGGTAGAAAAGAAATTGGAGGTTTAATTTTGAAGCCATATTGCCCAGCCCTAGAACAAATTAAATTGCTCTCAGTTAAATTTTCTCAAGTCAATCCTCCAGCCGTTTTCTGACTTACTCTATGGTTCCCTCTCATGGCGTCAAATAAAACAACAATAGCGCTGCTTAATTCTCGCGTTGTGTTATTTTTCGCACATTTCCAAGCATGGATTTTGTCAGAATATTATGCACAAAGTGTAACAAGGAAATGTTGTATAACAACTTCTCACAGCGAGGAAGTTTGTGGATTCTGGGGGTCGCTTTGAAATTCAAACGCCTCCATGTTCCTTCCTTCCCAAATTCAGCTGCTGCGAAGTTCGCTGACCTGCTGGGCTCTGTGCGTAGAGGCTCAGGGCCCATCACCGACGGAGAAGGTAGATCCAGCACTCCGCCGCCAGCCGCCCTCTCCGCCCCTTCCCCTCCACACACCCCTGTTGTCCCCATGCAGAGTAAGTGGGCAGGAGCCAAAACAGACTCAGCAGTGAACGACCTCTAAATGAGAGTTATAGTCATTTATCTGGCATCTGCTTTTCCTCTGATACCATGCCAAGATGCTGCAAGATGAGACACTTGGACAGACTACAGAACAGGGTCAGAACTGATGTGGAACAAGGGAATTGAGAAAGCAGAAATTTAGCGCCGTTATGCATGCAAACTTTGAACAAGATATAAAAGTGGTTTTAAATGGCCACAAATAGAACTGCTGGAAAAAGATTTAAAAAGCTGCATAAAAACATTGATAGTTACAGGATGTCCTCAGTAAAAGAGTCTTTAAAAATAATGGAAAACAGACAAAAAGATATGATATTTCACGAAAGTTACTCTAGTGTTTAGTACAAAGGCAGTCATTTTTCACCCCCAAAAATAAGCAATAGCCTTTATAAGTCCACTGACAACTCTGATAAAGGTGGAAAAAGACCCAAGAGCAAAGTTTTTTTTAAAACATAAAAATACCAAATATGAAAATATGTCAAAAGACAATTTATGTAAACTGTGAAGAAAAAGAAAACTTATCTAGAAGTCTTGTTAATTTCAAAACTAGAAGAAAAAACAAAATTAATTACAAAATAACACATTTTCTATGAAGCTGTTAACAAAGTAAATTTTGTAATGTTGTAAACTATATATATTAAAAAAGTAAAAGTTTATTCAACCTTCTTATTTAAGTCTAGCTCCATACATTTTATTCAATCACATAGCACATTAACTGTATTAAAAAAATACAAATTCCTTTTATAATCCACCCAAAGAGGAGGATTTGAAATGAAATAATTTCTGCGAATCAAAAACTATTTACATATTTAATAAAATAACCTAATTTGTGAAAATGCCGAAACAGCTTTGAAATAGACTCAAAATTTGCCCCATTGCTTCATTTTTCTGATCTTCTTCATGTTTTTTCCCATCTTATTGTTTGTAATTTGTTCTACATTCCTCTATCATTGTGTCCATCCGTCCGTCCCTCCTGGACCCTCTCAGTGTCGCGGCTCACAGACCTGGTAAGCAGCGTCCGCAGGGTGCCGCCGCCGCCCGCTGCACCCAACGGCGACAGTGCCTCGGCGCCGGCCCCCGTCACCAAGCCGGCCCCTCCACCTGCACACACCACTCCCCCACCTCCTTCCCACTCCCCCTCCAGCCCCTCCTTGTCCTCATCCCAGAGTGAGTACTAAGCCCTACAGCAAACCCCGCCCCCTTGCTGCATGGTGGCCAATCAGAGGCTGTGATCAGATGACTTTGGACTTCAGTTTGGGATTGATGCTAACATCTGGATAAACAGAAGCATGTTCTGCAGAGTGAAGTAGATCATGTTGATCTAAATGCAGATGGTTTATGTTTTTTAGCTTCATTAAACCTCATTGATGCTCTGCTGCTGACTGCAGGTGGCTGCTTTAACTTATATTTCAACACAAAAGGTGGCACTGCTTGTGACGATATTGGATGATGTGCCATGTATGTGTGTGTGTGTGTGTGTGTGTGTGTGTGTGTGTGCGTGTGCATGTGTGTGTGTGTGCTCTATCAATGAAACAAACTCTTTGTTCAGGATCAACATCCGGAAGTTGCTGAAATTTTTCTCTTGTTTATTTTATAACTACATCTAATTATTATTTTAGTAATCAATTATTCTGTCGATTAATCGGGATTTTTTTTTTTTTGCAGATTTTTCATTTGACCACTTAAGCTTATTTTAAATATTAGAACTACATTAAGAGATGCAAATAAACCAATAATTGAGTTCCTTTTTAAAATAAGAAAATAATCCGTTTTTTACCTACATTTCAACGACATTCCTTTAGTGAATGTTTGTTGATGCATCTGTAGTCAAAAAAAACATCAACATGTGAACAAATCTGTCTTTTCTGTAACGTCAATACAGTGTCGGTCTGATCTGTTGATTATTATTCTATTAATCAATTAATAATTGGACAGGAAAAGCTGCTTAAAGGGGAGTTTCTTTGTACAGATTTTAAACTCCAAAACATTTGAGGAGTTCTGGGTAAAACAGATAAAGTTTTTCATCTTAAATGCATTTATTTTTGTATGTTTTGGCTTCATTACTGTTCAGACTATGTTGTTCTTTCAGCAAATGGCTTTTTTTTAAGTCTGTAGACTCCAGTCAACAATTGATTGATTACTAAATTAGTTATGATTCTTTCAATGATTAAGAAATCATTTAATTCCCATTTTGTCTTTTCATTAATTCTGTAAAATAAAGTAACTGCTGTGTGTGGAGTCATGGCTGCTTTTGCCAGAGCATCTGTTTGGCTATTTTTAAATGACTAAACTAACTTCCTTCCTTCAGTCCAATTCCTGTTGTTGGTTATCTTTGTTTATACGTCTTTCTTCTGTCTTCTGCAGCGCGCAAACAAGAAATCATTAAGATCACCGAACAGCTGATCGAGGCCATCAACAATGGAGACTTTGACGCTTACGCGTGAGTCTGGGATCTCTTGAACGTTTTGTGTCATTTGAATAATTTGGGGTCTTGAAAACAGGACTTGCTGTTCTGTTGCCAGTAAGATCTGTGATCCTGGGTTGACTTCGTTTGAGCCGGAGGCGTTGGGAAACCTGGTAGAGGGAATGGATTTCCACAGATTCTACTTTGAGAACCGTAAGTTATAAACATTTGTTTTCCTCTGATTTGTCTAAAATCCTCTATTCCTATATTTAGTCCACTTTCTCTAAGACCTAAGATTCCCTTAGATGTTAATTATGGTAATTAGAATAATATATGATGTGACGCCTTCCAATATCAGTGGAACCAGTTGAAGCTAAAAATGCCCCTGGAGAAGTTCTGGATAAAAATTTGTATTAAATGCAAAATGTATATTTATTTTATGGTTTAGATTTAATTGCTACTCTTATTGTGGTGTTTTTCTCAGCAACTGGCTTTTTTTTTTTTTTTTTTTTTTGAGTCTGTGTTCTTCAGTTAACAGTAAATCGATTACAAAATTATTTCAATTATCAATTTATTACAATAAATCAGATTAATTGTTTCAAAGCTAATTGGATTCTCAATGAGATGTCCAAAGTGCATCTCAGGGGCCATTTGTGGCCCATTTGTTGCCACTGGATTAGTTTTGTGTGGCCCCTGACCACAATTTAATAAAAGCACAAATTTGTTTTTTGTTTTGTGCTTTTGTTTACAATTTCACATAAAATACATAAAGTACATTGAGGGCTGTTTTTGAGAAAAATTAGAAAACCTTCCAGGAGTGTAAATTCCTTTCCTCTTTTTATCTCCTTTCTCTTCTTGTATTGAATAATCTAAAGTAAGCAATGTCTTTTTTTGTCAGTTTTGGCTAAGAACAACAAGCCCATCCACACCACCATCCTGAACCCCCACGTCCACCTGATCGGCGAGGACGCCGCCTGCATCGCGTACATCCGGCTCACTCAGTTTGTGGACAACCAGGGCCGGCCGCGCTCCAGCCAGTCGGAGGAAACGCGTGTCTGGCATCGCAGAGACAGCAAGTGGCAGAACATCCACTTCCACTGCTCAGGCGCGCCAGCTGCGCCTCTCCAGTGAGGTACGAGCCAGCCAACTGGGCAACACGGCAGCAGATGGCCGCCTCACTCACAGCATGTTTTAAAGTCTCACAGGAAGAAAATGATCAGTTCCTTCAAATGTATCGGCAATCTTTATGTAGATTTGTAACGAACCATTCAAATAAAAATATTTTTAATTCAGTAGCTTAATTTTACACTGAAAATGTTTGGGGGAAAAAAATAACCCAACTTGAATCTGAAATGTAGTTTTGAACTGTTATTCAGTTTCAAATCTTTTTTTTTTTTCTCAATTTTTTATTCTGTTTCAAAATAATTTTCAGTTCCAATATTTTGTCTCAGATTTAATTTTTTTCACTTTATGAGCCCAATTTAGCTCCATTTAAATCCTTAAATTGTTATCAAACTAATAATGCTGAATTAATTATTGAAATTATTATTAATTATATTTTAGGCAAGAAAATGTTTATTATTTTAAAAAGTAATTTATTTATTTACAAATTATCTATTTCTAATTTTGTATAAAAAGACTTAAATGACTAAATGAAAAAAATGCAGAAATTGGCAATTTTCAAAATGTGATTAAATCCTCAATCACCAAAATAATTGATTGTTAAAGTGATTGTTAATTACTGCCATAATACTTAAAACCCAGGGAAGCAAACATTTATAAATTAGAAGTTGTTAAAAACTCTGATTAACTTTAAAAAGCACATCATGAATGGAATTAAATGCTTTAGGTGCTTTTATTTTGACGGCATCATTTGGGATACCAGCTGCAATCCCATTTGTCATTTTCTTATAAAAACAAGTCAGTTTAAGATTTTACATTATTCCGCGGCAGTAAAATAAAAATAGTTTCTTTTAAGGCTTTTTGAACGATTTCACCAGGAAGGTCAATAAATGTGGCTGCTGCACTGGGTGCTGGTTTGTCTGTGTTAAAAGTTTGATACCATTGAAACACCCTTGATTGGAGGCTGAAGACCTTCAAACATTGGAAGGACAACTGTTTGTCTCCCCTGGCTGGAAGAGAAAGGAGGACACAAAAACACCAGGACAAGTCTGCAGTAATGTCCTTGTTTATCTTTAATAAATGACACTTTTTTTCAATCTCATAAAAGCAAGAGAATGAAACAGAGACCACATCTGCAGAAGGCCTGTGTATTTATTTATTTTTATTATGGAGGATGTTTTCTACACCTATTTCTCCTCTATAAAATTTGACTGATTACTGGTGGACAATATGGATTTAAAATGTTATCACAAATAATTTGATATTGAACGATACATTGTCCCAAATGTTACTGCGATAAATGATAATATTGTTGTTTTGAGACTGTTTTAAGTAACAAAATGGTAATGGCTTAATAATGCCAAAACACATTTCAAAGATTAATAAACTTTCCATGCTAAATTTATTTATTAGTGGAACTGGGAGACATTTCAAATATCCAAAATAAATAAAGAAAATAAGAGAATCAACAAATAAAAGGAATTATTAAGTCTCTGTGAACGAAATTGTCATTAAAAAAGGGCTAGTTGAGACCAAAGCATGAGGCTGAAGACTTTTTCCATGCAGTTTTAGATAGAAAGAGAGAAAAGAGAAAAACAATAAATCATGCATATGAAAATGATTAAAATTGTTTTAATTTATTTATTGCTTATTTTGACAGACCTATTCATTTATATTTGATCCATCCTTTATATCATACGGAAGTATGATATAAAGAAGTGAAATGTGAATCACTAACCGTACACAGTACCTGGATTTAATAATTTATTCTAACTTATTGACATTTTGTGATACCTTAATTTAAAAAAAAGGTGAAGAAAGTGGCAAAACTAACAATTTTGGGGGATTTCAACACCTTTAATTGAAATTAATGCTGATTATAAATCAAAATGATATTAATTAATAGAGTTGTCACAATAAATAATAAACAATACAATAAATATCCATCCTAATGCAAATTATTACAACAAAAAACAAAATGTGAAGAAATAGTTAATTTTGCTTATCCCTCTGTAGCAAGTCCTATCTGTGTTTTAAACTTGGACAAAGGTTCGAGTGAAAACCTGTGATCTGTTCTCTTTTCAGGGTTGAATGCTGTAGTTGTGTCTATCAGGAACGATTTGCTGGAGAGAAAAGAGGAGGAAGAGGACGGGATGAAGGAACACATCCAGTGTTGACTTGGAGGACATGGCTCGTCACGCCTCAACAATCAAATCCCTCTCTCACTGGACTCCCAGCCTCCATCCCCCAGCATGCACCTCTGCTTCGACAACCGTGACCCCGCCTCTGTCTGCATCCACAAAATAAGCTCCTGAGGACCATCGCTCTACATCTTCTTTTTCTTCTTCTTCTTCTTCTTTTCCTTGTTCTTCTTCTCTCCAGCTCACTGAGTGTTTGAGTCGGGGTGTGGCGCCCCCTACCAGTGGTCTCTCTCCCACCCCCGCAATATTTTTGTGACCCTCTCTTGTCCTCCTGTGAATCCACACCTGTGTGACATAAACACTGCACTGGAAATACAGTATGTAAAGTTTTAAGTAAAATCTATAATTATCATTACTATATTATGATTACTATTGTTACACATTTGCAATTGTATATGTAATTTGTATAATTCAGATTTCCTGATGCCAGTGGTTTTTAGAGTTGAAGAAACTTTTTTGTTTTATCTTTTTAAGGAAGCATGTTTTATTCCCCATAGTAACAGTGGCTGTTTTCTTGTTTTTTTATTATTATTATTATTATTGTGGCTGTTAAGTGGAAAAGGTTTATTGGCCATTTTTATAATTTGCTTCTTCTACGTTAGCTATAATACTGCACTTGAAGTTCAAACGTTGGTTTCAGTATCTTTACTTTTATCGTTCGGTTGTTTTTTGCTGCTTTTTGGATGGGACGTTTCTGAACGTAGAGTTTGACTACACGGCAGGGGTCAGAAGTTTACATACAGTCAAGGATGTGATTAAGTTTAGGCTGTGAGGGATTAGTTTACTTTTTTAGTGTGGAATAGGGGGGGAAAAACACGTCACTTTCATTATTTTAAAAAGCAAGAACTGGGCGCACAAGTTTGATTTTACTGTGGATTTCCCCTGATAGCACAACAAATTCAAATTTATACATACAAGCCCCACTAATATCTGGCAAAGCAAGTTGCCTTTCTACCAAACATTAAGCATCTGGCTCCATATTTGATCCATCTTCTTACCGGTTTATTTAAACTGGTTTGTTTGGTCTGTCTATTCAACAACTTAATTTTTGTTGGGTATTTACGTCTTCTTTTTTTAATAATTACCTAAACTTTGTGCAATGCGTCGGTATCACTGGCAGGAAAACTCCCACCAACATCCATGCCAGATGGTTCAGTTTACTTGGGTTTGAAACAATAAGAGAGTTTAAGTGGCTAGATTAGATAATCTTATAGTTTTGCCCTCTAAGTATGAGAGAAAATTCGCAATTAATTCAAATTTCTTCTCAAAAGTCCATCTGGTTGTTCGTTAAAAGTGAGGGAGCTGGGGAAAAAGCAGCGTAAATAAATCAAAAACTGATGAAAGTAGGTAAACTTATGACCAGATCTGAACAGGATGTGTTGGTGAGCGCGGTCATGCTAGGTAGCGACGTAGCAGTCACAGTCCACTCCAGGTAACCGAGCACAATCAGAGGAACCTGCAGTTGATTCTCAGCTGCCCTGCAGAAACACAAAATCTGATCAAGTTGTCTAGTTTCCAGTGCAAAAACCCTTTAAACACTTTCAAATAAGACAAAACTAATTTATATGCAGCTTGTTTTAAGTCAGTTATTTTTGCATATTGATACAAATTACTACTTGCTGTTTTCTTTCACTAATAAAAGACATTTTTCTCATGTTATAAGTGAAATAATCTTGCAGCAGAACTATCAATCAAGTTTATTTGTGTAGTATATTTAATCAACAAGGCAGGTCAAAGTGATTCACATCATAAAACAAAATTAATTTTGTCACCAATTGAGAAAGTAGTAACAAATATGACATTTTGTCAAGTACCATCATCAATACACATTAAATATGCTGGTCAATATTTCATTTATTGTGAAACACTGACTTAAATGAATTCAGTGTTTCGGCTGTGTTGCAGTTTTCTGGAAGTTTGTTCTAGAAGATGAATGCTGCTTCTCCATGTTTGGTTCTAGTACTTTTTCATTCGCAATTGACTTAAAACAAGTTCTTATCTTCCTAAAATGTTGCTTAGAAGTTAGTGTCTTATTTCAAGGGAACTGAGATATTTTCACTGGAAACCTTACAGAAATACTTGATAAGATTATTGTAGAGGTTGTGGCAGAAGAGGCTGAAGCACCTCAGTAAATCAAGAAGAAAACTTTCTTTTCCACCTTTCTCTTACCTGCACTCAGGAGCTCTGATTCGTGTTTTAAAGTTGCACAACCTACAGAGAAGAGCATGTTGTCTAGTTGTTTTCTACAAGCATCAAATATAAAGTGTCAGATGAGGAGGAAGTTCTGCTGACACCTCCCTCTGTTTTCAGTCAGACCTGAAGCTCAGTGACTCATCCTGAACCTGCTTGGGGCTCGTTTTATTTTCGGTGCAGACGGGGAAGCTCAGCCGGTGTCTTCTGCTGTTGCTTGGAGACGGATGAACACCCGCTTGAAGCTCAGCGCTCCTTCTTAAAAAGGCAGAGTTATTTTTAACCTGCACTGCTGGCTGAAACACAACAGCAGGTTCTTTTTTTTTTTTTCTTTAATTGAAAGCGACAAAAGAAGTCGGCGCTCTGAACGACAGATCCTTTCGGATTTGTGTGACCTTCCTCGTTTCTGAAGCCATAGAGCAGAAAGCTGGCGTTACTGCTGCTTTTTTCCAAATGAAGCACATTCAAAAACTAAGACTCCAACCTGCAGCGGTGGGGAATCATGAAGGTTGTGTTTGCTTGGTGCTTCAATCATGTCGGTCTTTTAATACAGTGTGCAATATATTTGTATGTGCATGTAGATTTAAAGCCTTCAGTGTGTGCTCTTTGAAACCCTGGGGGAGGTTTAGGAGGCGTTTTATGAGAAACAGCAACGGGCCTTGAACCCCAGGATGACTTTTTTTTTCATGCTTTGTTTTTTATTTTTCTGTGCTTTTACTTCATTATGTTCGGTTTGTGTACAGTGTTATTAGCCTTTCATGACATAAAGTGCTTGTGCCAGAGGCAGCAGGGTAGAGCACAGATGGACTTTGCAGCACTGAAAACTGATGTTTGTTTTAGAAGAGGTTCGACTCGCGATCAGCTCCGCTGTTCTTCGTCCACCACTAGCTGCCTTCGCGTTTTGTATCACCGCTCGGTCCGAACAAGAGATTCAGAGAGACCCAGCTGTCGGTTTGGTGAACAGTCCTCAGGTTTTTATTTATTTTGAGTATTTATTTATTTATTTTAGTGGATGTTTTTACTGTGCTTTTTTTTTTTCTTATTGTTTTCCAATTGTGCAAGTACTGTCTGTAAAACCTGTTCTTAAAGGGATAGCACACCTAATTTGGCCGACATACAATGAGTTGGGTCTATGGAGTGTCAAAAGTTCAAATATTTTTCAAAAAATCCAGAAAATTGGGTGTGTAATAATTAATTTAATACCCTGTCAACCACATTAATATCCAAATCTGAAATCCACTAATCAAAGGTTTAAGGTAAAAATATATCAACTTATTTCATTTACTCATGCATTTGAGCACACAGTCAAACTTATAAATTATATTAAGAGATAATTATTGTATTTTTGTAAATATTTTTGTTATTACCAACATATTTGATTTATTGTAACGCATTATAAATGAATAGTAAATCCATTAATTATCTACGTATTTTTTTGCAAATTATAATTAAAAGACTTTAAAGTAATAATTTATTTTCCTTACTGAATTGGGGCACATTTGGACTTCCGTAGTTATTCTGAGCTACTGTTTTCAGAGGGACACTTTATGACTTATATACTTGTACAGGATTGTATTTTGCGTCAGCCGTCCCTCGGATGTTTCAACACTTTCTTGACTTTTGTCAGACGAAGCCTTTTTCCTCACCACTGAGTTTGTGTCGTACTCACGTCTCATCCAGTAAGGACACTCTTGTCTACTTCAACATGTTTTAATACTAAGAGGTCAACCCTTCTCCAGAAAAAAAAGAAGAAATAGCAGCATGTACAGTACAAAGTGATGTTTTCTGTTCTTAGTGTGTTTCTAGCCTTGAAAATCAACATAATAAGACTCACATATTTAAAACGAGGGAGTTCACAGTATTATAGCACTGCTGCTAGCAGCGTATCTTTCATCTTCTTTGCATGACAGTCAAAAGGACACTTTTAGTTTTTTGGTGTTTTTATTTGGGTTCTCATTTTCTACTGAATGCTGGTAAACTCGACCTTTCTCTATTTTCTCAGCTTTTTAAGTGCATATAACTATTTTTGTCTCCAGATGATATAATGAAGATGATTAATATGGTAAGGATTATTATAATCATGACTGTGGCACTAAGGATGACTATGATAAAGTCGACATTGATGAAGATGATGTGTTGATACTTTTGCATGCTTTTCTGTGGGTTCTCAGTGTTGTCAGTGCAGCCAGCAGGAGGCGCAGTCGCACCACATGAAGCACAGAAGATGTTTTGTATTTCGTCCAGAAATTGGATCAGAAAGACGAAGCGGCTCATTCAGGCTGAGCTCTGAAGCCGCCATTTTCACTCTGAACCTCTGCGTTTTTTTGGGGTTTTTTTTTTGTTTTTCCTGCAGCAGCAGCTAAGTTGCTCTGACAACACTGAGGTGGTTTCTCTTCTGTGGGAGTCTCTCTTTTTCCTGCTCCCTCCGTTTCCAACCTTCTTCAATCATTTCTCTGCAGTCGGCTCTTTCCGGTTTCCCTTTGTCTCTTTTTGTCAGTTTGGCTTTCTTCTGTATAATATTAACCCTCTAATTCTCCGCTTCTTCAGATTATTGCTCTGTTCTCTTACGTGCTACACGTGTTTCTCTAACTTCAAGAAAATGTGTTAAGGTGTTATCAATAAAATGAGTTTAAATAGAAACTTCAATGTCTTTCTGTGTTTTAGTTTCCATGAACAGACATCACTCCAAATGACAAATGTTTACATTTTTCAATTTGATAAAAATAATGTAGACTATTAATATCTGCACAAGAAAAAAGAACAGCAAAAAATGAATAAAATGTAAGAAAGGAAAAGAATTTCCAAATGCTAAATATTAGATTTAATATTCTGTTTATGGTAAGAAGAGATGAGCGTTTATAAAGAGGTAAAGATATATATAAAAAAAACATAAACACCAGATTCCAAATATATATTGCAGTATAACGTCTCTCCTTCCCTTCTTGTCATCAGAGTCTTTAACCAAACTCAAATACCAGTCAGGATGATCTCCCACCTCCACATCCCAGAACCAAAAACATTCCAGTATTTAGTGTTTCTCTCTTATTATCAGGAAGCTGCTGCTCTGTGGGAATTGAGTTTTATGTCTCAGCTTTGCATCTGGTATTCGTACCATGCAGCAAAAAAAAAGGAAAAAAACAAAACTAAAACTAATACAATTAGTTTGTGGCTTCACTGTTCACATTGATCCTATCAGCATCTTAGTTTCACATATTTTGAGATCAGAAGTTTTAGCATCACCTGCAGGATAAACAGTAAAAAAAGGGAAGAGTTTCTCAGTGAAAGTGACTCTGTGACTGTAGATGTGAGTCATGTCTTCAGAGTCGTAGAAGGAAACGTCCCCCATGTCATAGTCCAGCTGGACTCTGATCCTCTGGAGACTTCTTCACTACGACACTCTTGACACCATTAGTGTATTCTCCATCACGATGCCCTAAACACCAGATTCCATCTTCTGGGGTAACATCTCTCCCTCCCTTCCTGTCAACAGATTCTTTAGCCAAACCCACAATCCAGTCAGGATGATCTCCCACTTCCACATCCCAGCTGTTTCCCTGAGCTGAAGCCCTCAGAACCAAAAAAATTGTTAAATTTATTGTTAAATTAATTTATTTACACTTGATGTAGAAACATTGTGAAAATTTAGGGCTCAGAGTGAATAAAACTTTGCAAAAAATTATTAATAAGCTCTGATGGTGACATTATAGAAATCAAAATACAAAAATATTAAACAATTTTTGACATCATGTTGTAAAGATAGTTTTTAAAGTATTTTTTTATTATTATTTTTAATCAGGATATTAGATTTTCCTTTTGAATAGAAACAAAGTTTATGTCAAATCAGGCAAAAAAAAAAAAAAAGCTCTGCAGGAGCAAAATCAGTTTGTGACATAAATTCCCTTCAATAATTTCAGTCACATTGATCCAATCAGCATCTTAGTTTCACATATTTTGATCTCAGATGTTTTGGTATCACCTGCAGCTCCTATATTAAAATAAGGGAAGAGTTTCTCAGTGAAAGTGTCTCTGTGACTGCAGATAAGAGTCATGTCTTCAGAGTCGTAGAAGGAAACGTCCCCCATGTCATAGTCCAGCTGGACTCTGATCCTGAGGAGACTCTTCTTCACTGGGAGAGTTTCACCATCAACATCAGTGTATTCTCCATCACGATGCCCTAAACACCAGATTCCATTTTCTGGTGAAACATTTGCTTCTCCCTTGTCAACAGATTCTTTAGCCAAACCCACAAACCATTCAGGATGATCTCCCACCTCCACATCCCAGCTGTGTTTCCCTGAGCTGAAGCCCTCAGAACCAAAAACCTCAGGATACTCATTGATTCTCTCTGGATTATCATGAAGCTGCTGCTCTGTGTTTCCATGTCTCACTCTGGTCAGATCATCAGACAGATAGAGTCGTCTATTTGCAGTGTTTGGGTCCAGAATGATGGGACTGAAGTGGACCTGGTCCTTCATCTTCTCCCAGACTCTGAAGGACAGGTTGCCCAGGTGTTTGGCCACATCTATCAGAGTTCCTGATACCAGCTGTGGATCTGGCAGTGACCTCTGACCTCTGGCTCCACTCTGAGTGGCTTCATAACTGCTGAGGAACGACACGTTGTCTTTCTGCAGCTCTTCTACAGCAGAGATGCTGTCTGACAGAGAGGAGATCTGCTCCTCAATCCTCTTCATCTCTCTCATGATAGTCTTCCTCTTCTGCTCTTCTTCCTCCCTCAGAGCTGCCAGTCTGGACTCCTCTTCCTCTCTCAGGAACTGGTGGAGCTTGTTGAACTCTGCTCTGATCTGTGTCTCTGTGGACAGCAGCTGCTTCTTGGAGTGTTGAATCACATCATCATATTTCCTCCACCTGTTTGTGTTTGTTCCTCTTGTCCTGCAGAGACTTTAAGTCAGATTTCAGCTGCTGCTTCAGCTCACTGACTGCTTGTTCTATAGGAACCACTTTGTGACTCTGGTGGAGAGAAAACTCACAGACAGGACACACAGCTCTCTGCTCGTCTTCACAGAACCAGTAAGGAACCTCTGAGTGTTTCTCACACACCACCTTCTTCTCTTTCTTCTCTCTTTTTCCATCTCAGTTGAAGCTCCATTCTGTTTCTCAGCAAACGAATCAGCGAGTTCTTTGAGGGACAAGTTGATGGACGGATCCTCCTTTGACGATCGTTTACAGATGGGACAGTTTTTATTTCCAGTTTGTTCCCAGAATTCCTGCAGGCAGCTTGAGCAGAAGCTGTGGTTGCAGCTCAGAGACACAGGATCTCTGAAAGTCTCTGAACAAACATGGCAGCTCAGGTAATTTTCAAAAAGAGCGATTTTCTCCGCCATTTTAGTTAATTTCTTCTCTGAAGACAGTCCTCTTCTTTGTTCTTCAATAAAGACGAGAGGCTTTTCTGTCGCGTCGTCTTCCTGTAAATATATTCTTTTTAAGTTTTGTTTACCTTCTTTGGGTGGAACTCATTGAAATAAAACTGATGTTACACAACCCTGCCGCTAGATGGTGCTAGTTCCTTTTTCTGAGACGTTTTTCTGTCCGTCAGGTTTTTTGCTCTCTTAACTCAACTTTTGCCCAAACTTGGAAAAGCTTGTTTACTCCAAAGAGACGCAGGAACAACTCATCTCAGGGACATCTTTTATTTATCCTTTTTCTTGTCTTTAGATGAATCTCATCGACAGCATATGAGCAAAACATGTGCTCACATGAGCAGTGGTTCACATGAGTAGGTCAAAGAGTAGGCTGAAAATCTACAGAGAAACATTAATTACAATCACAATGAGTTCATTTTAACTAATTAATTTCTAAAGAAATGATTTAATTTACTTGTAAGTTAACAGTGAATAAATAAATAAACTATATTCCAAACAGTGCAATTAATTTGTTTCCAAACACATAAAACATTGCATCAAATAAATCTATTTTGGTCTTTTGAATGCAATTTGAATGATGTAAACTGTGAATAATATCCATTCCTACCAGTGGCGTCTTTGAGGAAGCTTTCAGTTGAGGTTCTTTGTCTGAAGAGATCACTGTGAGCACAGGTGAGCCAAGTTACCTCATAGATTTAACTGCTGAGCTTGAGAAGTGAAAGGGATGGGTGCACTTGATTCTTTGTAAGGTGCGTGCCATTTGGGTGGAGATGCTGAATACATCCAAAAATGTACCATTTTGTGTTTTAACTTGACAGTCAGTATTTAACTTGTTTTTCTTGAATAATATTAATCCTCTAGTTCTGATTATTGCTTTGTTTCTTGCACTGCATTTCTCTAAATTTCAGAAAAAGTGTTATCAATAAATTGAATTTAAATAGTCCGATAGAGTCTTTGTGGGTTTGTAGAACCAACAAACCGCAGAGTAGATGCTTACTACTGGCAGAATGAAAAATAATAATAATCACATGGATTTAGTTTATGTGAACTCTAAGAAAAATGTATTAAATATTTTTCTGCAATAACTTAACTAAACATATTGTTTTCCAACAATTTCAAAGAGAAAACAACAAAATACAAATATACAGAATATGAAATGAAAAATATTAAAAATTACATTTGACATTTTGAATATGATTTATGATATTTGAAAAATGAGGAAAAACTACATTTATATAGTATGCTGAACAGTCTAGATAAAGTGTATAAATAGGCATAAATATATATTAAAAATAACTAAATACCAGATGAATTAACAGTGAATTGTGTTTTAGTTAGAAATTGTCTCGGATAGTTGCCCCCTGATTTCTCCCTAAAATTACAGTGAATATCAAATGTGTGCATGCACTGTAAAAACAGATTGATTGGGTTTTCTTTTCCTCACTTAAAAAAGTGTAAGCATTTCCCTTTTAGCATTAGTTGGTATTACAAAGACATTGTGATTTGCTAATGACCCTAGAAGATCAAGCTGCACCTAGAAAACACTCTGTAGTCACCAACAAGATCCTGGCATAGTTCTGACTCTTCCTTTCAGAATAGGTGGAGTTCATTCATGAACTGGTTGGTTTTCTGTCACTGACCGACTTTTAATCACAATCCACAAACTGGCAGCAGGACTGATGTCAGAATTTTGGGAAGAACTTCAGGACTTCAGGCTCCTGCTGGGGGTCAGCAGGGGTGCTGGTGCCTTTCTCCAACTGTCAATGGGCGAGAGGCGGGGTCAACCTGGAGGTCACCAGTCTGACACAGAGCAACACAGAGACAGACAAGACAAACGACCATATACACATTCACACATAGGGAGAATTTAGAGACCAATTAACCCGACAATTATGTCTATGGACTGTGGGAGGAAGCTGGAGTACCCAGAGAGAAGCCAGGCATGCACAGGGAGAATATTTAATGAAGGGAGATATTTAATTGTTTAAACAACTTTTTCAATAATTTTACTGTTGAATTGAAAGGTGGAGATCAGTCTGTAGTTCTGCAGTAGAGATTTGTCCAGATTGTTTTTTTTTTTAATCAATGGCTTAATAACTACTATTTCTAAAACCTAGAGGAAAACACCTGATGAGAGCAGTGAGTTCACTATTTAAATCAGATCATTTGCAATGACAGCAGAACTTCCTTAAGGAAAGTTTGAGTAGGATAGTGGTGCCCAAGTGTAGTCCTCGAGAGTCGGCATCCAGCATGTTTTAGTTCTCTGTCTGGTTTAACGCACCTGGATCAAATGATGGCTCGTTACAAGGCATAAGAAAAAAATGAATATGCTGAACAGGTTGTTTACCACCAGGGAGAAAACTAGAACATGCAGGATGCCGACCCTCCAGGACCGACTTTGGGCACCACTGGGTGGGACATCCAGACAGCAAAAGGAGCTAAATTGATTTATAATTACTTCTAGGTTTTGATGGCTGAATTGTGGAAATTTAGTTATTTTCTATTTATTTGTTATATTTGGGAAAATCATTAGTGCTGATGAGCAAATTGTGAATTTCTTTGTCCCTAAACAAAGTAAAACAAATTAGATACTAAGATAAATATGTAAACAATCATCTCATCTTTAATGAGTTGCTAAATCATAACACTATTAAGTTATACTTTCTGAAGTTGGCCATATTCACTAAGTTGTGTTCAGCTTTTTTTCTTAAATTATTTTCTCTTTTCTGTAAATTTATCAGGAGAATCTTTACAGGTTTGAAAGAGATTTATAATTTAATGTTTCTTAAATCCATCAATTAATTTTAATCTGATTTCTAACTAAATTCTTCAAACAACAAAATAATCAAAATTGAAAAATATTTACATTTAAAATAATCCAACTATGTTGGCTGATTGGTATTTTTTTTTTATTTCTGAACCCATCACAAAAGTACATGATACACTTGATGTAGAAACATTGTGAAAATTTCAGGATCAGAGTGAATAAAACTTTGCAAAAAATAATTAATAAGCTCTGATGGCGACATTTTAGAAATCAAAATACAAAAATATCAAACAATTTTGACATCATGTTGTAAAGATAGTTTTTAAAGTGTTTTTTTTTGTTATCATTTTTAACCAGGATATCAGATTTTCCTTTTGAATAGAAACAAAGTTTATGTCAAATCAGAAAAAAAAAAAAAAGCTCTGCAGGAGCAAAAATCAGTTTGTGACATAAATGCCCTTCAATAATTTCAGTCACATTGATCCAATCAGCATCTTAGTTTCACATATTTTGATCTCAGATGTTTTGGTATCACCTGCTGCTCCTATATTAAAATAAGGGAAGAGTTTCTCAGTGAAAGTGTCTCTGTGACTGCAGATAAGAGTCATGTCTTCAGAGTCGTAGAAGGAAACGTCCCCCATGTCATAGTCCAGCTGGACTCTGATCCTCTGGAGACTCTTCTTCACTGGGAGAGTTTCACCATCAACATCAGTTTATTGTCCATCACGATGCCCTAAACACCAGATTCCATTTTCTGGTGAAACATTTGCTTCTCCCTTGTCAACAGATTCTTTAGCCAAACCCACAATCCATTCAGGATGATCTCCCACTTCCACATCCCAGCTGTGTTTCCCTGAACTGAAGCCCTCAGAACCAAAAACGTCAGGATACTTAGTGTTTCTCTCTGGATTATCGGGAAGCTGCTGCTCTGTGTTTCCATGACTCACCCTGGTCAGATCATCAGACAGATAGAGTTGTTCATTTGCAGTATTTGGATCCAGAATGATGGGACTGAAGTGGACCTGGTCCTTCATCTTCTCCTAGACTCTGAAGGACAGGTTGCCCAGGTGTTTGGCCACATCTATCAGAGCTCCTGAGACCAGCTGTGGATCTGGCAGTGACCTCTGACCTCTGGCTCTGCTCTGAGTGGCTTCATAACTGCTGAGGAACGACACGTTGTCTTTCTGCAGCTCTTCTACAGCAGAGATGCTGTCTGACAGAGAGGAGATCTGCTCCTCAATCCTCTTCATCTCTCTCATGATAGTCTTCCTCTTCTGCTCCTCTTCCTCCCTCAGAGCTGCCAGTCTGGACTCCTCTTCCTCTCTCAGGAACTGGTGGAGCTTGTTGAACTCTGCTCTGATCTGTGTCTCTGTGGACAGCAGCTGCTTCTTGGAGTGTTGAATCACATCATCGTATGTTTCCTCCACCTGTTTGTGTTTGTTCCTCTTGTCCTGCAGAGACTTTAAGTCAGATTTCAGCTGCTCCTTCAGCTCACTGACTGCTTGTTCTATAGGAACCACTTTGTGACTCTGGTGGAGAGAAAACTCACAGACAGGACACACAGCTCTCTGCTCGTCTTCACAGAACCAGTAAGGAACCTCTGAGTGTTTCTCACACACCACCTTCTTCTCTTTCTTCTCCTCTTTTTCCATCTCAGTTGAAGCTCCATTCTGTTTCTCAGCAAACGAATCAGCGAGTTCTTTGAGGGACAAGTTGATGGACGGATCCTCCTTTGACGATCGTTTACAGATGGGACAGTTTTTATTTCCAGTTTGTTCCCAGAATTCCTGCAGGCATCTTGAGCAGAAGCTGTGGTTGCAGCTCAGAGACACAGGATCTCTGAAAGTCTCTGAACAAACATGGCAGCTCAGGTAATTTTCAAAAAGAGCGATTTTCTCCGCCATTTTAGTTAATTTCTTCTCTGAAGACAGTCCTCTTCTTTGTTCTTCAATAAAGACGAGAGGCTTTTCTGTCGCGTCGTCTTCCTGTAAATATATTCTTTTTAAGTTTTGTTTACCTTCTTTGGGTGGAACTCATTGAAATAAAACTGATGTTACAACCCTGCCGCTAGATGGTGCTAGTTCCTTTTTCTGAGACGTTTTTCTGTCCGTCAGGTTTTTTGCTCTCTTAACTCAACTTTTGCCCAAACTTGGAAAAGCTTGTTTACTCCAAAGAGACGCAGGAACAACTCATCTCAGGGACATCTTTTATTTATCCTTTTTCTTGTCTTTAGATGAATCTCATCGACAGCATATGAGCAAACATGTGCTCACATGAGCAGTGGTTCACATGAGTAGGTCAAAGAGTAGGCTGAAAATCTACAAATAGGAGAAACATTAATTACAATCACAATGAGTTAATTTTAACTTACTAGTTTCTAAAGAAATGATTTAATTTACTTGTAAGTTAACAGTGAATAAATAAATAAACTATATTCCAAACAGTGCAATTAATTTGTTTCCAAACACATAAAAACATTGCATCAAATAAATCTATTTTGGTCTTTTGAATGCAATTTGAATGATGTAAACTGTGAATAATATCCATTCCTACCAGTGGCGTCTTTGAGGAAGCTTTCAGTTGAGGTTCTTTGTCTGAAGAGATCACTGTGAGCACAGGTGAGCCAAGTTACCTCATAGATTTACCTGCTGAGCTTGAGAAGTGAGAGGGATGGGTCCACTTGATTCTTTGTAAGGTGCGTGCCAGTTGGGTGGAGATGCTGAATACATCCAAAAATGTACCATTTTCTATTTTAACTTGACAGTCAGTATTTAACTTGTTTTTCTTGAATAATATTAACCCTCTAGTTCTGATTATTGCTTTGTTTTCTTGCACTGCATTTCTCTAAATTTCAGAAAAAGTGTTATTAATAAATTGAATTTAAATAGTCCGATAGAGTCTTTGTGGGTTTGTAGAACCAACAAACTGCAGAGTAGATGCTTACTACTGGCAGAATGAAAAATAATAATAATCACATGGATTTAGTTTATGTGAACTCTAAGACAAATGTATTAAATATTTTCTGCAATAACTAAACATATAATCGTTTACCAACAATTTCAAAGAGAAAACAACAAAACACAAATATACAGAATATGAAATGAAAATATTAAAAATAACATTTGACATTTTGAATACTATTTATGATATTTGAAAAATGAGGTAAAACTACATTTAAACAGTATGCTGAACAGTCTAGATAAACTGTATAAATAGGCATAAATATATATTAAAAATAACTAAATACCAGATGAATTAACAGTGAATTGTGTTTTAGTTAGAAATTGTCTCGGATAGTTGTCCCCTGATTTCTCCCTAAAATTACAGTGAATATCAAATGTGTGCATGCACTGTAAAAACAGATTGATTGGGTTTTCTTTTCCTCACTTAAAAAAGTGTAAGCATTTCCCTTTTAGCACTAGTTGGTATTACAAAGACATTGTGATTTGCTAATGACCCTAGAAGATCAAGCTGAACCTAGAAAACACTCTGTAGTCACCAACAAGATTCTGGCAAGTTCTGACTCTTCCTTTCAGAATAGGTGGAGTTCATTCATGAACTGGTTGGTTTTCTGTCACTGACCGACTTTTAATCACAATCCACAAACTGGCAGCAGGACTGATGTCAGAACTTTGGGAAGAACTTCAGGACTTCAGGCTCCTGCTGGGGGTCAGCAGGGGTGCTGGTGCCTTTCTCCAACTGTCAATGGGCGAGAGGCGGGGTCAACCTGGAGGTCACCAGTCTGACGCAGAGCAACACAGAGACAGACAAGACAAACGACCATATACACATTCACACATAGGAAAAATTTAGAGACCAATTAACCCGACAATTATGTCTATGGACTGTGGGAGGAAGCTGGAGTACCCAGAGAGAAGCCAGGCATGCACAGGGAGAATATTTAATGAAGGGAGATATTTAATTGTTTAAACAACTTTTTCAATAATTTTACTGTTGATTTGAAAGGTGGAGATCGGTCTGTAGTTCTGCAGTAGAGATTAATCCAGATTGTTTGTTTTTTTATCAATGGCTTCATAACTACTGTTTCTAAAACCTAGAGGAAAACACCTGATGAGAGCAGTGAGTTCACTATTTTAATCAGATCATTTGCAAAGACAGCAGAACTTTCTTAAGGAAAGTTTGAGTAGGATAGTGGTGCCCAAGTGTAGTCCTGGAGAGTCGGCATCCAGCATGTTTTAGTTCTCTGTCTGGTTTAACGCACCTGGATCAAATGATGGCTCGTTACAAGGCATAAGAAAAAAATGAATATGCTGAACAGGTTGTTTACCACCAGGGAGAAAACTAGAACTTGCAGGATGCCGACTCTCCAGGACTGACTTTGGGCACCACTGGGTGGGACATCCAGACAGCAAAAGGAGCTAAATTGATTTATAATTACTTCTAGGTTTTGATGGCTGAATTGTGGAAATTTAGTCATTTTCTATTTATTTGTTATATTTGGGCAAATCAAAAACAAATTAGATACTAAGATAAATATGTAAACAATCATCTCATCTTTAATGAGTTGTTAAATCATAACACTATTAAGTTATACTTTCTGAAGTTGGCCATATTCACTAAGTTATGTTCAGCTTTTTAAAAAAATATTTTCTCTTTTCTGTAAATTTATCAGGAGAATCTTTATAGGTTTGAAAGAGATTTATGATTTAATGTTTCATAAATCCATCAATTAATTTCAATCTGATTTCTAACTAAATTCTTCAAACAACAAAATAATCAAAATTGAAAAATATTTACATTTAAAATAATCCAACTATGTTGGCTGATTGGTTTTTTTTTATTTCTCAACTCATAACAAAAGTACATGATACACTTGATGTAGAAACATTGTGAAAATTTAGGGATCAGAGTGAATAAAACTTTGCAAAAAATAATTAATAAGCTCTGATGGTGACATTATAGAAATCAAAATACAAAAATATTAAACAATTTTTTTGACATCATGTTGTAAAGATAGTTTTAAAGTATTTTTTTTATTATTTTTAACCAGGATATTAGATATTCCTTTTAAATAGGAATAAAGTTTATATCAAATCAGAAAAAAAAAAAAAGCTCTGCAGGAGCAAAATCAGTTTGTGACATAAATGCCCTTCAATAATTTCAGTCACATTGATCCAATCAGCATCTTAGTTTCACATATTTTGATCTCAGATGTTTTGGTATCACCTGCTGCTCCTATATTAAAATAAGGGAAGAGTTTCTCAGTGAAAGTGTCTTTGTAACTGCAGATAAGAGTCATGTCTTCAGAGTCGTAGAAGGAAACGTCCCCCATGTCATAGTCCAGCTGGACTCTGATCCTGAGGAGACTCTTCTTCACTGGGAGAGTTTCACCATCACCATCAGTGTATTGTCCATCACGATGCAATAAACACCAGAATCCATTTTCTGGTGAAACATTTGCTTCTCCCTTGTCAGCAGACTCTTTAGCCAAACCCACAATCCAGTGAGGATGATCTCCCACCTCCACATCCCAGCTGTGTTCCCTGAACTGAAGCCCTCAGAACCAAAAACGTCAGGATACTCAGTGTTTCTCTCTGGATTATCGGGAAGCTGCTGCTCTGTGTTTCCATGTCTCACTCTGGTCAGATCAGACAGATAGAGTCGTCTATTTGCAGTGTTTGGGTCCAGAATGATGGGACTGTAGTGGACCTGGTCCTTCATCTTCTCCCAGACTCTGAAGGACAGGTTGCCCAGGTGTTTGGCCACATCTATCAGAGCTCCTGATACCAGCTGTGGATCTGGCAGTGACCTGACCTCTGGCTCTGCTCTGAGTGGCTTCATAACTGCTGAGGAACGACACGTTGTCTTTCTGCAGCTCTTCTTCTACAGCAGAGATGCTGTCTGACAGAGAGGAGATCTGCTCCTCAATCCTCTTCACCTCTCTCATGATAGTCTTCTTCTTCTGCTCCTCTTCCTCCCTCAGAGCTGCCAGTCTGGACTCCTCTTCCTCTCTCAGGAACTGGTGGAGCTTGTTGAACTCTGCTCTGATCTGTGTCTCTGTGGACAGCAGCTGCTTCTTGGAGTGTTGAATCACATCATCGTATGTTTCCTCCACCTGTTTGTGTTTGTTCCTCTTGTCCTGCAGAGACTTTAAGTCAGATTTCAGCTGCTCCTTCAGCTCACTGACTGCTTGTTCTATAGGAACCACTTTGTGACTCTGGGTGGAGAGAAAACTCACAGACAGGACACACAGCTCTCTGCTCGTCTTCACAGAACCAGTAAGGAACCTCTGAGTGTTTCTCACACACCACCTTCTTCTCTTTCTTCTCTTTTTCGATCTCAGTTGAAGCTCCATTTTGTTTCTCAGCAAACGAATCAGCGAGTTCTTTGAGGGAGAAGTTGATGGACGGATCCTCCTTTGATGATCGTTTACAGATGGGACAGTTTTTATTTCCAGTTTGTTCCCAGAATTCCTCCAGGCATCTTGAGCAGAAGCTGTGGTTGCAGCTCAGAGACACGGGATCTCTGAAAGTCTCTGAACAAACATGGCAGCTCAGGTAACTTTCAAAAAGAGCGATTTTCTCCGCCATTTTAGTTAATTCCTCCGCTGAAGTCAGTATGTTGAGCTTTAGTCCTCCTGAGTTCTTCTTTACAGATTGGAAAATTTCCTGTCACGTTGTTCTCGTCTCTCCAAATGTCTTTTAGTTTCGTTTTCCTGTTCTGGGTGGAGTTCACTGAATTAAAACTGCTGTAACATAATGTGGCCACTAGTTGGTGGTAATGCTTTTCTCTTTTAAGGAAATGATTAGTTGTAATTAGGCCCGAGCAGCTAAGCGCTGCGAAGGCCTATTGTTTTCCTACTGTTTATTATTATTATTATTAG
This sequence comes from Poeciliopsis prolifica, assembly GCF_027474105.1. NCBI lineage: Eukaryota > Metazoa > Chordata > Actinopteri > Cyprinodontiformes > Poeciliidae > Poeciliopsis > Poeciliopsis prolifica. The sequence continues at coordinate 8,645,073 of NW_026562389.1, read as the reverse complement.
GCCGAGCAGCTAAGCGCTGCGAAGGCCTATTGTATCTGTACTGTTTATTATTAGGCCCGAGCAGCTAAGCGCTGCGAAGGCCTATTGTTTCTGTACTGTTTCTTATTATTATTATTATTATTCTGCCCCCCTAAAGAGGGGCCTTTTTGGGGGCTTTATCATTTTCAAAAACTCACCAAACTTGGCGGACGCGTAAAGGGAGTTTCAAAATTTTGTATTTTAAGGTCATTGCAAAAATCCCATAAAAAATGGCTCAATAGCGCCACCTACAAATTTTCAAAGGACCCTTTGCTATTCACTTACTTTATCCTAGAGACATGAAATTTGGTACACTTGTAGAGCTCCCCAAGATGCTCAAAATTTACAATTAATGTCATAGTGCAAGTATCACAGGAAGTCAGCCATTTTGGATTGAAGGTCCAATTTTGGGGCCATTTTTGCCGTTTACAGCCTTCGTATTGATCGAACTCCTCCTAGGGATTTCGATTGATCGGCTTCAAACTCGGTCAGTCTGTTCATAAGGCATGTCCCATCTAAAGTTATCAAAACGGTGAGTTTTTGAGTATGCTGAAGGGGGGTTAGCAGGGGTCAAAGTTCACCTACTCGCCATAAAAAAATAAACTGCTATATCTCCTACACAGAAACTCACAGAGGCACCAAAGTTTCTGTGATTGATCATTATCGGGTCTCCTACAATACCCTATGGTCGAATGATGACATCACTTAGGCCACGCCCCATGAGAACAGGAAGTGTAATGTTTTACTGTGGACGGTCGCTATCTGACCCCTTTGACCTCATCAACATGAAACTGTGCCCAGACACAGAAGACATGTTGGTGTATTGAGGATTCCAAGCCCGACCAGCTTCAATGGAGCAGGTGGGCGTGGCGGCGTGGCGAAGTGACCTCTAACGCCATCGCCATACGTTTGGCTCTCAATTCCACATTTTCGGGCCCAACTGCTCCAAACTCACAAGGATGGATCCTCATCCACTCCCCGACAGGAATCCATCACAATATTTGGTGGGCGTGGCCTAATTTCTCTATAGCGCCTAGAAAACTTTAAATGATCAGCCCCAAGCCATGCTTTAACCTACAATTACGAAACGTTGTACACATGTGTACCATGTCAGGACTTACAAAAAAGTCTCTTGGAGCCATGGTCTAAACCCCACAGGAAGTCGGCCATTTTAGATTGAAGTTCAAATTTTGACCCCATTTTTGCCATTTACAGCCTTCGTATTTGATCGAACTCCTCCTAGGGATTTCGATTGATCGGCTTGAAACTCGGTCAGTCTGTTCATAAGGCATGTCCCATCTAAAGTTATCAAAACGGTGAGTTTTTGAGAATGCTGAAGGGGGGTTAGCAGGGGTCAAAGTTCACCTACACGCCATAAAAAAACATAAACTGCTATATTTCCTACACAGAAACTCACAGAGGCACCAAATTTTCTGTGATTGATCATCATCGGGTGTCCTACAATACCCTATGGTCGAATGATGACATCACTTAGGCCACGCCCCCTGAGAAAAGGAAGTGTCATGTTTTACTCTGAATGGTCGCTATCTGACCCCTTTGACCTCATCAACATGAAACTGTGCCCAGACACAGAAGACATGTTGGTGTGTTGAGGATTCCAACCCCGACCAGCTTCGATGGAGCAGCTGGCGTGGCGGCGTGGCGAAGTGACCTGTAACGCCATCGCCATACGTTTGGCTCTCAATTCCACATTTTTGGGTGCAGCTGCTCCAAACTCACAAGGATGGATCTTCATCCACTCCCCGACAGGAATCCATCACAATATTTGTAGGGTGTGGCCTAATTTCTCTATAGCGCCCCCTAGAAAATTTTAAATGATCAGCCCCAAGCCATGCTTTAACCTACAATTACGAAACTTTGTACACGTGTGTACCATGTCAGGACTTACAAAAAAGTCTCTTGGAGCCATGGTCTAAACTCCAGAGGAAGTCGGCCATTTTTGATTGAAGTTCAGATTTTCATCCCATTTTTGCCGTTTATAAACCATTTCAGTAATTCGCCACTTGGGGTCAGTATTGCTCCACAAATGAAACAGCAGATAAACAGGATGAAGAACAATATCAGTATTTCGCCAGTAGGTGTCAGTGTTCCTCCACCAATGAAAACAGATCCACGGGCGGATGGGCGTGAAAACTTTGTGAGAGCGTTGCCATTAAATTTCTAAAAGGATAGAAATGTCTCAGATAATTTTTGTTGAATTAAATCATGCAGTAAATGTAGCATTTCTTACTTCTTCCAAACCATTTCAGTAATTCGCCACTCTGAGTAAGTATTACCAACAATGAAATAGAGTGCTTTAGAAACACAGCTGAAAATGATGAAAAATGACGAACTGTAGTACTTCGCCATGTGCATACAATCGGCTGTAAATGACACGTGGATCATCCGACTGACGCCAAATTGGATACGTATGACCTTTGTTGACCTCTAAAAAGAACAACAGCATTGAAATATATTTTGACTCCACGCGCGTCCTACATTAATGCGCCAGCTATATTTCCTCGCTAAACCAATGAATCTGCACCACATTTTTTGCATCGTCAAGGAGCGACTCCGAACGCATCAGTGCGTACCGCCTGGTGGACAGGCGCGGAAACTGCGCAACAACTTCTGTCTTAGCACGTGGCCAGCGTTGATGGAAACTGAGCAACAGCTTCCGCGGTGCGGCCGGAGGTGCTGAAAACTGCGTGAGAGCTTCTGTGGTGGCTGGCGTGAGGCGACGGTTGCTCGTACCCCGCGGTGGACAATAGGCCGGAGCGGCGCTTGGCTGCGAGGGCCGTTCGAGGCTGCTTGCAGCTTTAATTATTATTATTATTATTCTTCCACCCAAATGAATTGGCTTTTTGGGGGCTTTATCATATTCAAAACTCACCAAACTTGGCGGAGGCCTTAAGCCTGTTTAAAATTTACGTATTTAAAGTCGTAGCAAAAATTGCAACAGAAATGTCTCTACGGCGCCACCTAGAAATTGGAAAAACACCCTTTTTTACCCTCTGCTATTCACTTACTTTATCGTAGACACATGAAATTTGGTACACTTGTAGAACTCCCCAAGACGCTCAAAATTACAATTAATGTCATAGTGCAAGTATCACAGGAAGTCAGCCATATTTGATTGAAGTTCCCATTTTGACCCCATTTTTGCCGATTTTTGCCGTTTACAGCCTTTGTATTTGATCTATCTCCTCCTAGGGATTTTGATTGATCGACTTCAAACTCGGTCAGTCTGTTCATAAGGCATGTCCATCTAAAGTTATCAAAACGGTGAGTTTTTGAGAATGCTGAAGGGGGGTTCGCAGGGGTCAAAGTTCACCTACTCGCCGTAAAAAAATAAACTGCTATATCTCCTACACAGAAACTCACAGAGGCACCAAAGTTTCTGTGATTGATCATCATCGGGTCTCCTACATTACCCTATGGTCGAATGATGACATCACTTAGGCCACGCCCCCTGAGAACAGGAAGTGTAATGTTTTACTGTGAACGTTCGCTATCCGACCCCTTTGACCTCATCAACATGAAACTGTGCCCAGACACCGAAGACATGTTGGTGTATTGAGGATTCCAACCCCGACCAGCTACGATAGAGCAGGTGGGCATGGCGGCGTGGCGAAGTTACCTGTAACGCCATCGCCATACGTTTGGCTCAATACCACATTTTCGGGCTCAGCTGCTGCAAACTCACAAGGATGAATATTTATCCACTCCCCGACTGGAATCCATCACAATATTGTAGGGCGTGGCCTAATTTCTCTATAGCGCCCCCTAGAAAACAGCAGCCCATAGGTTATGTTGTTATTAATTATTTAAATATACATTATTATAACTTTTTATATATATATAAGTTTATTTTGTGGGTTAAAGTACAAACATTCATTCATTTTTGCTAGAAATAATACAAACAAAGTCATTCAGCAAAACTTATGACACAGCGAAGTAAGAACACACTGGGGTCAGTGTTGATGGAGTACTACTGGCACCTTGTGGAGAAATACTGGTACTGCTAGTGCAATACCAGTATTGCGACAGCAGGAGGCAGTGGTACTCCATCAATGAGAAAACAGATCGACGCTACGTAATAACAGTCAGCCGGCGACAGCTGGAGCTGCAAAGTTTTCCTGAACATTTTGCTTGCTTTTTGGAGCCACAGAACTGGACTACGCTCAACATTTTGCTTGGATTTTGGAGTTGCAAATACGAACCACGCTTTGGAGCAAGAAGGCTCTGTTGGACCGGAGTTGGAGAAGTTTAATGGGCTCTTTGCACCTCAGCTTACACGTTCGGGAAACACGGCTGAAATGTTTTTCCAAGGTAACAATTAATAATGTACATCGATCCGAAACCCCAACAAGTAAGGCAAAGAAAGGTTTTAAGATGTTCGCCTCGTTATACATTCACAGATATGAAGGTGAGTTTTATTTTCTTTAAACTGCTAGCACAAGCCTGCTAGCTTTCTAGTAAAAATCTGCTATTTAATTATCTAAAGATTTCTCAGCCATTCTAACGGACACTGTTTGTGCCTTATTTTCAAGCATATTACGTGTGTTTATTGTTAACTGGAGAGGGGGTGGGGGGGGGCAGATTACAGTTCAGACTTTTTGCTTGAAGTATGACGAAGAAAAACGAGCACAGAGCTTACTCTGGTATCGGAGTTCTAGTTCAGCTGACTGTTCAGATTCAGAGTTATTACTTTTAGAAAAATATGGCCGTGTTGCTTAAGATTTCTGTGTTATTTCGTTTTATTACTTTTGCATGCTTGTTGTGAATGGCTCATTAAGACAGTGTTTAGAGCGGTGTGTACGGCGTTAGCTTCAAGTGGTAGCTTTAACTTGTAGCAACGAATATTACAAGCTGTCTTAATTGAGGATGGCTTGGAAATCCATGAAAACTTAAACAAAGTACATAGTATTGTTATTTGTGTCTTAAGTACGACTTTGTCTTTTATAGCAGTCATAGTTTCTGAAAGTGGAAAAAAGAGCCGCATTCGGGTATACAGTTGTGACGTCAGCGCGGCAGGTGCAAAGAGCCCATTGCTGTTCGTTTAAACAGTCGTAACTCGCGGTGCGGTGAGTAATTTATTCCTTCCTGCTTCTGGAAGCCGTCATTTTGGAACAGTTATTCTGAGGAGGATGCTAAGCCAATGCCTGAGGCCTGCAACGTTTTTAATGCTAACGAAGCGCTTGACTAATTCAATAAACTGAATAGTGTGTGTGATACATCCAGTTTCATAAATTCAGAGTTGTTTGTTATTATGTATAGAAGATGTTTAAAATGTCGTTTGAAAGAGCTCTGAGAAAATGCTAAGTATCTTTTTACCGATCCATTGGGGTTGTAATATTTAGTTGCAGCACTTCCTGTGATTAATACCTATTAATGGATGGGATTCAGCCTGTGCTATTGTTCTAAAGTGCTGAAAGTTAACTGTGCTCTGTTATTGTGCATTGCCCTTGGTTTATTACTGAACAGTGCGGTTTATTAAACTGATACATCTTAACCTTCACCATTTTCCTGGCTCATTTCACGATAACGTTAAAGTTGCACTGCATTTAGATCTCAGTTGTAGTTAACATCAAGCATGTGGGTGTGGCTTAGTGTAAAACTTTCACTATTTACCATGAAACATCAACATTAAATGACTTCCAAATGCAAGATCACAGCTGCATCATCACACTTCCTCTGTCTTTCTAGAGAACAGCCCTGAACACATTTCCATGGTCACTTGATGACCTCACTGTAGCCCCGCCCACTTTTAAGAGGCAGTCACATGTTTTTTCTGCTGTATGTTTTACTGTTATTCTATAATTTATATGGGTTTCATCATGTGAATACTGACTAAAAACGATAACATGATGAACACTATGAATGCTGGCTGCTGACCGAACCGCATTGGGGTGTAGAAATGACGAAATGCATTACTTCGCCACGTGCATATGATCGGCTCTAAATGACACGTGGATCATCGGACTGGCGCCAAATTGAAAACGTATGACCTTTGTTGACCTCTAAAGAGCAAAACAGCATTGAAATGTATTTTGACTCCACTGCGCCCCTACATTAATCCGCCAGCTGTATTTCCTCGCTAAACCAATGAATCTATACCACATTTTTTTGCATCTTGAAGGATAGCCGCCGAACGCATAGATGCGTACCGCCTGGTGGACGGGCGCGGAAACTGCGCAACAACTTCTGTCTTAGCACGTGCGCAGCGTTGATGGAAACTGAGCAACAGCTTCCGCGGTGCGGGCGGAGGCGCTGAAAACTGCGTGAGAGCTTCTGTGGTGGCTGGCGTGAGGCAGCGGTTGCTCGTACCCCGCGGTGGCAATAGGCCGGAGCGGCGCTTGGCTGCGAGGGCCGTTCGAGGCTGCTTGCAGCTTAAATTATTATTATTATTATTATTTTTCTTCCCACCTCTTTGGGGGGCTTTTTGGGGGCCTTATCATATTGGAAAACTCACCAAACTTGGCGGAGGCCTTAAGCCTGTTTAAAAATTTTGATTTTTAAGGTCATCACAAAAATCCCACAAGAAATGGCTCAATAGCGCCACCTAGAAATTTTCAAAGGACCCTTTGCTATTCACTTACTTTATCCTAGAGACATGAAATTGGTACACTTGTAGAGCTCCCCAGGACGCTGAAAATTTACAATTAATGTCATAGTGCAAGTATCACAGGAAGTCGGCCATTTGGATTGAAGGTCCAATTTTGAGGCCATTTTGCCATTTACAGCCTTCGTATTTGATCGAACTCCTCCTAGGGATTTCGATTGATCGGCTTCAAATTCGGTCAGTCTGTTCATAAGGCATGTCTCATCTAAAGTTATCAAAACTGTGAGTTTTTGAGTATGCTGAAGGGGGTTTAGCAGGGGTCAAAGTTCACCTACTCGCCAAAAAAACATAAACTGCTATATCTCCTACACAGAAACTCACAGAGGCACCAGAGTTACTGTGATTAATCATCATTGGCTGCCCTACAATACCCTATGGTCGAATGATGACATCACTTAGACCACGCCCCCTGAGAAAAGGAAGTGTCATGTTTTACTTTGAATGGTCGCTATCTGACCCCTTTGACCTCATCAATATGAAACTGTGCCCAGACACAGAAGACATGTTGGTGTGTTGAGGATTCCAACCCCGACCAGCTTCGATGGAGCAGCTGGCGTGGCGGCGTGGCGAAGTGACCTGTAACGCCATCGCCATACGTTTGGCTCTCAATTCCACATTTTTCGGCGCAGCTGCTCCAAACTCACAAGGATGGATCTTCATCCACTCCCCGACAGGAATCCATCACAATATTTGTAGGGTGTGGCCTAATTTCTCTATAGCGCCCCCTAGAAAATTTTAAATGATCAGCCCCAAGCCATGCTTTAACCTACAATTACGAAACGTTGTACACATGTGTACCATGTCAGGACTTACAAAAAAGTCTCTTGGAGCCATGGTCTAAACCCCAGAGGAAGTCGGCCATTTTAGATTGAAGTTCAGATTTTGATCCCATTTTTGCCGTTATAAACCATTTCAGTAATTCGCCACTTGGGGTCAGTATTGCTCCACAAATGAAACAGCAGATAAACAGGATGAAGAACAATATCAGTATTTCGCCAGTAGGTGTCAGTGTTCCTCCACCAATGACAAACAGATCCACGGGCGGATGGGCGCGAAAACTTTGTGAGAGCGTTGCCATGAAATTTCTAAAAGGATAGAAATGTCTGAGATAATTTTTGTTGAATTAAATCATGTAGTAAATGTAACGTTTTCTTACTTCTTACAAACCATTTCAGTAATTCGCCAATCTGAGTAAGAATTACTCCAACAATGAAATAGAGTGCTTTAGAAACACAGCTGAAAATGATGAAAAATGACGAACTGTAGTACTTCGCCATGTGCATATGATCGGCTGTAAATTACACGTGGATCTTCCGACTGACGCCAAATTGGATACGTATGACCTTTGTTGACCTCTAAAGAGCAAAACAGCATTGAAACGTAGTTTGACTCCACTGCGCCCCCTACATTAATCCGCCAGCTATATTTCCTCGCTAAACCAATGAATCTGCACCACATTTTTTTGGCATCGTCAAGGAGCGCAGCCGAACGCATCAATGCGTACCACCTGGTGGACGGGCGCAGAAACTGCGCAACAACTTCTGTGTTAGCACGTGGGCAGCGTTGATGGAAACTGAGCAACAGCTTCCGCGGTGCGCGGCGGAGGCGCAGAAAACTGCGTGAGAGCTTCTGTGGCTGGCGTGAGGCGATGGTTGCTAATACCCCGCGGTGGCAATAGGCCGGAGCGGCGCTTGGCTGCGAGGGCCGTTCGAGGCTGCTTGCAGCTTTAATTATTATTATTATTATTATTATTATTATTATTATTAGGCCCGAGCAGCTAAGCGCTGCGAAGGCCTATTGTTTCTGTACTGTTTCTTATTATTATTATTATTCTTCCACCCAAATGAATTGGCTTTTTGAGGGCTTTATCATATTCAAAAACTCACCAAACTTGGCGGACGCGTAAAGGGAGTTTCAAAATTTTGTATTTTAAGGTCATTGCAAAAATCCATAAGAAATGGCTCAATAGCGCCACCTAGAAATTTTCAAAGGACCCTTTGCTATTCACTTACTTTATCCTAGAGACATGAAATTTGGTACACTTGTAGAGCTCCCCAAGATGCTCAAAATTTACAATTAATGTCATAGTGCAAGTATCACAGGAAGTCGGCCATTTTGGATTGAAGGTCCAATTTTGAGGCCATTTTTGCCGTTTACAGCCTCCGTATTTGATCGAACTCCTAGGGATTTCGATTGATCGGCTTGAAACTCGGTCAGTCTGTTCATAAGGCATGTCCCATCTAAAGTTATCAAAATTGTGAGTTTTTGAGTATGCTGAAGGGGGTTAGCAGGGGTCAAAGTTCACCTACTCGCCGTAAAAAAATAAACTGCTATATCTCCTACACAGAAACTCACAGAGGCACCAAAGTTTCTATGATTGATCATCATCGGGTGTCCTACAATACCCTATGGTCGAATGATGACATCACTTTGGCCACTTCCCCTGAGAACAGGAAGTGTAATGTTTTACTGTGAACTTTCACTATCTGACCCCTTTGACCTCATCAACATGAAACTGTGCCCAGACACAGAAGCCATGTTGGTGTGTTGAGGATTCTAATCCCGACCAGCTACGATGGAGCAGGTGGGCGTGGCGGCGTGGCGAAGTGACCTGTAACGCCATCGCCATACGTTTTGCTCTCAATTCCACAGTTTCGGTCCCAGCTGCTCCAAACTCACAAGGATGGATCTTCATCCACTCCCCGACAGGAATCCATCACAATATTTGGTGGCGTGGCCTAATTTCTCTATAGCGCCCCCTAGAAAACTTTAAATGATCAGCCCCAAGCCATGCTTTAACCTACAATTACGAAACGTTGTACACATGTGTACCTTGTCAGGACTTACAAATAAGTCTCTTGGAGCCATGGTCTAAACCCCACAGGAAGTCGGCCATTTTAGATTGAAGTTCAGATTTTGACCCCATTTTTGCCGTTTACAGCCTCCGTATTTGATCGAACTCCTCCTAGGGATTTCGATTGATCGGCTTCAAACTCGGTCAGTCTAAGGCATGTCCCATCTAAAGTTATCAAAACGGTGAGTTTTTGAGAATGCTGAAGAGGGTTAGCAGGGGTCAAAGTTCACCTACTCGCCATAAAAACATAAACTGCTATATTTCCTACACAGAAACTCACAGAGGCACCAAAGTTACTGTGATTGATCATCATTGGGTGTCCTACAATACCGTATGGTCGAATGATGACATCACTTAGGCCACGCCCCCTGAGAACAGGAAGTGTAATGTTTTACTGTGAAAGGTCGCTATCTGACCCCTTTGACCTCATCAACATCAAACTGTGCCCAGACACAGAAGCCATGTTGGTGTGTTGAGGATTCTAATCCCGACCAGCTACGATGGAGCAGGTGGGCGTGGCGGCGTGGCGAAGTGTCCTGTAACGCCATCGCCATACGTTTGGCTCTCAATTCCACATTTTTGGGCGCAGCTGCTCCAAACTCACAAGGATGGATCTTCATCCACTCCCCGACAGGAATCCATCACAATATTTGTAGGGTGTGGCCCAATTTCTCTATTGCGCCCCCTAGAAAATTTAAAATGATCAGCCCCAAGCCATGCTTTAACCTACAATTACGAAACTTTGTACACATGTGTACCATGTCAGGACTTACAAAAAAGTCTCTTGGAGCCATGGTCTAAACCCCAGAGGAAGTCGGCCATTTTAGATTGAAGTTCAGATTTTGATCCCATTTTTGCCGTTTATAAACCATTTCAGTAATTCGCCACTTGGGGTCAGTATTGCTCCACAAATGAAACAGCAGATAATCAGGATGAAGAACAATATCAGTATTTCGCCAGTAGGTGTCAGTGTTCCTCCACCGATGATAAACAGATCCACAGGCGGATGGGCGTGAAAACTTTGTGAGTGTGTTGCCATGACATTTCTAAAAGGATAGAAATGTCTCAGATAATTTTTGTTGAATTAAATCATGCAGTAAATGTAGCGTTTTCTTACTTCTTACAAACCATTTCAGTAATTCGCCACTCTGAGTAAGTATTACTCCAACAATGAAATAGAGTGCTTTAGAAACACAGCTGAAAATGATGAAAAATGACGAACTGTAGTACTTCGCCATGTGCATATGATCGGCTGTAAATGTCACGTGGATCATCCGACTGACGCCAAATTGGATACGTATGACCTTTGTTGACCTCTAAAGAGAACAACAGCATTGAAATATATTTTGACTCCACTGCACGTCCTACATTAATCCGCCAGCTATATTTCCTCGCTAAAGCAATGAATCTATACCACATTTTTTTGCATCGTCAAGGATAGCCGCCGAACGCATAGATGCGTACCGCCTGGTGGACGGGCGCGGAAACTGCGCAACAACTTCTGTCTTAGCACGTGCGCAGCTTTGATGAAAACTGAGCAACAGCTTCCGCGGTGCGGGCGGAGGAGCTGAAAACTGCGTGAGAGCTTCTGTGGTGGCTGACGTGAGGCGGCGGTTCCTCGTACCCCGCGGTGGCAATAGGCCGGAGCGGCGCTTGGCTGCGAGGGCCGTTCGAGGCTGCTTGCAGCTTTAATTATTATTATTATTTTCTTCCCACCTCTTTGGGGGGCTTTTTGGGGGCCTTATCATATTGGAAAACTCACCAAACTTGGCGGAGGCCTTAAGCCTGTTTAAAAATTTTGATTTTTAAGGTCATCACAAAAATCCCACAAGAAATGGCTCAATAGCGCCACCTAGAAATTTTCTAAGGACCCTTTGCTATTCACTTACTTTATCCTAGAGACATGAAATTTGGTACACTTGTAGAGCTCCCCAGGACGCTCAAAATTTACTATTAATGTCATAGTGCAAGTATCACAGGAAGTCAGCCATTTTGGATTGAAGGTCCAATTTTGAGGCCATTTTTGCCGTTTACAGCCTTCGTATTTGATCGAACTCCTCCTAGGGATTTCGATTGATCGGCTTCAAAATCGGTCAGTCTGTTCATAAGGCATGTCCCATCTAAAGTTATCAAAACGGTGAGTTTTTGAGTATGCTGAAGGGGGTTTAGCAGGGGTCAAAGTTCACCTACTCGCCAAAAAAACATAAACTGCTATATCTCCTACACAGAAACTCACAGAGGCACCAAAGTTACTGTGATTAATCATCATTGGCTGCCCTACAATACCCTATGGTCGAATGATGACATCACTTAGACCACGCCCCCTGAGAACAGGAAGTGTAATGTTTTACTGTGAACTTTCACTATCTGACCCCTTTGACCTCATCAACATGAAACTGTGCCCAGACACAGAAGACATGTTGGTGTGTTGAGGATTCCAACCCCGACCAGCTTCGATGGAGCAGGTGGACATGGGGGCGTGGCGAAGTGACCTGTAACGCCATCGCCATACGTTTGGCTCTCAATTCCACATTTTCAGGCCCAGCTACTCCAAACTCACAAGGATGGTCCCTCATCAACTCCCCTACAGGAATCCATCACAATATTTGGTGGGCGTGGCCTAATTTCTCTATAGCGCCCCCTAGAAAATTTTAAATGATCAGCCCCAAGCCATGCTTTAACCTACAATTACGAAACTTTGTACACATTTGTATCATGTCAGGACTTAAAAGAAAGTCTCTTGGAGCCATGGTCTAAACCCCACAGGAAGTCGGCCATTTTGGATTGAAGTTCAGATTTTGACCCCATTTTTGCCGTTTACAGCCTTCCTATTTGATCGAACTCCTCCTAGAGACTTCGATTGATTGGCTTCAAACTCGGTCAGTCTGCTCATAAGGCATGTCCCATCTAAAGTTATCAAAACGGTGAGTTTTTGAGAATGCTGAAGGGGGGTTCGCAGGGGTCAAAGTTCACCTACTCGCCGTAAAAAAATAAACTGCTATATCTCCTACACAGAAACTCACAGAGGCACCAAAGTTTCTGTGATTGATCATCATCGGGTGTCCTACAATACCCTATGGTCGAATGATGACATCACTTAGGCCACGCCCCCTGAGAAAAGGAAGTGTCATGTTTTACTTTGAACGGTCGCTATCTGACCCCTTTGACCTCATCAACATGAAACTGTGCCCAGACACAGAAGACATGTTGGTGTGTTGAGGATTCCAACCCCGACCAGCTTCGATGGAGCAGCTGGGCGTGGCGGCGTGGCGAAGTGACCTGTAACGCCATCGCCATACGTTTGGCTCTCAATTCCACATTTTTGGGCGCAGCTGCTCCAAACTCACAAGGATGGATCTTCATCCACTCCCCGACAGGAATCCATCACAATATTTGTAGGGTGTGGCCTAATTTCTCTATAGCGCCCCCTAGAAAATTTTAAATGATCAGCCCCAAGCCATGCTTTAACCTACAACTACGAAACTTTGTACACGTGTGTACCATGTCAGGACTTACAAAAAAGTCTCTTGGAGCCATGGTCTAAACCCCAGAGGAAGTCGGCCATTTTAGATTGAAGTTCAGATTTTGATCCCATTTTTGGCGTTTATAAACCATTTCAGTAATTCGCCACTTGGGGTCAGTATTGCTCCACAAATGAAACATCAGATAAACAGGATGAAGAACAATATCAGTATTTCGCCAGTAGGTGTCAGTGTTCCTCCACCAATGACAGGTCCACGGGCGGATGGGCGCGAAAACTTTGTGAGAGCGTTGCCATGAAATTTCTAAAAGGATAGAAATGTCTCACATAATTTTTGTTCAATTAAATCATGCAGTAAATGTAGCGTTTTCTTACTTCTTCCAAACCATTTCAGTAATTCGCCACTCTGAGTAAGTATTACTCCAACAATGAAATAGAGTGCTTTAGAAACACAGCTGAAAATGATGAAAAATGACGAACAGTAGTACTTCGCCATGTGCATATGATCGGCTGTAAATGACACGTGGATCATCCGACTGACGACAAATTGGATACGTATGACCTTTGTTGACCTCTAAAGAGAACAACAGCATTGAAATATATTTTGACTCCACTGCGCGTCCTACATTAATCCGCCAGCTATATTTCCTCGCTAAACCAATGAATCTGCAACACATTTTTTGCATCGTCAAGGAGCGCCTCCGAACGCATCAGTGCGTACCGCCTGGTGGACGGGCGCGGAAGCTGCGCAACAACTTCTGTGTTAGCACGTGGACAGCGTTGATGGAAACTGAGCAACAGCTTCCGCGGTGCGGGCGGAAGAGCTGAAAACTGCGTGAGAGCTTCTGTGGTGGCTGGCGTGAGGCGCCGGATGCTAGTACCCCGCGGTGGCAATAGGCCGGAGCGGCGCTTGGCTGCGAGGGCCGTTCGAGGCTGCTTGCAGCTTTAATTATTATTATTATTATTATTATTATTATTATTATTATTATTATTATTATTTTTCTTCCCACCTCTTTGGGGGGCTTTTTGGGGGCCTTATCATATTGGAAAACTCACCAAACTTGGCGGAGGCCTTAAGCCTGTTTAAAAATTTTGATTTTTAAGGTCATCACAAAAATCCCACAAGAAATGGCTCAATAGCGCCACCTAGAAATTTTCTAAGGACCCTTTGCTACTTACTTTATCCTAGAGACATGAAATTTGGTACACTTGTAGAGCTCCCCAGGACGCTCATAATTTACAATTAATGTCATAGTGCAAGTATCACAGGAAGACAGCCATTTTGGATTGAAGGTCCAATTTTGAGGCCATTTTTGCCGTTTACAGCCTTCGTATTTCATCGAACTCCTCCTAGGGATTTCGATTGATCGGCTTCAAACTTGGTCAGTCTGTTCATAAGGCATGTCCCATCTAAAGTTATCAAAACGGTGAGTTTTTGAGTATGCTGAAGTGGGGTTAGCAGGGGTCAAAGTTCACCTACTCGCCGTAAAAAAATAAACTGCTATATCTCCTACACAGAAACTCACAGAGGCACCAAAGTTTCTATGATTGATCATCATTGGGTGTCCTACAATACCCTATGGTCGAATGATGACATCACTTTGGCCACGCCCCCTGAGAACAGGAAGTGTAATGTTTTACTGTGAACTTTCACTATCTGACCCCTTTGACCTCATCAACATGAAACTGTGCCCAGACACAGAAGACATGTTGGTGTGTTGAGGATTCCAACCCCGACCAGCTTCGATGGAGCAGGTGGGCGTGGCGGCGTGGCCAAGTGACCTGTAACGCCATCGCCATACGTTTTGCTCTCAATTCCACAGTTTCTGTTCCAGCTGCTCCAACCTCACAAGGATGGATCTTCATCCACTCCCCGACAGGAATCCATCACAATATTTGGTGGGCGTGGCCTAATTTCTCTATAGCGCCCCCTAGAAAACTTAAATGATCAGCCCCAAGCCATGCTTTAACCTACAATTACGAAACGTTGTACACATGTGTACCTTGTCAGGACTTACAAAAAAGTCTTTTGGAGCCATGGTCTAAACCCCACAGGAAGACGGCCATTTTAGATTGAAGTTCAGATTGACCCCATTTTTGCCGTTTACAGCCTCCGTATTTGATCGAACTCCTCCTAGGGATTTCGATTGATCGGCTTCAAACTCGGTCAGTCTGTTCATAAGGCATGTCCCATCTAAAGTTATCAAAACGGTGAGTTTTTGAGAATGCTGAAGGAGGGTTAGCAGGGGTCAAAGTTCACCTACTCGCCATAAAAACATAAACTGCTATATTTCCTACACAGAAACTCACAGAGGCACCAAAGTTACTGTGATTGATCATCATCGGGTGTCCTACAATACCTTATGGTCGAATGATGACATCACTTAGGCCACGCCCCCTGAACAGGAAGTGTAAAGTTTTACTCTGAAAGGTCGCTATCTGACCCCTTTGACCTCATCAACATGAAACTGTGCCCAGACACAGAAGCCATGTTGGTGTGTTGAGGATTCTAATCCCGACCAGCTACGATGGAGCAGGTGGGCGTGGCGGCGTGGCGAAGTGTCCTGTAACGCCATCGCCATACGTTTGGCTCTCAATTCCACATTTTTGGGCGCAGCTGCTCCAAACTCACAAGGGTGGATCTTCATCCACTCCCCGACAGGAATCCATCACAATATTTGTAGGGTGTGGCCCAATTTCTCTATAGCGCCCCCTAGAAAATTTAAAATGATCAGCCACAAGCCATGCTTTAACCTACAATTACGAAACTTTGTACACATGTGTACCATGTCAGGACTTACAAAAAGTCTCTTGGAGCCATGGTCTAAACCCCAGAGGAAGTCGGCCATTTTAGATTGAAGTTCAGATTTTGATCCCATTTTTGCCGTTTATTAACCATTTCAGTAATTCGCCACTTGGGGTCAGTATTGCTCCACAAATGAAACAGCAGATAATCAGGATGAAGAACAATATCAGTATTTCGCCAGTAGGTGTCAGTGTTCCTCCACCGATGATAAACAGATCCACGGGCGGATGGGCGTGAAAACTTTGTGAGTGTGTTGCCATGACATTTCTAAAAGGATAGAAATGTCTCAGATAATTTTTGTTGAATTAAATCATGCAGTAAATGTAGCGTTTTCTTACTTCTTCCAAACCATTTCAGTAATTCGCCACTCTGAGTAAGTATTACTCCAACAATGAAATAGAGTGCTTTAGAAACACAGCTGAAAATGATGAAAAATGACGAACTGTAGTACTTCGCTATGTGCATATGATCGGCTGTAAATGTCACGTGGATCATCCGACTGACGCCAAATTGGATACGTATGACCTTTGTTGACCTCTAAAGAGAACAACAGCATTGAAATATATTTTGACTCCACTGCGCGTCCTACATTAATCCGCCAGCTATATTTCCTCGCTAAAGCAATGAATCTATACCACATTTTTTTTGCATCGTCAAGGATAGCCGCCGAACGCATAGATGCGTACCGCCTGGTGGACGGGCGTGGAAACTGCGGAACAACTTCTGTGTTGGAACGTGGGAAGCATTGATGGAAACTCAGCCACAGCTTCCGCAGTGCGGCCGGAGGTGCTGAAAACTGCGTGAGAGCTTCTGTGGTGGCTTCGGGGTACTGCGATTGCTCGTACCCCGCGGTGGACAATAGGCCGGAGCGGCGCTTGGCTGCGAGGGCCGTTCGAGGCTGCTTGCAGCTTTAATTTTTACTTCTTTTTTTTTAAATCTAAGAACTTATTTTGCCATAGTTGTTGTTTTTAACTGGAGAATGCAAAAAGGAAAATTTCAGCAATTTTGCAAAAATATTATTATTATGATTGACATTTGTGCATTAATCAAATGAAACATGAATGCATATCTAGCAATGTGGTCTAAAAATGTCCATGTTTTTGTAATAATTTCTTACATTTCAGGTCTTCTCATTTTGCTTTCTTCAGCAGGTTAAATGATTATTAACAGAACAGATTGAATTGTTAGTTAGTGAAATGCTGAAACATCTTAACTTGAACTAGACCACATTCTGGACAGGCAGCCAGACATTTAATGCAGGTGTTTACTTGAACTAGACCGCATTCTGGACAGGCAGCCAGACATTTAATGTAGGTATTTACTACCAGAGACAAATCTTAAAGATGCACAACATCGAACCTCAAGGTCTTTTTTTAAAATCAGAATCCAATTACCAGTAGCTACATTTTGTTCCAAATCATAAACCTTATAATGATGTTTGACTTTCAATTTAGAATGTTAAAAAACAAATGTACAAATATGGTATTTCCATTAAATAAGAAAAGCATTTAAAAATTTAAATAATTAAAAAACACACCTTCTACAACTTCCTGTTGTCTTCTTTGTCTTTTCTGCCAGTAGTAACCTCCAGTTAGCAGTTGAGAAAAAAACACCTCACCTCAAACTTTTTATCTAATAGTTTTGAGTTTTTTCTTTTTTCAAAATTGGTGTGTTTTAATTACTAATATTTGATTTTTACAGCAGTAAAACTGTTGGATATTTCATCCATCCTTCTGTTAAAATACACAGAAAATTCAACCAATAAAACAGATTTTAAAGCAGCCAAACATTTATCTTTGAATCTTTTATTGTTCATTTAAAGCATAAAAAACATAATGTTACAGATTTTTTGGTAAAACGTAAACAACTGAACAGAAAAAATTTTCACAAAGTTTACAATAAACACATAATGACAATAATAATAATAATAATAAATAACTTCAGTGTAAATGTCTTGTGGTTTTTCTGATTATCCCAGTTTCACCAGCCTCTCACTGGCCTCCCACAGTTTTTTCGCCACACCTGCGTCTCTTGCAAATGGACACAGAGTGGCAGGATGGCAGTCGACGAAGTAACCCCCGCTGTGCTTGGCAGCTTCGTCCGACACGGCGCAGTAGATGACGGTCTGAGCTCCAATCTCACACGGCACAGAAAACATCCACATGATCACCTGCATGAACATCCGGAACAGGAAGGAGAAGTGGCACGTCCAGCCGCTCTGGACAAAACCTGGAAACAGAATGAATCAGAAAACGTATGAAACGGTTAAAAACATGATCAAAACAATCAATTCAACAACCATCTTTAAACAAAGTTCCTGCAAACAAAACGAGAAACTATTAAGGCGTATTTTTTTTTTTAAATATTCAAAAATCACAACCAAAAATGCACAAAAATAACAGCAGCTTTTATCTAAACTCAAACTTTTGGTGTAACATTGACACAAATATTAATTTGCAAAATTTGATGGAGGAACTAAGCATGTTTCCTGTTTAAGATATTAAAGTCTGGAGTTCAAGCAGACGGCAGGGTTATCACTTTTTCATTTGATTAATCTACAGACTCATTTTTTTAATTCTATTTTTTTAAACAATTTAGTATTTTCTCTTTTACGTTCCTGTATTTGACAAATACAAAATATAAGTAGTGAACATCCAGTGGTAAGGTTACACCAAACCAGACAGCATAAAATAAATATAACATTTTAGTGGGTAGATAATATTAGGGGCATTTGATCAGAGTTTGACTGGAGTTGGCATTTTATGCACACAGGTTGTTCTTTATAATGGCCTAATTCTTAGTTTACCTTTTTAGTATGTAATAAATGGCAACGTTGGCTGGATGGAAAAAACCCAACAAAAAAACAAAGTTTTGGAATAGATTTGTCAAAATTAACTAAATTGATACTAATTAACTAAATTGATACTATTTAGGGGCACCCTACTATCCAATATTATATTTGAGGAGAAGGTTCTTACCGGGGTGCACGGCATAGGAAGTGACTCCTTTTCCCTCGGTGATGCGGGCCAGTTCCTGACTGAAGTAGATGTTGGCCAGCTTGCTGCGGCAGTAGGTGAAGAAGGGCAGCAGGTTGTAGTTGAGGTCCTGGAAGTCCAGCTTCTGGTATTTGTAACTGGAGCAAGTAAGAGTTATGACCCGGCTGGGGGCGCACTCCTTCAGCCGCGGTAGAAGCAGATTGGTTAAGAGGAAGTGGCCCAGGTGGTTGACTCCAAAGCACATGCTGAAGCCGTCGTCTGTCCAGTCAAGGACACCGGGCATGCCTGAGGAAGACCCAGTAGGGAAATGCATTACATGACATGACCTGGGCGTGATAGAATCTATTTTAATCTGATGTGTTTTATATCCAGGAATTATGAACTTACCTGCGTTATTTACCAGGATGTGCAGATTCTTCTCCTTCTGCAGAAACTTCTTACAAAAGTCTCTAACGGAGCGCAGGTTGGCCAGGTCCAGCTCCATGTGGAAGACATTAAAAGATCGACTCTGAAGTCTGATGTCTCTCACGGCCTCCTCAGCCTTTTCAGGGCCTCTGCAAGCAATGATGACCCGGGCGCCTCTCATTGCCAGGGCAACAGCTGTCTCCTTGCCAGTACCAGAGTTACCTCCTACACCACGAAAAACATGCGTTATTTATCTTAGAAACTTTCAATTGATAACAAAGAGGGATCCTGTTGTTATTAGCACAATTCAATCAGCAGTAGAAATTAGTGACAACGATTTAATTGCAAGGTTTACTGCAAAAACAATGAAGATGAATAGAAGTAATGTTTATTTACCTGTAATGAGAACCGTTTTGCCATCAAGTCTTTTCAGCTCCGTGAAATATCTCCTCCTTTTCATCCATTTTAAAAGTAAAAATACACTTAAAGAGGCAATAACTGTATAGAGAAGATACATTTTTGTAGTTAGCTCGACAGTGATGCTGCTACAAATGTTAGCTTGTTAGCATGCTAACTGAATGACCGCTACCAAATATTCCGACATTCCGGATCTTTTAGCCGTAACCGGGCATAATTCGAACTAAGCTTAATACAAACAATGGTCGTGCATTTCTGTTAATCGCAATAATATAAAGGAATCAGTTTGCAATTGTTTTTTTACAACCCATTTTTGGCTTATCAAATGATGTGCTCTTAAGCTAAGGATCTCGCGAGAAGATTCAAGTATCGCGAGTCGATCATAGAAATTCCGGATCCTCTTCGAGATCCTGTCCGTTTGGCTCGACTTTTTTCTGCTCCCAAACGGATGCGACTTAGTGTAGCTTTTGTCAGACATGTTAATATTCTTCAGCCGCCTTAAAATGAATGTATCTTATTAATTCTGGTGAATAATGATTTTACAATATAGGGTACACCAAACTAACAATCTAAACAATACAATTAAAAACTGAATTCATTAAAAAGCTTTCTACTGTTTGAAAAGTAAAAGTCTAAGATTATTCTATCACAATAAAACAGGATGAGAATATTTGACGAGCGAGTGCAAGAAACAGTCAAATATATTAAATACGTCAACAATAAACAAAGACATGACATTTGCTTGTTGTTTATAAAAAGCCTAAACGTTTAACATCTACAAAACTCAATTTGACCAATAAAGTGCAAATGAGAAAGACAAAAGGACATGCTATTCAGACAAGAGGTGCTTATTGTCACAAGTCAGAAAATGACTGTAAAAAATATCTATTCATCTAAACTACAGTGAACCTGCAGTTAGAAATTCATGTATTACTCTAACGTCAATATTCAAACCAAATTTTGATTAATGTGCTTATTCAGAGCAAAACCTTTAAGCAGGTTTGATAAATCAATCACTGTAATTTTATAATTTTATGATAAACAATTAAATATGAAAGCATGAGACTTTCTTATGCTTGAGAACTTGCGTTGTTAATGTTTTGTCTATATCTGATATACACAGTAAGGGGAAAATTACCTTAAAATCAAATGGCTTGGTTTGAGAACCAGATTGGTCACAAGTGACACAAAGCTGGAATTGAAATGTAAATGATTTGCAGCTGAACTAAAGTTTGGAATGTGACTGGAATCACAGGCATGTAAATCTCTGGAAATTTAAAGAATGTGTGTCGTGTTGGCACACAAAGAGGGAGCAAATCCTGCTTAAACGCTGCTTAAAATTAACATCTGTTAAATCATTACTAAGCTATTAACTTTGACTCATGTGATCTGGATTGTTTGTTACTTTGCATGACCTTTGATACACTCTGCATCTCTGCAGGAGTCTCCGTCAAGGGTGGATTCACTCAGACATGAATGTTCACTCAGTGTTCCCAAACCAAAACATGGGCTCACACATGAGAGAGCTCCTTTCTTTCTGGATAATTCTGACTTTCTTCTCATCTAAAACTTCAGGTATGTTATGCTATTTGTGAAAACTTTTCAGAAAGTATTTCTAATTATGGATTTATTTTAAATGGAGGCAGGATTTCATGCTTTATCAAATCCGGTCTTCCTTTCCAGAAAGGTTTCTGATTTTTCGCATGTTTTAATCACGTCTAGCATGCAGCAGTATTTTGACAAACTGCTGTTCAGACGTCAACCAGTCCTTCTTCCAGGTGTCGCCTTACTCCAGCTCCATGCTGGGAGGAAGAGCGCTTAGGATCCTCGGTTTGACTCTTCCTCCTGATGGCCGACTTCTCTGCAGGTTTGAGACCATAAACACTTAAAGTCACAATTATTATTATTTGATAAGTATTCTGTTACATGTATCAGTTAAAGAATCCTGTAAAAAAAAAAAAGCCTTAAATTAAAGGAGAACATTCCAGGCAATTTGAATAAATGAAGGAGATTCCTGGAGAATATTTAAATAATTTTAAAACATTTATTTCTTAAGTGTAAAAAAACATGTATTTTGCATGCTGTATATTTAACTTTTAAACTTAATTTACTGACATCTTGTTCGTTTAAGTGATTGACTCTCATGCAAAAGCTGCATATTTTGAAGTGTTTTCTGTTTATAGACGGCAAACTGAGATGGAACAAAAAGTGTTGCAACACCAGTCAAAAGGTCAAATAAATCCAAGTTTGTCTGTCGTTGTTGCAGGTTCGAAGGTGAAATTGAACAACAGGGGATTATTGATGAAGAAGGTCATCCGTACTGCATATCTCCCCTGTTGTATGAGACGGGCTGGATATCGTTTGACGTTTCGACAGATGGTACAAATTTCAACAGATCTGGGGAATATCTGTCAGGTACAACAAAAAACCTAGGATGATTTTCTTGTTGATTTGCTTGTAGCTCTCTTTTAGATTGTGGTCTTAAGAATCAGAATGTTTTTCAAGTACTTTAAATCTCATGAAACTTTTATAGAATCTTGCAGAAATGTACTTAAATTTTTGTTTCAATGTTCCTTGCCGAGTTCAGTATATTTTGCAACACTTTGCACAGTTTTATGAATCCTTTCTTACATATTATTAATGCTGTAGATGAAAATAAGCTGTACTCTGATCCAACAATATTAGTATGTTTTCTTTTTTGAGTTTTTATTCACTGGTCACTCTGTTTCTCTGTATCAGTCCATCCCAGTAAAGCAGATCCCCTATTTGAAGTCACCCTGGTGAATTCAACACTGTGGCAGAACTATGGCACTCCGAACATGAGCGGACAGCTGAGGATGACCTGGAACAGCTCTTTAATCAAACTAGAAAGAGTCAATGTAGAGCTGTGGGGTTACAGAGAGGTCAGCAGGAGCACCGCCGGGTCGTCCTCTCTGCAGGCAGAGATTAGTTACCTGTACTCTCTCGGCAGGAATATTTCCAACACAGGTGACTTCAGCTTCGTTCCTTTACCCAAAGAACAGTTTTCGACATGGGAATTGGGAAATATTCGAATTACCGCCACTTCTAAATCAGAGGGAGAAAGGTAACCACAACACATCTCAAGCTCCTCGACAGTACGGGACTTGACAGTATGTGTCTTTGCAAATGCTGTTAAATTTCACATATGTGTTTCTCCATGCTTTTTACAAGGGTGAGGTGGAAAAGGCATTTAAATTAATTACTGATTATTTACTGGAATAGGAAAATACTATGTTAACTATGTTTTTTTTACAAAATTAGTTTATTGGTAGCATTGCTCTAAATATGTTATAATTTGGTCTTTGTATAATGTTACACATTTTACAATGTTTATACGCTTAGATTGCTTGGAGTTTCTAAAAGTGTCGTCTATAAAAGGAGAACAAATTGAAATAGATTTTAGTCACATTGGTTATAAAAGTGTTTTTAGGGGTTTTAGTAACTTTTTTGTTTGTGAGTTTGTTGACAACAATTATTTGGGATTAAAGTAATTTTGACAAATGAACTCAAATTGAAGTTTCAATCTTCTACATTTTTCAGTGTGAAAGTATGCTATGAAATAAATAAAATATCAATGAATTATTTAAAGGGTTTTTTTGTTTATCAGTGGTGCCACCATATTTACTGGTGTTGGTTTAAAACCAACACATCTAGTGAAAATCTAGTGAACCTTACTTTGCACTGAAATAAGAAAACAGATGTTCCAACTTACAAAAATTGAATTCATTTGTTACAAGTATTCAAATTAATCCAATTAAACATACTAAGTTTATAAAGTTGTCATGTTAAACAAATGTAAATAAAGTAAGCTTGATAAACTGTTTTAAAGTTTGAGCTGCATTCTCTTTTATTTATTTTTTTTCCTTCGTGAATTACAGCTTGCACAACTAAATTAGTAAATATTAGTACATGCATTGCATAAATTCAGGAGATGTTTACAGCAATTACCAATATTTCTCCACATGATCTAATATTTTATGGGATTATTATGAAATATGCCACCATTTACTGGTTCCATTGTTTAATATTTTTGTGTTTTTGTTAGTTTTAAGTGCCGACAATGTCACACATTCTCACATCATCATTAATACAATGTGTTTTTTCATCTGATAAAATACAAAAATGTATCCAATTAATGTCTGGCTTTAAACTAAATGTTTAAATCACAGTTTGAACTGATATTTCTTCTCAGGAACGTCCAGTCCCTGTGGAGTGGGGGCCATGTTCTGGCCTGGCACCTGGAGCAGTCCTTCAGAGACGATTCGTCAGCCTGGGCTCAGAGGAAATGTCTGCAGTGGGACGACCTGGAGAGGAAGCTGCCTGACTTCCTGGATGAGCTCATCGACTGTCCCTGTTCGCTGGCTCAGGCCCGCGCAGACACAGGAAGGTTTCATGTGAGTCTATGCACAACAGTGTATGGAAGAGGAAAAGAAAACTTTTTTTCTCACAATTCAGTCTAAAATCTTCAAATTTTGTCTGTAATTTTTCCATGATTTCTGTTTTTAGTCTAAGAATTTTGATGTCAATTTCAGAATTTTTTGTTTTTTCTCAAAATTGAGACTTTTTTCTTCTGAATTTTGACCTCAATCTTTTGAGATAAAAGTCAGTTTTTGTCAGAAAATGTCAGATTTCCCCCCCTGGAGTCCTAATCCTCTTCCATAGCAATAAAATTTCATCATTTCGTCTAATCACTTGCGACACAAAAACATTTAGCTACATTTTACTTATCTTGATCATTTTGTTTTGAAAACATGAAGAAGTTCATGTTATTTTTTATAATTTCAATGTTTTTTTTAAATGTCAGACTGATTACAGCTGTAACATTGAGACGGGCAGTGTGTGCACGTACCACCCTGGCAGTGTCCACTGTGTCAGAGCCGTTCAGGCCAGGTAGGAAACGCAAAAAAGAAAAAACAAGAAAGAACCTTTAAATCTGAGAAACTCTGATGTCTCCTTCTTAAATTTGCAGTTCAAGTCATGGGTCAGGGCAGCAGTGTTGCTATGACTCCACAGGTGGCCTGGTCCTGACCGGGGACTCGGTTGGCGGCAGCACCCCGGACCGGGCTCACGACTGGGGCTCACCGCCGTACAGGGAGCCCCCTCGGGTTCCTGGGTTCTCCCACTGGCTTTACGACGTGACCAGCTTCTGCTACTGCTGCCTGTGGAGCGACCTCTGCCATGTCTACCTGAACCATCGGCCTTCCAGTGGATGTCGCAGATACCAGCCACCCAGAGCAGGTTGAACCTTCAGTATATAATTATATTTGTGCCACATTGTCTCTATAAGTTTATCAGTGTTGACTCCTTGTTATCTTGCAGGTGTTGTTTTCGGAAATCTACATTTTATAACGTTCGATGGCCTCGGCTACACCTTCTGCGGCAGAGGAGAATATTACCTGTTGCTGTCAACAGACAAAAACCTGAGTGTTCAGGCCAGAACAGAACAGCTGAAACTTAAGAACGGTAAGTCTACGTTTAATGCAAAACCTCTGTTTGTACCTCTATTTCATCCCAGTAGTTTCACTATACCTTTATAAACTTTAGCTTTCTCTGGATGTGAATTATACTGTTAATCCTGGAGGTAGATTATTGGTTTCCAGAATATTTCTCTATGACTTGTGTCTACTTCTGTTAGCACCCTGCTTAACAGAAACTTCATGGGACTCTTTCTGAGAAAAGAAGGTGAAGTGACATTAATTGATTGTAGATGATCAGAATTACTTAATATTATTCCCTTTATTATTTAAAATTGCCTAGATCCAAGCATCAGTAAATTATGGTTTAATTCAAGATCAAAAAGGATGTCTGTGTTTACCAATAAGGGACTTTAGTCAAAGCTACCCAGCTGTCATCAGTGGCCATGAAGGAGAACTCCTCTGATGTCATCGAGGTACGAACTGCTGGCGACCATCTTCAAGTGCTGAGGAACCAGAAGATTCTGTCTTTTACTGAGCAAAGGTGGATGGATCTGCAAGGTGGGCTGCTTAAAATGTATTTTGACCTCTAGGAAGATATTGCACTGATAGCATCTACTTTCTAAAGCATAAAGCCTTGTGCTTTAGGAATAAGACTTACAATTTTGATAAGTGGCAAAGATTAATTGGATTTTTGTTTTTGATTTTCTTACCCCGACCATGAACTCTCCGAGAGATGTAGATCCTATTTCTTGCCAGCAGATGGCAATATTTCACTCTGGTTTGTTCAAGTGTGGCGCTGCAGCCTGAATATTTACCTGCTCTGTTGTTATAAAGTTGGCCTAAATTTAGAAACCTCATAAAGATATGTTTTCTAAATTATATAAAAATAGAACCTGTAATGTCAAATTGTCTTCTGTTTTCAGTCTTGTGCTTGATAAATATTACTTAAATATATTTGTGTGTGAAGCAATTTCTGCTTCAAATTCAGCTGTCAGTGATGGATTTTGAAGTCTGACAAGAATGTAAATGTGTCTGCAAATCTTTCTTACTGTAGCCTGATCAATACTGTTGATCTATGCTGTTCATGAGCAAACATGCTGTAAATTTAAGTCATTACAGGTGTTTAGTTTGTATATTTAAGATACTAATTCAGTAATTATGTATCCAGATTTTAATCAAAGTCTTATTTTGTTTCAGGTGTTTTTGTATTTGTCCCCAGTCCTCAGAATGTGACGGTAATCTTTTCCTCTGGTGCTGCTGTGGAGCTCCGTCTGCATGAAGCCACCATGATGGCAACCGTCCTGCTTCCTGTGGAGTTTTCCAACCTCACCCTGGGTCTCCTTGGTTGGATGAACTCAGATCCATCCGATGACTTAATGACCCGGCCTGGAGAGGTCATATCATCCAACGCCACGCTGGAGGAAATCTTTACCTTCGGAGCTGGATGTGAGTGTTAGGTGAACTCAGTAATCAGACTGAACACAAATATTCATCTCTGTAAAGTCACATGGAAACTAAAAAATAGGAATTTCAAATAATGGAGCTGTTTTGTTAAATGAGTTTAATGTTGAATTACATTGGGTATTGTGACAGGAGAACAGGATCCAAAAGTGTCTGTTATGGATGAGGTAACCAAAACATGTCATTTGGTTACAGCATAAGTCAGCTTAAGTCAGAAAAATAGGTAAACTTGCCTTTATCTACGGGACATTAAGACATTTAAAACTCTAAAGCAAGATTTCATGAAGAAAGGAGAAAAACAAAATCCTCCTTTTTACTTTTCAGTTATTCTACAATGAAGCATTAATTTATTTTCAGGACTTTTACACATCTTTACCAAAGCGATCAATGAAAGACTCAAGCAAATGTTGCTAATCTTTTCAGATTATGACCGGTTTCAGTTACATTGCCTTTGCTTAACCTCGACCCAACATAATAATCAACCACAGTAATTCTATTTTCCTAACTAATTACTATTATTTGTTTATGCTGCAAAGGCATGGTGTCATTTAAGATAAACAGTGATTCAGTTCACCCTACTTACTCCCAATACTTTAACTGTGAAGTTGTACGTTCATGTTTTTCCTCAGGAGTTGGTTATAGTCTAAAACCCATAATTTGTTTCAGTAACCAAAACTCCCAAACAACCTCACTGATATTGTTCATTTTTTCCTCCAGGGAACATATCAAACATGTCTTCCCTTTTCACCTATGACTCCCACTACCTTTTGGATTCATACTTTTTTCCATTAAGCCACGACCCTGCTTTTGTTCCGTCCTTTTCTCTGCCTCTGAAACCTGATGACCCCTTGGCAGGAGACATGTTGTCGATGTGTTTGGGAGAAGGGGCGCAGTTCTGTATACATGATACCCTTATCTCTCGGAGCCTGGCGGTGGGAAACGCCACACTCAGGGCCCATCAACATCATCAGGCCTTAATGGAAGCCCTGAAGCCAGGTACCACATGTCACAAGATCATTGTCTGTCTATCTTTAATTTCCTTCAGCTCATGGGCAAAAGCAAGAGAAAAACAGTTGTTTTTATTTTATTTCTTACTCAATTGGTCAAATATTGCTTGTCAGTAATAATGTTTTTCTTTTCCTTGTTGGTAAAAGATAAATAGCAATTTTTGAAATGACGTTGCTCGCTTTTGTGAGGTGAACACAGTCATTGTCACTATAGAAAAGAAGAATCAGTTCTTCAAATATTCACTTCTTGTCACTGGCTGATGACTTCTTGACATATTGTTGCTCCTTAGTGGTATCATGTGGCTGGCTTCCCACACCCACGAATGGGAAGAAGAATGGAACAAATTACCTGCAGGGGAAAACCCTGGGCTTCACCTGCAATGATGGCTACATACTGTACAGGTCAACAGAGCGCACCTGTCTGGAGGAGGGGACATGGACAGGGGAGCAGCCCTACTGTATTTCAGGTAAATTTGGGTAAAAACCCTGATTTGAGACCAACTTTTTAATACAGTGGCTGTAGTCAAGAACCACATTAGAAGTCAGATCATTTTTAAACTAAATTTAAATACTACAGCTTTACTGATGCACTCATTTATTATCTCAGTTTTTCCCTGTGGAGTTCCACAGGGCTCCATTCTTGGTCAACTTTTCTTCTCTTAATTATCTTCCATAGTTAAGCATGCAATGTCATTTCACTGCTGTGTGGACAATTGTGAATTTTTTAAAATCTTAATAGGAATGTCCTTAGCCTTGGATAGCGTTGAATTATCTCAAACAAAAATAACCTTGTTTACTCTTGAGCCTCTGGACGCTTTCAAAATGTCTTTAGCAAAAGCTGAGACTTTATCATTTGAAAACGCATCTTGATTTGAAAAACTAAAACTAAAACTGAACATATTTTCCAAAACTAACTTTTCCAACTGAGGGTTTATGGCTAAACTGAAGATTTTTGTTATTTTTGCCAGACTCTGAAAGACCTCCGTCTCATCAAGACTAAACTTTTACAACAGTCTCTCCTTTTACAATGAGTAGAGGTTTCTTGTCTGAAGTTGTGCTGCAGCATTTTGAACCAATTAGAGACAGACACACATCAACATGACCACACCACACCTGGCAAATAAGCCAGCAGTGGCCAAACTTTTTTATCTGCTACGCAATAAATTTCGCATGCAATGTTTTTTTAATAAAGCAAAGTGGGAAAAATGTTTGTCATCTTTTTGTCAGTCTTTTTTTTTTGTTCAATAAAATGTTTTGATCTATTCCCAGCAAAAAGACAGACAACTTCATTCAGAAAACCTTTTAATGCTCTGGTGATTTTTGTTTGTTTTTTGAGTAAAAAGTCAGTGGATGTTTATAGCTGTTCTTACTATGACAATAAAATTAAAAGAAAATACATTGTGCCTAATATTTTCCATTAAAGTATTAAATTTGTTATTGGAATACTCTACCTTAAAAAAAAGACAAAATTACCCACCCTTCTTCTTCTTGAACTGCAGTCGGGGCCACATGAAATTGTTCCAGGGCCTCAAATTGCCCCCGAGCCACACTTTGGAAACCCCTGAACTAAACGACATGCTTTGGAGCTTGGATTGCCTCTGTGTTGGTGAATTGGAAACATCTGGGTTCCTGAACTGGTTTTTCAGTCCTCAAACTCTCGGAGCGCTGGTGCAGTTTTTCAATCTGGCCAGCAGATGACAGTATTTCTCAGATTCGTTTGTTTTTTATTTGTGTCTGTTTTTATTCCAAGTTATATTTTTTGTATTTTATGTTGGATAAAACTCTGAAAACTTGAAATTAATTACATTTGATTCCCATCTGAGTTGGACTCATTCATCTAATTACTACGTTCATGAAGCTCTTCACCAATAAATATTCATCTTGGTTTAACTGCATGCATCTATGCCAAGGGAGTTGCGTGATTTAAAAAATTCTCCAGGGATAATTGAGTTTACTCCCATTAACAGACAATGGCAGACGTTTTTAGCTACAGTATGTGACGATGATTGCTCTCGCTCTATGGCTCTCATTACACAAATCGGAGCAAACGACTGTCAACATGGCCTGAGGAGCTCAGTGGCAGGTGTTGCGGGAGCTGTTTCCTTTTCCTCCACCGTGCAGATGTGACCTCCAGCCAAGTAAACAACGCTAAATACAGACTGAGCAGCAGCAGCCCTCCTTCTCCTTCCCTCATATGAATCACTGCGGCACGATGTGTAGGCTCAAAAGAAGTCGTAATTAAGTTGAAAAGGACGTGCCATTGAACAATAAATACCACCACTTCCAGTTTGACTCCTTCTCAGTCACTTTAATGAGCCGCTGCTGCCTGTCAGAAGAGTTGACAGTGAGTCCAAAAAGGGTTGTGGAAATTCACAATTCCCAGAAGACGGCTTGGTTTGGAGAAGTTAAATTAATTCACTTTTATAGTCAACATTGTGAACTAAATTCACAGCCTCTACTTGAACTTAGGGTTTCTTTTCTCTTATAATGTTTCAATGAAATGAAGTTTAAAAACTACGTAGATTATGACATCATGCTCCAGTCAGCATATCAATTAGCCTATATAATTGCACAGCATTTTCAACCTTGTCATTGCAGCTTATTGATTATATGCATTTGTTCACTCCTGTTATCAGTGATCACTGTAATCAGTGTTCTCAATAAATCTTCGCCCATCCAGAAAGTTAATCTGAAATTATGAATGAAACCTTTACTTCGGTTTTTACAGCATTTCGAAGAGAAACTCTCCAATGGAATCCTGTTTGCATTTAAGTCGGTATTGCCACACATCAACTCAGAAAACTGTGACAATATCCATTAAAGTTTATACTCCTTTTTGTCGATCTGTTTTCACTATAGTTGAATTGGAAGGAAAACAGACAACTGGGCACAATGTATGAGTTTTGATTTTTGCAGCAAAATCCTTAAAAGTGGGCAAAAAGGCTCTTGCAAAAGTATTAATGGATTCTGAAGTTTTACTGAAAAAGAAGAAAAAGTAATGTTTTAACCTTTTTTGGATTAGAGGCACACATTTCAAAATTTTTTATGTAGCTGTCATGTGATGGGACAATGAAGGTGGAAGCACATTTATATATATTTATAAAAATTGTATTTGACTAAAACTTAAACAGCTTGGTTTGTGTCTTTATGTCAATGCAGAACTACCTTACATTTTCTTTTGAAGTTTAGCTCAACTATCTATGTTCATTTTCAAATTGTTTAAGTGTAAACTTCTAGTTTCAGCTGCATATATATATATATATATATATATATATATATATATATATATATATATATACATATATAGAAATAAAATGGTCTGCCAGTCGGGTACAAATGGTTCAAAACAAACCCTCTGTGTATTTTTAATAAGTGCTTCCAGTGATGAATCACTGAACTTTTATGTAAAGAAGCTTTGTTTGAAATACCAACCAAGGACATCAAGTGACTCTAAAACCTGTCATGTTACTTGAGTAATTTTGCGTGTCGGTAAAATGAAAGTCTCTGCTTCAGAAAATTAATTAAACTTTTGTTTTTGTTTATTAATTTTCTTGATTTTCCACGGCTCCTGCTGCAGGTTAGAGTTTTATTGATGCGTCTGTGACATGTCTGAGAATGAACCCCGTCTAAATGAGTGAGGCCAGGTGCAGGTGCAGAGCCTTGTTTTTGTTGACTTTGTGTTGTTCTCTTTTTTCCAGTTGGAGTTGAGTTTGTTTAAGCGCTTTATGAAGAGCGTTGTTTGACTGATGTCTCCACTTAACCTGTTTCAAATTCCAAGGATAGTTGCATTAATGAAAATAAGTCATGCAGGGTGAGATCCACCTCGGGTGTAGCTCTTAGTACAGATGCACTGTTACTGTAAAATCAGCTTTACTTCTCATCTCCTGGGGAGCCTGGGAGGAGCACAAATATGCAAGTCTTTCAAATTTCCTGGAAGATAAACGCTGGAAATTATCATTATCATTACTTGCAGTTTCATATCGACAGTTTGGAATCATGTCTCATGCACATTGTTTTCTTTTGTTCATTCTCCTATTAAGTATATTCCTGTTTGTGCTATCTCAGACCACGAGCAATAAGATTAGTAGCAATAACTGTGCAGATACTGGTGAAGCTAATGAGCAGGGGCCTCATGCATAAAAGAGTGCGAAGTTTTCACTCTAAAACTTGGCGTAGGCAAAAATTTAGAAAAGTGCGGCACACAGAAAATTCGGATGCATAAAGCTGTGCGCACACACACGGCGGCGCACCTTTCCTTTATAAATCCCAATTTCTGGGAAATTGAGCGTAGCTGCTGGTTCGCCCTGTTGCCACCCATCATTACATAAAGGTTTTCACATCCTTTCATTTTCTATTTCTTTATTTTGTGTGAGTGTTATGTTATTGTCTGAGGAAAAATGCGGTTCAGTTTCATCAATAAAATATTAGAATTGTGAAAAAACATCGGGTTTGAAACTTCTTGGTCTAAATCACATTGAACGTAATCAGATGTCAGTGAATTTAGGTGAGTTTTGACGATTCATAGTTTATTGTCCACAGAAAAAGTTTGCGTGGCTGCCGCACATTTTCACGCCAGCAAAAAAGTGTGCGTCTATTTCTGCAAACTTTGACGCAAAGTTCATTTTTATAGATTATAAATTATGCATATACTTGTGCGTAAAATATGGCGCCGCACGCACACTTTATGCATGAGGCCCCAGATGTTTTTGGATCTTCCAGAGAATAAATTGTTGTGGTACAGCTGAGGATTGTCCATGGACAAGATCAACCTTGTCTGCAGTCAGAAAGTCAGGCCCCAGACAGGAATGTTTCCAGAGTTTAGTACCATAACATGTACAAGCAAAAGTTGGGAATCAATTGCAAATGTTTGATCTATTGCACCTATCGACAACAATATGAATACCTGAGTATGATTTAATTCCATATGTAGATTTTCTGAATGCTGTTTGTGTTCCTGACACCATGATATGAGACTGAAACGTAGATATTTCAGTTTTAACCTGCATAATGTGATCAGAGATGTATCAGGGGAATAATGGGGTAACTTTGAGCGTAGCCAGGTGGAGAAAGCCGGATGTTGAGATGGTGTCAGTTCTCCACATGCAGAAAGTCCATGAATATCTGGTGGATCTTGTAAGATTTGTACCAAAATCTTCAGGAATCACCAGATTGGTCAAAATTGCTATATTTATTGATATCTGATTGTTGTTTTTCATATTCCCAACTGAATTTTTATTGTGATGTAAATCAATTTTCACACTCTTTAAATGAAAACAAAAAGGAGCAGATCTAGTAATAAATGTTATTAGCAATCATATTCTAATCTATGTCCTGAATGGGTCAGTAATTCATATGCACTATCTATAAGTCACAATAATGATGAAAATCAGTGATGACTGGTTATTTTATTTTATTAACATCAGGACATAGTATTTAGCCACGATTCTTTGCTAAAATGTACCATTTTTAATACTGAGCACTGTGTGTTATGTTTTATTAAAGTCTACTTGCTGGATTTGTTTGTGATGTGGGAAAATGGGCAAACTCTGGTTCAAACAGTTTCAGGCAGTACATACGGTTACTTGGAAGTAAAGTGCGATCCGACTTGCTTCTTGGCAACTTTTCTGAGTGCAAAAGAAAAAAACATTTGTAATCTTAGCTAGCTAACTGGTCTGGGCAGAGAGGGCGGTGTCTGACAGAAAGACTGTTTGGTGTAATTATTAGCTTAATTCCTGCGGTGCATTGAGTAATCACTCAGTCAGCATTAAAGTTCACAGTGTAACAATAATAGCTTCGTTTAGTCCTGCATTCTTGAAAAGGGAAGGTTTATCAAGGAAAGATAAATACACCATACTGGCTTTCACAACTATTGCCTTTTAACACATAAAATTAAGTTCAAGTTTTTTTATTTCAGCAGCATAATCTCACATAGAACAGTTTCAAGAAATCAACCTTGCAGTTGGTATGGTTTAAAATTAGAAAAAGAAATCCATCTTAAAGAAGCAATTGCTTTCAGCAAAATTTTTGATGCAACAAATATTACATACTACAATAATTTTACAAATAAATAAAAAAATATAGAAATACACATTTTAAAAATGGCAAGTGGCAAAGTAGATGAGATTATTGTTCATTTCCTGATCACTTAGCTGCAAAATGGGAACGACAAGACAACATGCAATAATCAAACTATTGCTGGGCTGTTGTTGACTTGGCAGCACTTGCAATCCTTCTCTCATCACAGAATGATTAACCTCTGTTAGACTTACTAATTAATTTACATGAGGGATTTTACTCTGCAGCCATTACTCAGCATCCCGTTTCCTGTAAATCTCCAGTAGGTGCTTTCCTGGTGACCTTTTAAGTTTTTTAAAAATTCAATTTATTTGTTTTTCAGTCATGCAGGATGAACAACAGTTACTAATATCAACGTTTTCTTTTTGCAGATGATAAACTGGGATTCTTTCTTGGGGCTTTTGGATCCTTCTCAGCACTGGTCACCATGGTAATAGCAATAAAATTACACAACAGAAAGCAAACCAGGTAAGTTTTAAACCATTTTTTCCTAAAATAAATAGACAATAATCTTGCTCTAAAATGTAGCATTACAAACAATATATATAAATGTTACTCAGTAATATGCACAAGTCAATATGCAACTTTGGGTTTGGGATTCTTGACTTTTTTTGTCTAATCACTGCACAAGAAAGGCCACTAAAATCTAAACTTTGATTAGAGACTTAGGTTTGTTTTATGGTTTATTTTAAAGTTTTACTTAAGAACACTGCTGCAAAAAGACGTTCTTTCACTTTTTGATACTTTTCAGATGAGCAAACGTTCAACAATTCAAGACAACAATAATCTCTAACAAAGGAAATAAAATTTCTGCTTTTGCTATTAAAACAAAAACCACAGAAAGGGATACAAATGAATTTTTACTAGTTATATCCATCTGAGATGGATAATTAATGAGACAAAAAAAGCAACTCTGGGTTTTGCTGCCCTCATTTTAAGGTTAGAGTCCATGATTTAACAATAGGAAAAATTCTTGGCATCTAAGGAGTAGCTCCAGAGTGAAAACCACGGCTAACTAAAGAGAACACAAAGGTTTTATAACCCTCAGGGTTTTGGGACACAACACTGGAAAAGTGGAATCCAACAAACTAATCACAAAGATAAAGAAAGTAGCACAAATATAGCAACCCCAAAACAATGATAAACAAAAAAATCTGGCAATATCTAATAGAACAAAAAGAAACATCAAAACCAGACGCAATTAGTTCTGAAATTAATCATTATGATCTCAATCTTAGCCCTGCAAAATTAGCAAAAGCCACTGCATTGAGTTCATGTTGGCTTATTGTCATTCTTGGTTTGGTTAGATTAAAAAAAAACAAACAAAAAAACCCCCACAAAAAAAATCCACTTTCAGGTGACTTTTAATTATTTGTGTCTCTCTCTATATATGAACCATCACTGCATAGTTTCACAACTTTAACGAGCTGTACAGTCCCTAAGGATGGCGTGTTTCAGCTATAGACTGCCATATATCTTTCATTCGGCTGTATACGTTCAAAGTGAGAGCGGCTTGTTATCTTATGAAAACTGGTACATAGCGAGACGTCTTCCTACCCTCCCATTCCGCTCCAGCACACCTTTTTGCTGTGCAAGCAGAGACGTACAAAGACAATGATGAGCCCCACCTGCTCATTTCATATCCAACAAATTGGGCCTTCTTAAATGTTGCTCGTAAATTTCCTTTCTGATCTGATCAAACCAGATAGCCTGTGGGATTGTATTCATGACTGCAGTCCAGAGGAGCAAGAGGCCAACAGTACTGGTAGCTCCTGGGCAGATACAAACAAATTAAAGGCTTGTTTTATGGGCTCACTGACTTCATTTGGGCTTTCCCTCTTTATAACTCCAGCAGGAGAGAAGAAAAAAAAAAAACGACGCATGTTCAAAGTCAGGAGGCCTCCTCACACTGTCAGCAGCTCTTGAAGTGGGCGCTCAATTGAAACTGCTTTGTTTTTGGGGTCATGGGGGCGAAAAGCAAACCCACCTGCCCCCTTCTTGATGCCTGGATCACAGGAGGCCAGGTGTACGGAGAGAAGTGTCTGAAACCTTGGAGATGCTCAGGCTTGCATCAGAGTCCCAACACACTCTTGGCCAGAAAACGCTACACCTACAGTTGTCAAAATGTGACCAGAGACATCTGATATGCTCTCTGAGTGAGCGGTTAGCTGACATGCATGAGCTCTTCAAACAAGTGCAGACAGATTGACTTCTCTGCAACAACAGAAGCAGAGCAGGATGTAAGTAGCAGGGGGTCTTACTGTATTTCAGATCTTGTCTGGGTTGCGTGTCTGGAGGAAAGCTGCACTGATACTTCACAACTATGTGTGTGTGTGTGTGTGTGTGTGTGTGTGGGTGTGTGGGTGTGTGTGTGTGTATGTGTGTGTGTGTGTGTGTGCCAAACAGGTAGACAGTGAAGGCCTCCTGTCCACGTGCTCCTTGTGTCTCAGGCTTCCAGGGGTACTTTCCTCGTCTAGGGTTACTTAGCAGGTTTTAACAGGCGGAGTGGCAGCTCACCACAGGAGGATAAAAGTCACTGCACCATGAAGTGATACTGTGGGTTTTTTGTGTGTGTGTGACTCTTCCATCATGTCTCCTCCTATTTAGCTTAATGACACATCAAAAGGTTGATGGAGGGGGCTTTGTGTGTTTGTGGAAAAGGGTTCAGAATGAATCGAAAGAGTGAGGGCAGCAGCAGATTTGGAGTGAGTCTGTCTCCCTCCCATTTAATCCACGTATTTACATGGAGCTCTGGGAGCTGTCTGCCAGACTTTCATCATGCATTAGATTAATTGTTTTTGATCTCCAAGCATAGAAATGTTTTCTTAAAATTTCAATATCTCCAGTGTGGCTCCAAAGAAAATGATGGCAAAAAGCGTCGGGAAGAGCTGACAAGTTTTTTTTAGATTCTTCCTCGGTTTTTTCACAAAAAATGTGTAAAATAGGCAGAATTATGTGTTTTCCAGCCACATAGTGTCATTTTATGGAACGATTAAGTAACTGTATTGTCTTCCGATGTTATAAAAATACTATATTTTTAAAAAATTGGACTTCATAATTTAATATCTTAAAATTGGGCCTCTGTCACTTTCTTCAGGAAGTCATCGCAACATTGTTCCTCTATTAACCCTTTAACAATGTTTTTACCAGGGATGCACTGAGAAGTATCTTGTATAATGAGATGTTTGCTAATTGTTTCTCGCTAGTTTAAAGGGTCTGAGTGGGAGAGTCATGGGGGAGGCTGCTCTGTGTGGCATAAGCTCCAAATAGGTAGCGTTTTACACAGCTGAATGAAAAAATGCATGAAAAAAACCAAAGCAACACTTCAGGCTTGTTTTTGATGAGGGAATAACATTTTAATAGGATTTAAAGGTAAAAAAGCAGATTTTAAATAATATTGCCCTTTTAAAGGGAAGCTAACACTCCAGCAGGTCTTTTTGTAAAAATTCAAATGTGTAGATTTAGTCAAACTGCACCAATCATTACAAGTTCAAGAGTTTTTCAAAAGTGCATCCACCTTTTGAATCTTTTCATTCTGAATATGACATATCTTATACAAGTCAACTGAAAAACACAAGAGGAAAAAAATATAACAAAGCTGCAACAGCCTATCAGTGTGAACAGTCTTAAGCTGTGGCTCTAGATTTAACTTGTTTGTAAGATGTCTAATTCTGTCATGTTTCTGTTTGCATATTCAGAGAGAGAAAGCAGGAACTTCTTGAGATGGTGACCCAAGCGCAGACTTGATTAACCTTCAAAGTCCTCTTGGATTATGGCGGATCGTTCTGTTTTGAACTCAGCAGTTGGAACTAACATGAAACTCATTTGCCCATTTGGATGTTGCTGTTTTTTTGTTCTTTTGACCCATTGATGTTATCAGAAAAGCCTGAGGCATAAACTTTCAGGCATGGTGCTTGGCCTGATGTTTTCTCCCATGTTTAGTCTGGAGAAACTCCAGGTTGAGGCAAATGGTGCGTGGAGTGACAACTGTGGCAACCAAAGTGAGGAGAAAAACAACAAAAGAAAAAAGTTTTCATATCACAGATTTGCATAGCCAAACGGTTGATTTTGTCAAGAAAGAAAGTTGTATAAATACTACACGGCGATATCATCTTCACCATCAACACTCCTTTCTCCCTGCTGGTTTAAAATGGGACCAGATGTGTTCTTGCTCATGTCAACTGTGAAGCGAACCCGATCATTTTTCGGTTGAACAACTTTGAACTCGTACGCAGGGTTTGTGTGGCCTCAAATGCTTCAGTCAAACGAAGAGTTTTGCTGAGTGACTGAGGGAGGGAGAAAAATAAAATCTCTCCCAGTGTTACATAAAGGTCAGCCTATTACACCGTATCGACACTTTGTTTGTGAATCTTTGTTCTGTTTCATATTTGCATGAAAATAATGATGGAGCGAAAGTTTCTTTAAACACTTGAAAACAGCAAGGCAATAAATAATACTGTGTTTGACATGTGGTATGTACACTGTGTGTGGGTGCACACTACTGTTTAGAGCTCATGGAGGGATAAAGGAATCATCCCTCTACAAGCCTGCAGGCACGCACGGTCGGGTACAGCAGCACGCCCCGTCAGGAAGACAGTCATATCACTTTACCTCTCCGTCCCATCTCCTACTTTGAACAAAACAAGATACTCAAAGTGCAGTCAAAGGAAACAGTGACAGGGTCCCTTGTGGCTGAGCCCTGGCAGTGATAGGTGGGGGTCCAGCTTAGAGTTCAAGTCAAAAACTAATTGAAATAACCTGGCCTGCTGCATTTTGAAGTTTTTTTTTTTTTGCAACATGTGAGCTCTGTTTCTCTTTCGTGAGCCAACTACCTGTTGTTAACCTTAAAGATGACAATGAAACTTGAAGGCGACACCTTTTCTGCTTGTTGATGTTTTTCCATTGCAAACAAGAAAATAAAGAAGAAACTTTAAAAAGAATGTCAGAGCAAGCAGCTTGAAGCCAGATTGCATACTAAACATAACTTTTTTTTTAAACTAAATAATACTCTTTAAATGAATCCAGATTACAATATTATTTGCTTCACAGTCACATCAGTCACTAGGCATTATTTCTTAAATCAATAGCAGTAGGGACGAAGTGTTTTAGGAGGTGAGAGATAAACAATGTGGAAGGCTTTTTTTCCCACTTGTCCATTTGATATGACAGATGTGTCCTGCAGATGTGAGGCAATATCAGAGCGGCGTGATATTTCTTGTCAAAATGAAGTTTGTGAACGAAAGCGATATCAAGTTACTGTCAGCATACCACTCCATCTAGTAAAAAGACTATCATTGTGAGCATGAAGGGAAACTCTTTGTACACTCCCAAATACTATCTGAAGATTTTAAAGTATTTCAGTTTTCTGTCAGTAGATTTTAGTGCAAACATAGGCAAATATATAGTGTCTTTTATCACTATATAATATACACTATATAAAAGAATGCATTTAAATTTCAGTAATCTGTTCCTCAGCTGGTAATAAGTTGAGGAGCGGTTGCCAAAAAACCTCAAAACAGATCTAAAAGTGTGTCCAAAACTAGACCAATGGAAATTCCTTGCGATGCCAGTTATGCTCGCAGCTATCAAAGCCATCCAGATGAAAATAAATTCTTGTCAGTGACTAAAACTTCTTTCTGCCTTCAAATTTTCCATATTTGGTGCAGTCTTGCAAAGATCAAATCAGTATGTTTGTGGTGTGGAAGAGAAAATGTCTTTGATACCATTTGTTGTTTTTAAAGGGGAAGTGTTATGTATTTTTCAGGCATATAATGCCATTTTTTAGCACAGCTAAATAACCATGTTACCTTTAATTGTTATAAAAATGCTTTATATATCAAATATGACTTAAAGGAAATTTGACTTTGTAATTAATGCTTAAAATTGGGCCTCTGTCTTTTTAAAAACGCCTGCTCTTCATGACACTCCCCCTTCATGAAAGTGAGCTCAAATTGCTCCCCTATTAACCCTTTAACAACTGCGCAGATGTGCAGTTCCCCCAGGCGTTTGCTAATTGCTGCTCACTAGTCTGAAGGAGCTCAGTGGGGGAGTTGTGGGAGAAGGATGCTCTGTGAGGTGGAAACTCAGAAGTTTGTAAACTGCAGGTCAGAGGAGGAACAGTTCATCCACATGAACTCACACATTTCCACCCCTGAGCATCACAAGGGCCAGAGTCGCACAAAACTAAAATCTACCTCAGCCAATCAGGTGGCTTTTTATCCACACAAAAACTAATTTATCCACACAAATTAGTTTTTGTGTGGATAAATGTACCATAAAAATGTATCATTCAAAGAAAATGAAATGTTTTTGGCTCTACCATTTGAGAAATTTAAAACAGGCATAGAAGGTCTTGCAAAACGCCTTGCTTATGCAACACAACAATCCCTGGCCCCTCAGTTGGTTTTGTCTCTTGCTCCATTTTATTCCTTTTACAAGTGATTACTTGTAATTCCTCTCCCGGTTTTGAACAGGGGTGTATCCATCTTTCAAATTCTTATTTTGAAGTGTAGAAGAAACTAGTCCAGGTGTTTTTGAACTGTTGTGTTGACAGAGCTGGCTGATAAAGAAGCTGGTTGTCGTCACTCGGTTACATAAGCGTTGAAGGTGACTCCAACACACTGAGTTGTTTATCTTGCAGTATTTTGGATCCTCGGTAGAAAAACGAAATGACGAAAGGCAAGACTGAAATGATTCAAAACGTGTGCAAGAATCTAACTTTTAAAAGAGTATTAAATAATCTCTAGTTTCACATATAAAATAACTAAACTGATCAAACTTCAATTTGATAATTGCGCCTTTAGAAAAAGTAGATGCTAGCCGTCAACAATAGATGGTCGAGTCAAACCTTCACTGAATTATTTCTCATTATAATGAGAAATAATTATTTCTCATTATTTTAGATGACTTAAGAAAAAGATTTTGCTAAAAGTATTATTCTGAATGAGGTAAGGAGCTCTAATAAGCTCTTAGTTTATATTTTCATTTATTTAATGTCCAACAAGCTGCATCGGATATAAGATCTTTTTACAAAAGTTAAGGGAACTATTATCAATTATAGTGTCATATATTGTCACTAGATTTTTCATTCTGAAACCGTGACACTGAATTTAAACGTCGGTCGATTCTTGATAAACATGTGATGCCGAGATCTGGCTATGCATGTATCAAACTCTGGCATGAAAATATCTGACACTGATATAACACAAGAGCTGCTCAACCAAAGAAAAACAAAGAACCACAAAAGATGAAAACTATTTCTACAGTGTAATTCATCCATCCATCCATTTTCTAACAGCCTTGTCCCTAAAGGGGTCGGGATTCTACAATATAATTTATTTATGTTAATCCTGTCAAGATTTGCCAGGTTCTTGGCAATGAAATATGATGGAATATTCCTTTTTAATAATTTATCCAATCATTTATATGTACGTATGGTGAAAGACCCAGCAGAGGACTGAGTGTCAACATCTGAGGTCTTTGTTAGAGCAGATCTGACTCACTTTATGTCTAATCGCCTAACTGGTTGCAAATTTCCTCGCTTTCATCTGTCAGTCAAGTGGTTACAAGAAAGGCAATGGAGCGAGCTGCAGCGTCTGTTTTCAGACTCAGGTGCTGATTAATTACCTTTCGATGAAAATAGGTGGTTTTTCATCTCAGCGGGGGCCTGTTCCAACCCCCTGAATGTTTACGCTCGCTTAACATCTCAACAACCCGGCGTAATTAGCTCAATCATATTCAAACACAAGTAAATGCTAATGGGCTCTGTGGACGCCTGTTGCTTTCAGGTGGGATTTTTTCCTGTTTCTCAGATCTGCTTTACATCCCTGGATTAAGAAGAAAGGTTTCTGAAGTGGCTTATGGCTCAGGCTCTTTTGTTCTGGATGGGGTTTTATTTGTTTAATGTCAGCTCCAGTTTTGCAGGTGTGCTTTGACCCTTACCTTCTGATGCCTCATAGTTAAGCAGCGTCTTCTGAAGATAAGTCCTAATTTTAAGGTGTAGGTTGAAACAGATTGGATCAGGATTAGGGAATTGGCCCACCAAAGGTTGTGCCTTTGACAACGTAACACTTAATACTGAAGAAAATATTTGTCATGTTAAGTTTTCCTTACTGTAGTTTAAGTTTCAGATTTCTCTGAAATGAATTAATAGTTCCTTGAGACGCATTATGGCTTTTTACACCTCTTTGTTATGGATAGTATATAAGTGTGGACTGATGATCTAGCATAATGTATTCCTGTGTACAGGCCATGTAAATGCCAGATAATTCATCATTCCCAGGTTACACTATGCATGTAATATGTCTGTTATTATTAATCCCATTTGTAATTAACTTATACTGGTGTTATTACGGTAATTGATTTCAATTTCAGTAGCAAACAAGCAAAGATGCTCTAATTAATTAGCCTTTTGAAACGCAGACTGGCATTTATGTTTCATATTAATTTAAGTATTTAAATCCAATGTTTGTTGACAAATATTACATTTACAGTAAAGAAGTTAATTTGGAAGGATGTGTGAAATGTGCAATCACTACAAAATAAAATCATGATGCCCTGTTGGTGTTGGGGCTTGCACTGCCTTGTGCCGGCTCTTCCTGCCTTTTATGCTACACAGACAGTCATAGGAATGCTTGTACTAAGGCAGTGAAGATCTGTTGTCCTTTAGGTTGAGACTTGTAACTATTGTAAATTAATATTTTTTCTCCCGCAGTCCCAAAAATATTGACATCACAGAGAAAATGAGAATTTGGAGGCCAAGTAGACATCCCAAAACTTGCAAAACT
Source organism: Poeciliopsis prolifica (assembly GCF_027474105.1). Taxonomy (NCBI): domain Eukaryota; kingdom Metazoa; phylum Chordata; class Actinopteri; order Cyprinodontiformes; family Poeciliidae; genus Poeciliopsis; species Poeciliopsis prolifica. The sequence continues at coordinate 8,602,704 of NW_026562389.1, read as the reverse complement.
CTTCTTGTATAAAGTTCGCAGCGTAGCAAAGTACAACACCTGCTAAAATTAGTCACCTGCAACAAGGAAGAGGGGTTCCATGAAACGAGTGCTTGGGAATGGAGAACTGAGCCAACGTTAGCAAACCTAAACGAAATGAGCCAAGGCTTCCCAGCAGAATGTTTTACAGAGTCTAATTAGCATATATTTACTTTCACAGCCCAAACCACCTTCTATTGTTATTTCCTGATTCACTTGTTGCTTTAGGTGCCCACGTGGTCAACATTATCTGGGCTTTCCAAACGTGTCTGTAGCGTCGCACCTCGGATTCTGCAATCTTCTGAAATGCAATGCATATTTTAGCAGCTTTCTCACCCAGGTTCAAGTATGCAAAATATGGGGTTCTTTTGTTATGAAGAAATGTTTAATTTTCATTACACTTTTGCTGGTTTAACATTGTATTTTTCTTTTGTACTTCTAAGGTATTTTTAAATTTTTTTTTAATAAAGCCTTTTCTCTTTTTGCTTTAATTTGCTGTTTATTCAGTTCAAAAACCAATGTTGAAGAAACTAGCCGCCTTTTTCTGGTCACAAAACATAGCAGTGATTTTTTTTTGTTGCTAAGTTGTTCATGCTACTAATTGAACACAACAGTAATGAGACGTCTTTAATGGTTTACGTCCCCGATGCGACCTGCATGCGCAGAACACGTCACTCAGCAGCGCCCTGTTTACAGAAGTCGTAATGGATGAAGGTATTTATGGGTCGAAAATGTCGGATTTTTTTATTTTTATGTTTTTGGTTAAAAGATAGAAATTTTAACCACTTGTTGCTTTAGGTGCCCACGTGGTCAACGTGGGCACCTAAAGTTGGATATGAGTCACATATTGGGAAAAAAAATCCCCAAGGTGCATTTGGGTTGCTTTTGCCTGCTATGTGAACATAACCTTATTTTTGGGGGGTTTGGGATCCAGCTCAACATGTGGATGCCTTCTTTTCTTAGAATGTGTGAAATGGTGATTTGGTCACTCCCATTGTTCCCAGTGCAGCTTCCAGCTCCTAATGCAACACCTGGAATCACCTTCAGATCTTGAACTTGCTCACCTGATTAAAAAATTGTGAAGAAACTTCCCCAATAAAAACAAACAAACAAAAAAATCATAAAATGTTTAAATATTCTTTTGCTCATGTTTGAATTCACAATTTAACATCCCAGATTGTTTCCCCTTAACTTGATTCTTACTTATCTTGACAAAACTGGAACTACTTGGCTTCAAAGCAGACAGAATCCATTCTCAAATTCGCTTAATTACAACCCAAAGCTGATCCTCAGCAGCTGGAAGGGCTCAGATTTGACTCCTCAAACTCTTAACTAAACTTGACGTGAACACTCAGTATAACTTTATCACTCACAGGCCAGCTGCTTTTGTTCCCCGTTTTTAGGCATCAACATCAGAGGCTCGGCTACATCCCTTGAGGCGCTGTAATCCGCCGAGCGACCAACGCCCGTTAGGACCCGAGGTTCATTTTTCATTGGAGTCAGTTCTTTTTATAATGGAGCACGTCATTCTCCCAGGCCACAGAAAAGGCAGATACCTCACTTTACTACACCACAGAAGAGCACAGCAGAGGAAAACAGACCCAGCATGACCAGTGCACCCTTACAGATGTGCCTCACAGGCCGTGCCCGACACAGGAAGCCTTTAAAAAGCAAATCAATCACTGTGGAAATTGTGGGGGGACAAAACCCCATGGAAATCTTGTGAGAGGGCACAATGCCAAGGAGTAAGACGCACAACGGAGTTTGTACCAAATATAAATTCACTGCAGGCTCTTGGAAACTCGTGTTTTCATAAACACAAGAACTCTGTGGAAGTGAGTTTCCTGATTTGGAGGGAAATTGAGAGGAGAAAATAAATAAGGAATAGTTGGTGTTTGCCCTTTTGTTTGCCTCGAGGGGAAAAGGTTTTCAAAGCTCTGTTTCATCCAGAGAAAAAGCATTTTAGCAGTGATAATCTAAATTTAAAAGCTGCAATGAATGCCAACCATTTTCCATATAAACTTTTCTTCACCTCATAGATAAGCAGCTCCCCATGAATAAAGATGTGCAGCCCTACATGCTTTGAAAAGAGAATCTCAAATATGTTTGTCGTGTTGCTTTCTCCTCGTAAAGAAATTGTCATTTTTCACATATAAAACCTCATTCCTGCTGCAGTTCCTTTAATTTCAAATTGAAGGACCATGGAACTATTATATTCAAGATATGTCATTTTCTGACATGAATTCCTCAGTATCCACAATTGTGCAGAAATTTTCTGCAGCTTTTCATAGATTTAATATCTGCTGCATTTTTTTTAACCGCAAGCTTCAAATAGAGTAAACTTCACATGGAGCTCCAAATCTGCTGCTGCCCTCACTCTTTAATATTCATGAGATAATATTTTTCTCTTCATAAACTTTTATTGCTGATCATTGTTATTGGAGTTGAGTATCAGACCTACAGTGAAAATAAGAAACATTTTGGCAGTGATACAAATATAGGATTTTACTGCTTCAGTATTTTGACAACAGTTTGGATTGTTTTCAAGTAATTAAGTAGAGGGATCAGATGAATATCAATGTGGAGTTTGCTATTGGTAAACATACTGTATTGCTAAAGTATTCGCTCACCTGCCTTGACTCTCATATGAACTTAAGTGGCATCAAATTCCTAGTCCATAGGGTTCAGTATGATGTTGGTCCTCCTATCGCAGCTAGAACAACTTCAACTCTTCTGAAAAGGCTGTCCACAAGGTTTAGGAATCTTTATGGGAACCTTTGACCATTCTTCCTGAAATCCATTTATGAGGTCACATACTGATGTTGGACGAGAAGTCTGGCTCTCAGTCTCTGCTCTAATTCATCCCAAATGTGTTCTATCAGGTTGTTCCTGAGCTAATCTCAATGCCGCATGAAGTTTGGTGGTCTGCAGTGACTGACTCTGAAGAAAGGTGGCGACCTCTTTGCGTCATCATCAGCTGAGCCTCCTCTGTTAATTTAAGTGGCTGAGTTACTGTCGCTCCCAAACACTTCCATTTTCAGCTGACAGTTCACTGCAGAATATTTAGGAGCGAGGAAATTTTATGACTGGATTTGTTGCACAAAGGGCATCCTATCACGTTTCCATACTGGAATAAAAAGCAACTGACCCATTTTTTCTCAAACTGTCTGCATGTCGAGGTGCTTCAATTTGTACAACCCTGGCCATGGAAGTGATTGGAACATCTGATTCTGATCATTTGGATGGGGAAGCAAATACTTTTGGCTAAATAGTGTATGTGTTTCAGTTAGATGACACTAAGTCTGCTAACAAAATTTGTAGATATGTCTGGCTTAAAACAAAGATGGATTATTGATTATTTTGGGGGGATTAACTGATTAATAACTGCATAGCAAAATGTAATTAATAGAGGACATTTTTACATGATTTGAAGCAGGTGAGAATAAAACTATAGCACTTTAAGGGTTTTGGCTTGAACATACTTACAGATAAAGGTCTTTTTTTTTAACTTAAGTGCAAAATGCAAATATTTTTAATAAAATTTTGGCTTAATTACTGCTTTGAGAAGAATGTTTTTGTAGCAAGTCGCTGTATTGTGTCTGTTTACTCCAGTCGACGGTAAATTGATTACTAATTTATTTGACGTTTATGTCAGTATATCCATGACAATTAAAGCAGTTAATTGTTTTAACCCCAGTGTTAACTGTGGTTCACATGATTTCCTGTAAAAAAACCCCAAAAGGTAAAAGACATATTCTTGAAGATGGAAAAATTGAAAACTTTAAAAAAAAAATAGTTCTAGTCTTACAGACATAGAATATTTAGTTTTCTTTGGTAAACGTTTTCTTTACCAGCTGTGCCACAAACTGTAGATGCTTAATTGCTGACGTATTTTCTACATATTGATATTAGCTTTATTATTTCTACCTTAAATCTAAAGTACATTTCTGACTCTGAAGAAAAGTCCATACATGTGTAAAATCCAGTCTTCATTTAATTTCTAAGTCAAGAATTTACTGGGACATGCTCCTGCCAAATGATAAAAGTTGTGCATCTGTTCAAGGGAGAACCTGCAGCCGCTGTCAAGATATCAAACCCCACATGCTTTCTGTCTCAGTATGTAAAGCCGAGCCAGTAATTCCCTGACTTTAAATTTATGATAGCACCTGTCTGTTATCACAGATCAAAATGTTTCAACATAAACTGTTCCAGCAAGCAAGGGAATTCCCATCAAATCCAGCTCCAGAATCCCCCCAGATCATCAACAACTTTGTTCTTGCCATTAAAGATAAAGCCCTGCAATCCTCAGAAACCATTACTCTTAATGATCTGCTTAACCAGCAGCGTTACGCCACAACTCAACTGCAAGAAGAAAGACAACTTCAAAAGGAGCACACTCCTCCATGCTTGGTTTTTTGTTTTCCAGCAGTTTTTCTCCTTATCAGCCGATGTGCAACGTGTACGATGCAGATATGATGACAGAAAACTGTCTCTGCAGTTTTTCTTTGAACTATCTATTTGTGGTTGTGTGTGTTGACATGCACGAAGTCTGGAAGCAAGTGACATAAGACATAGACACTGAATACATACAGAGTACATATCTTTGAAATGAAACTTATCAGTTGAAACATGCCCAGACTCACCTGTCTTATTAATTCCTTTTAAGATATCTGTGTTTTTATTACGGTGGTGTCTATTAAGTAGCTTATGCAATGTTCCCTTCTTTATTGCAAATGCTGAAGCAGTGTCGTAATGATTTTGTGTTCAAGATTGTTTATCCAGACGTTCTCCATCAGTAGAGTCTCCTGTGCTCAGGTTTGTATCTCGTTTGCCCACATGCTCAGTTCCCCGAGGCAGAGCTTGTTTACTGTCTAGACGAGTTTGCTTGTGGTATTCTGTGCTTTTTTTTTTCTTTTCCCGCCGTTTTTGTGTGTGTATCTATCTGTGTGTGAACCTGTGATTAATATCTCAGGAGCGTTGAAGGTCTTTGTACATTTTCCTTGCCTCATTATGAATTCTTACTTCTGCTCTTCATTGTTTGCTCTCTGTTCCCTTACAGATCAGAACAAAGTCAAAGATCTTATAACCAGTCAGACCTCTGCCCTTACTAAGCTTAGTGAGAAAATCCAAACTTTGTAGATTTATGATTTTATGAAAGGGGGAACTCTTAAAAACTCTTAAGATTTTTGTAGTGAAGTATTCTTGGCAAAACTTCAAATTGTCACCAAATTTAAAAACTCTTTTACTTTGACGAGAAACCTTATCGACTCAGCACCCAGTGGTCAATTGTTTAATCCAACCAGCCAATAAAATAGCAGCATTTAGACATAGAGAAGAAAAAAGTTCAAAGCAAAACAAGTAAGACATTTTAAGTCACTTTTGATAAAAAAAATAAAGGATATTTAAATGATTTTAAATGTACACTCCACATTTATATTTGTATCTCATTAAAAGTAGCGCGTCAAAAAATATTCATATCTTATTAAACATTCAATTTAAAAACAATTTCTGTTTCACTTGTAGGGTTCAGCTGATAAGGAGTGTGCATCATTTTGGGCTGGGATGTATTAGATTAGTGTGCAATATTGTGTAGTCATGTAATTACCTCAATCTTTCCATTTTTCCATTTATGCAAAATAAAGTCAAAGCTTTGTTAATTTTGTTTGTCTGCGTGACTAGGTGCTTTGGAAAATGATGTTTTCCTCATATAAATGCATCTCAGGACTCTAAATTGCTCAAGAAAATGGATGGAATTTCCAAGACCAGACATTTTAACTTAAAACACTTCCACCCCTTATAAACAATTGATTCAAAGAGTTTTTATTTTTATTTTTATTGCTAGGTTCATTAAATCAGTGTAAAACTCAATTATTCATTTCAAGAACTGGAAATGATCAAACAGCATGACAGGAAGGTTAGTACAGATGGACACCAGGTGGACGCAACAGACGTTTTCCGTTATGTTAAACCAGAAATAAAAATGGATTCTGAGTTTGTCACACCATAGACAGATGTGCTCTTGTTCAACCAGCCAAAACTAGATGATAAAAAAATTCTAAAATAATAATATCAGATTTTAGTATAATAAAATAATTATCAATCTCCTCTTGCAGATTCTCATAAAAACATCGCTGACTGAGAGATCTAAGCCTGGTCTTAATAAACTGCATGAGAAATCAGAACAATGCATCAGTTGGAGAAATTAAATAATTGAGTCATCCACTAGCTGCAAACCTTTGCAAAAGCATTCACACTTCTTAAACATTTTCAATTTTTTGACTATATCCATATAAGACCATAAAGAATTTGAAAAGTGATGAACATTTGACCCAGTTTATCCCTCAACAAAGTCCAGTTGACCTATTTACCTTCAGATGTTATCTAGCAAGAGTGTAATTTACTCTCAGAATAAACAATAATATTTGAAAATTAGGGAACAAACAGCTTGTGACGTCCCAAGCTTTGTGCAGTCCATCATCTGAATATAGAAAAAGTGTGACACTGTATTTATTTTTTATTAAAACCCTTTGTCTTTGTTTCTCAGGTTCTGCCTAGATTTGGATCCCAAAACTCATAATACAATAAATTATGACAAACTTCAAGGCTATTTTGCAAGGTATTGTTATGTAAGATTGTTTATTAGAAACATAATGAATGAAAAAAGCAGCAAAAGTTCAAAGCAAACATTGAAAGGAAGAAATTCAGAAAGCAAGTAGAACTGTTGATGGAAACCACGTTGGACGATAGTAAGATATTCTTTCTTTTTGGAAGCAGAATAACAAAAACTGCTCACTTTTTGTGTAGTTTATGGCAGCTGGTTACTGACAGATTTACAACACAACACTTTGTTTTCTTCAACTCGTGATCTTATAATCTTGTTGGTACGGAAATATTCCACTTCCTGTGTTTAATTTTGCTTTGATTTGAACAGAAAGAGATCCATCTTGCTTTTCTCATTAAGTGTGAGAGGATTACACAGACCCCCCCAGTTTCATTCATCTTGTTTCCAGTCACAACTGAGACTCTTTAGTATGAGTCAAACATGAATGCATTTCAGCTGTAACTGCTAAAAAGATTGCTCTATGTATGATTTGGAACTCCAACTTGTATCCATTTGTTCTTGTTTACTGTGGTTTTAAACTGGGTTCATGGATTATGTTTGCTGTAGATTTGTGACACCATAAAATCGTGTTTTTGTCTCACTCTGCCACGGAGTGATTATTTGCTGACATTAAATATGACGTCAAGGCTCTTGTCATCTTCTTTGTGTTGAAGTCTTGTAAACAACGTCGCCCTTCCAAGCCAAGCATTCTCGAAAGAGTGTTTTTCATCAGCAGTTTACATTACACGCATGGCGGATTGTGGTTCTCCTACTGCTTCCCTTGAGTGGACAAAATGAAAAGAAACGCTGATCTCAGGATGTTTTCCTGGTTCTTTAAGTTTAACGTGGAAGAGAAGAGGCAACAGTAAAGAGAAGTCTGGCCTCAGTGTATTTAAAAAAAAAACGAAAACCTTGTTTGTGTTAAAAAAAGAGCGTTTGAATTGAGGTTGACTGAGCGTAGAAACCACTTTCTGTTATACTTTGAAGCGTCCATAATAACCCTGAAGAGAGCATGCATCACTTCCAAATGTAAAGAAACACTGCAATCTTTTATGGGTTCTTTTTGCCTTGTGTGTCAATCGGGTCAATGTTGTTGCCCAAGCAGATGTTTTAAATGCTCGTTTACCATCCTGTGACTCAGATGTGCTGTCGCAGTCGGACCACAACAAAGTTTCATCACAGGCTGATTCTAACAAGCTGCTGTAGTGGCTGTGGACGTCACGGCGGTAATCACGGCACCCTTCTGGCTTTCAGCTACATCTTTGATGGATTCATCCAAACAAGATCCGCTGTATTTTTTTATATTTTATTATGTGCAGTAAATCTGTCACAAAAGGTCAGTCAGTTCTTCATGCTAACCGTTCACAGATTTTGAATACAATGCACTTTTGCAAATAATCTCTGAATCAGAGCCATACAGTCACCAACATCAATCACATTGTCTCCGGTTCATTTTGCATTTAAAATCTGGCGGGTTGGTTAAGCACCCCAAACCACAAGTGATTCACAAAATTCTAAAAAGTCATCAAAAATTATTACAAGTCAAAGAAATGTAGGGGAAGAATAAAGCATCTTTGGCTTCTTCTCATGGAAATCAACTTCCTCTTTATATGAGACTAGCTCAGCGAATTCTCAAGACCCTCTGAAGATAATTTAATGTCAGCTTTAAAAAAATATATGCCCATCAAATAAACGTTTTCAGAAACCATGTGTTCAGCAAGTCCTGTTCAGACCTGAAGCAGGACCTATGAGGTATTCAACGCCTGGTACGAACTGGTTCCTAAACAACAAAAAACCCAATTAAAGCCTCGTTCTTTGCAAAGTTCTTTATCATTTATAAAACATTTGTTAATCACTTTATGTTATGTGTCCTGATAGACAAAAATAATAAAAACATCATTCAGAAAGTTATTTAGCTTTTAATTCTTGTGACTTTTTTTTTAAATCTCACTTTTTGGAAGAAAAATATAAAGGAATGATAGCTGACTTGCAAACAAGCAGGACTGCAGAAATATTATCTTCTTGTAAATGAGGGTCTAAATTAAATGACCAGATGCTGAAGGAGATCGCTGTATGGGAACGCATAGATCTCTCTACGGGTGAGAACAAAGATTGTGGAGCACTGCAAAGTTTTGCAGCTGATTGAATGTCTAATTCAAGCCTGATGTAGTAATAAAACTCATGGGGATCATCCCCACCTGTTAAGCACTAAAACAGCTGGTTGCCACAGAGACTAAATGCAGCTTGGCAGACAGTCCTTACTGCTACCAAGCAGTAAGATAAAGGGGGCGCTATACAAGAGAAATATAATTAGTTAAAAAAATATACTATATTTCAGATGAATTGTATTAGTTTTAATTTTATACCTTCCCATTTTCCAAGTTTTCCTTTTCGTTTTTTTCATAAATGTTTTTTTTTTCATCATAAACTATTTATTAACTTCTGATTTATTAAAAACGCAAAACAAGTAAATAATTTGACAAGTTTGGGTACTTTAAACATGAGTTATCGAGCTTAAATACCTCTCAGTTGGTCAGATCTTCCTGTTATTGCAACCATTTTCATTGTATTTTCTGGTTTACTTTTTTGGTTTTCTCTTGGACTTAAGGTTTTAACCTTTCCTTTTCTTTTAGTAAAAGTTTATTTTCATCCGTCTGCTTCCGGCCGCCGACATAAATCTAGATTCTGCTCTTCAATCCTCTTCCTGAAAGTGCTTGAAGTCCCTTATTGAGATCTGCCTCACACTTTAAAAAGGCCTTACAGGACTTCATTTTACAATGAGTTGAAACTTAAGCAAAGAGCGTCTAATCTCCAGCTAACAATTGCCTAATTTTAAGGCAAAGTAAGATAATATTGGGTTTATACAGTACTTCTTCATGCTATTCAGAAAGTTGTTGTTCCTGTAAATTCATAGTAAATTACATTTTTGTGTGTAATTCAATATTTCTGTTGTGGAGCATGGATTGCGTTAAATCCAATTAATTACATTTAATAACTGTCCTGTGCTTTTTCTTTTGTACTCCTGTTTCTTCTTTAAATAAACCTTAAACCAAATGCATCAGTCAATTTGACATGATTTTCTTAAATGGGATTGATTACTTATGCAGAAACCAAGCTGTGGTTTATAAGAAATAGTATACTTTAGGTTTGGTTTTTGGGTTTCCTATAAACCTTTGAGGCTTCGCTGTGTTTGCACTTTGTGACTGATGAATAAGTTGAGAGTAGCACGAACAGCTAGAGGCTAAAATGAAAGCCACTTTGCTGTGCAAGGAGAACTATTCAAATTTTAAAAAACATCCATCTGGTTGTCATTTCTTCTTGTGGTGAAATATTGCTCCATTTCTAGAAAGAGGTGGATCAGAGGAATCAAAGTGGATTTGTTCACATTTGGTTCCTCTGGACCTTAGAATTTGTTTCTCTCGTCAACATCATGTACATGTTGGACTGCACATCTATTTCGGCTTGTTCCGCATTATCCTTGTTTACTGTACAAATTGCTGACTCATCATTTTACACTCAAAATTCTCAAATGGAAGAATTTTACTGAAACTAAGAGCGTTTTCACCCCTGCTGGTGTGGTGGACTCGGAACCTTTCGAAAAACCTGTTCCATCCCTCGCCTGTGGTGGCGCTGCATAAAGAAATAACGAAGGAAACGACAGAAGAAGACACTGAGCGCTACTTCCGTCCTCACAAAACGTAAACATAAACGGAGAGGCGTCACATGCTACTTTGCGGGAACCTAGAGTGATTTCCTTGAATTTATAAGGTATTTTCCACAAAACTAACAAGTTATATTATAAGGATACTTTCAAAGAACTTACAGTATTTTTTTCTGGACTCTAGAAAGTGAAATGTACTTTCTACAACTGACAAAAAACACTGTCAGTTGGCAGAGTTTGTAGTGAGTAGTTACATTTAGTGAGTTACATTTATTTGAGTCAACTTTTGGGGAAAAAAGAAAAAGAAAAAAACCTTTAGGAGTATTTTTACTATGCTGTACTTTTTACTTGAGTAATTTTATTACGAAGAATTGCTTCTCTTACTTGAGTAAAATTTGTTTTTCTACCCACTCTAACTTCACTGAATGAAGAGCAAACATGTTTTAACTAAAGAGTCACCAGACACAGACACATTTAGTTAGTCCTGTATTCAAAGAAGTAAAGACTTGTCTGGTTTTGTTATTTCTTAATTATAATATTTACATGAATGATTTCCATTTTAGTCTTTAAATCACCAATATTTCCACTTTTATGTTTTGATCCATTTGATTGTATAATTTTAAAATATTAATTTATGTTTTGAACAAGTTTTTTTTTTTTTTGCCAAATACTTTTTTTAATCTTACTTTAGTAATTTCTTGGACAGCTCCTTTTTACATAAAGTAGTAGTCGGTAGTGTTACTTGTACTTAAATACAATTTTTGGGTGCACTGTTCGGCTCTGTCGGTTGGACACATTTTTCGAAGATGATCAGATAAGACGGATCTACCACCAGTGAAATTGGTGTGTTAATTTAACTTTGTTAATTTTAACTTTTTTTAACTTTGTAAATCTTTGTCCAGATTTCCAAAGTTAAATTTAAGTGCTCATTGTTTACAGACCAGTTGTGAGAGACGGCTTTTGATGAGCATAAAAAGAAACTGTCCAATCCACATCTCTTCTTCTGCATCTGTTTAAATGTTCCCCTTTTTTAATCTTTTACAGAGGATAAAGCTGAATGATGTTACAATAAACATTCCAGAGGGAGTCACCCACCCGGTGCATAATTAGAGACCCAGGAGGCTGAGTAAGATAGATGACTGCAGTGTGTGTCAGTGGAGTTGGAGGGGGTCGTGCCATTCCAGCGGCTGCTGGTTAAATGCAGGTGGCTGGGTGTGCTCGTCAGCTTTTATCTTGGCTTTGAACACAGGTAAGCTCAGGGGCCTGCACAGGTGTGTGTGTGTAGGGGCTGAAAGTTCAGAGATGGTGGCGGCAGTTACGGTAGAAAAAGGGCCAGAGGCAGCGATTTGTCAAGATGAGCAGCGACTGCTGGGGTCACCGAGTGACACGGTGGTGGCTATGAAACCACAAATGATCTGCATCATATAGACACTGATGTGGCCATTCAGAGGGTGAACAGACTTCAAGCAGATGCTTTGGTTCAGTAATCACTTTGACTCACTATGTTTCCCCGTAGAAGAAGACACAAGAACTTCTGAGTCATTGTGTCTGCCAAGGTGTTATGGTTTTAATTAATATAATGAGACAAGTGATTATTTTGGCAAAGGAGAAAATTATTCTGGCATCACACAGGGACTTCATTTCAAAGACATTTCAAAGACAGAGAGGAAATCTGTCTTTCACATAACTGCTAAAAGGAGAGAAAACTCAAATGTTTTTTTTCTTTGAGTGAAAAATCACAGCCCCTTTTTTCATTACAGCAGCATTAAAAACAGCATCTGTCACCAGCTGAATATTGAGATTTTCACATGAAGTTTAGAGGACAAACAGTTTTTCCACCACCATTTGCTGCCCCATTGCATTTTAAACAGTCTTACTTTGCTCAGATGTGGTATTTTACCACAAGTTTCTAACTGTAGCTTGCTGAAAGTTTGGCCCATTCCTCCTGACCGAACCAGTGTAACTGATTCAGGTTTATAGGCTGCCTTGCTCAGACACACATGCACAATTTTTTATGAGACTGAGATTAGGGCTTTGTGGTAGGCATTTAAAAACTTGACTTTGTTGTCCCAAGGCCTTTTGTAACTAAGTAGATGGTATGCTTCAAGTCATTGTCCATTTGGAAAACCCATTTGGATAAAATCGAACTTTCTGGATGAAATCTTGAGATGTTGCTTCAGTTTTTCCGTGTACTTCACTCATGATGCCATCTGCACCACTCCACATCATGATGCTGCCACCCTGTAGACCACAGAATCTGTCTTTATGGATTAAATCCTGAGTGCATTTTTTAACTGTAATCTGCTTTTTAGATCTGAATTTCAATTCACTGCGAATAAAACTTTAGTTTCATTTCTGGGGAACAAAACTCTTTTATCTGTATGAACCTCAGCAGGATATTCCTACGCCGTTAAAATTTGTAAAAATAGTTGGAGCAAATTAACAAGACACCTTCAGGCATCATAAAACTCATTGGACCCCTGACACTGCATTGGGTAAAAATACAGAAGAGGGACTGTATTATGAAATTATGAATGCAAAATTATGTTGTGGCTAAAAAAAAACATGTTCTTTTTATTTCAAATTCGCTGATTATAAGCATAAAGGTGCTTGAATCAAAGATTTTATGGACATTAAAAGAATTCCAGTCAGATCCAACTCACGAGTTCTGTTATGATTAAAGCAGCTAAAAATCTGTTAAAGCCTTTAGTTGCCTGTGCAACTAAAAATGTTTTTTATGTTGGGTATTTCAATGGTTTTGTTATCATGGCTATTTGTTTCTTTACAATAACATCATTGAGTCTTTTGGCTGTATGTTCAGAGTATATTTGTCACTGGTCAAACCATTTAGACCCAGACCCCCTCCAAACATGATGTAATATTACAGATCACAGATAATTAAAACATAAATATCCATCGATAAAAAGAAACCCATCAAACTCACCTCTGCTCTTTATGTGCTGCCATAAAACCGTCACCAGAGCATCAAAAAGTTTGGTTATTGTTAACCTAATTGGAGTTTTTGAGAATAAGAGAGATAAACTCTGAACACAGACTGTAAATGTAAAATTAATGCTTACCATTTCCTAAATCAGGGACAGGAAAAATAGCAAGCAAACTTTAAAACTGCCAAACAATTTAGAGAATGATCATGCATTCATTGACACATTAAAAAATATATTACATGACACTAAATGTCATTACAATACTTACTTTTTTTGCTGCCAAGCTGAAATGCTTCTCTCAAAATACATACGAATTTTCACGTCATCAAAAGCAACATAAAATGTGTTCAAATAAAGACATAGTGGCTTGTGAGGCTTAAATAAATATGAGAAATCTTTCTCAAGGTTTTTTCATTGTGATGTGACGTTTATTTAGTACAGCTTGTCGACAAGTAGATCTTTATAGGGAGCGTTTAAAGTATGGTTTAAGTCGATCAAAAACTAATACTTTGCAGAATCTCTTTCTGATTCAATTTCATAATTTAGACAATAGGGAAAATATGAAGCCACAATGACAAAAAAAAAAAAACAACAACATGGTTTTCCTAAACTGATGAAGGGAATACAAGACTGAAACAACTTTGCCAAGAGATCAGTAGTAACACTGAAACATCTGACGCAATATCCAACAAGTACTCGTTGTGCTCGTTATGTGACAACAATCTCCTGTTTTCTTTATAGGTTTTTTGCTGAAGTAGATGAAAACGGTTCCAAGTACAACATGTTTGAACCGTTAGAAGCAGAAGATAAAGAGGGATTTTAACTTTCAAATCCTTATGGAGTCCAAATCAATAAAAGAATGGCTTTCACTGAAATAAATTAAAAGTTTTGGAATGGCCTATCCAAAGTAGAAACCTAAATCCAATGTGCAAGGAGGACTATTGACAAGAAACATGTTCATGGTCTGATCGACTTAAAAAATTTTGGAACGGCAAAGTAGCTAAATATTTCCAAGTCAAGATGTCGGATGCTGATAGACAAATCCAGAAATTTAATTTAAAGCTGGTTTAACAAAGTTATCAGTTTAACTTTGTGCATATCTATATCATCGGACTGGTTTTGATTTTTTAAATTTGCCTTCATGATAATCTTTTTGATTTTCTCCATAAAAATGTTATACTTAACAGAGGTTTGTAAACTTTGTCCATCCATTGTCATCTGAAATGGATGGACAAACCTCAAGTATGTTTAAGTTCTGGTCCAAATGTGTCATAAACCACGCCCCCTTTTTATCCTCATTGATTGGTTAGTCTGTGTTTGATTGCAAACTGTTTGAAAAATGATTCATAATGAAGTCTAACCACCACATGCTCTTTGCTTTCCATCTTAATATATGTACTTTTTTAAGTTTGCCAATGAATTGTTAGTTTTTTGTGCTCTATAATGCTGAAAACATAACTGGAAGGAGACAATAATTCTACCTTTAAAATAATTTTAAAAAAAAGTAGGAGTAAACTTTCAGGCTGCACTCTTGTTATTACCAGAGAGAATAAAGACGTATCATGGGACACATTCTGAATTTGTGAAGTCTAAGTTTCTGGGTTAACCTATTAGCCACACATGCAGAATCTCTCATTGGAACAACAAGTATCTGAATTCCCAGATACTTTCTGAATCATCCTACCTGTGCATTCCCATCACAATCTTCAGCCTTAACCTTGCATATCACAGCAGGGAGGATTCACTAATAGAATTAAATTGCACACACCCTGCAAAGAAATATATGCATGTGAAAGAAATGTTGCATCTTATTTATTCACCTTTTGAGTAAAGCTGCCAAACTGTCAGAGTCGGAATGCTATGTGTTGAAGTGCCAAGGTTTATCTGGAGAGAGAAAAAAGAAAAGAAGAAAATTACGTTAACTCCGGCGGACCACAAGGAATGTGGCCAAGCAGCATGTACAGACAAGCACAAGGAGTGAACACACACATACACACCCACGCATGCTCACGCACATACACAGGGAAAGAAAATGAGTCAAAGGAGACAAAGGAAGCCTATCATGCTGCAAAGCATTTTTAAATGGACACACAGTAGTTTATATTCATTCTGGCCCACAGTCTCCTCTTTGTGACGACAGACCCATTTGCACACACTTAATCCCTCCCGTAAACAGCGAATACAGCAGCAGAAGAAGAAGAACTCATCTCCATATTAAGTCCAAGAATAAACAAACAAAAAAAAAAATCTGACAAGTTAAAGAAGCACATACGCGATTATTTTCATTGTTGTCTTTTGTCTAAAAATTGTCCATCTTGTTGTCGGAATACACTAATTTGCTTATTCACCTACATCTTTTCTGTTACATACTATTACATAATATCTTGTGGTGTTTTAAAAACTGTGAGTTAAAACACCTAAGTAAGGTGAGTAAAAACCAGGCCCACAGCATTATAGATCCTCTACCATTCCTGATAGTTAACATTAGGTTTACGTGCTGGCAGCCCATAGATCTAATCAGCATCTAATTATTGTCACAGAAGCTTTGTGACCCCATTATGGTATTATTTGCTCTAGTGTAATAGCATGTTTTGGAGATTTTTTTCTTTTTAATCCCACTTGTCCTCCTCAGTGTGCATCATGGCAAATTAAACTAGACTGCTTGTGCAGCCTTGTTAGTCAGTTACTGTCACAGGCAGGTAGGATAAATTTGGAAATAAAGTTGCAATGTATTACACAATAAAATATAAGAAAATGACAGATGGAGCGTAGGATAGCAAAACTGTAAAATGTGTTTTGCAACAGTAGGATCTGACAATGAAGGAATGATAATCAGGAGCTTAAATTGAAAGAAAGGTGATTACCTGGACAATTACAGTGATGTAGCACAGTTAGTTAATGTTTGTGTTGCAGTTTCTCAAGATAATGTTTGGATTTGCTCTCAAATAACAATTATTTGCATTCAGTTTATTTAGAATAAATGCACATAAACCACGTTAATATGTTATTTAAGTTATTTAATTTTGTACTCAACTATAACTTTGTGAAATTGTGTCTGAGGTTTGAACAGAATAATTCAAAGGCAAAAGCAAAAAACACCTACCTTCACAAGAAACTCAGTTACTGGAGAAAACGAGTCCATTTCCCTTAAATGGAGAGTAAACAAACCTTTTGCCAGCAAAGCAATATAAGAGATTAACTGTCAGAGCATTCTGATTAATATTTCATCAGCAACTGTCAATGTAAATTTGCAAAAATAAGATAAAA
The DNA here is from genome assembly GCF_027474105.1 of Poeciliopsis prolifica. Lineage (NCBI taxonomy): Eukaryota > Metazoa > Chordata > Actinopteri > Cyprinodontiformes > Poeciliidae > Poeciliopsis > Poeciliopsis prolifica. The sequence continues at coordinate 8,586,212 of NW_026562389.1, read as the reverse complement.
CACGGGACTGTCCACACAGACCAGGATTTATTCTGGCAAATCATTAACTTTCTTTTATTATTTGTGGCAGTTTTTATCTGCAAACCCAAAAATCTCTGTTTTTATCAGCTGCTTGGCAGCAGTGGGTGTCCAGCTGCGCCCACCGGTGGATCTGAAAAGGCCAGCTGGATAATGGCCTGACTGATCGACACTGGACATGTGCAAAGCAAGCCCACCTGATGGCGCACACTAAATGGCGTGATTAAAACCACAAGGGAACACAAGGTGGAAACAAAACAAAATAGAGAAACGCAGGGATTGTTGGAACAATGAACAACAAACAGAACACAGACAAAACTAAACCCAAAATTACAGAACTTTGTATTTATTTATCTGGCTGTATCTAACTCCAGTAACCCGTGACATGGCATGTTTAGTGAATTTGGTCTGTGATTTTTGTGTCGGTATTCCTAGATGTAAAGTTTCTCAGTTTTTTTTTTAGTGGTTGGTTTAAGAATTGATATTTTGTTTAACAAAACACTTGTTGACTTTGTGAGTTCCCTCAGGAATTTCAAGCTTGACTAACTCATTTCAGTTCTCCTTCATAGGTTTGCTATGTCTTTTTACACATTACAACCTTATTCATACATTCATACCCTGCTGATTTAGTGGACTTTCACACTTCATACTTTGTTCATCTAAATTAACTAAGAAATCACAGTTCTAATTGTACAGTGCTTACACACATTGTGTGTCTTGCTTTTTGTTATGACCTTTGAGTCGGGTCATAACATTTTTTCTTAGAGGAAATGTGACACCATAATTACAGCTGCACCTTCATCTTTCAGAGATTGAGGGGATGAACTAAAGAGATGGATTCGATTTCATCCCCTGGCATATTTAGCTACTTTTTGAACTTCTCTATTACAGTCGAAGAACTTATAAATATAATTGTTTTAAACTTGAGCTGTTGACTTCTATGCTTTTAAATTGCTAAGACAACATTTAGAAACTAAGATAACTGGAACCACTGACTTACTGCCAATCAGAATATGACCTGCTATTTTTGAAATCTAAAATAGTTCCTGATCAGCTCTCAGCTGTTGTTGATCCTTTTCAGAAGACTTTTGGATATAGTTGTGTTAGTTGTGTGTGGATGCAGTAGATTTGGACAGCTTAAATAAAATTGTGCGTACATTTCATAATAACTGTAGATTCCTCTTCTTTTTTTATTTCCTATAGGATAAATAATGCACAGAGTGACAATTAACTGTTATGCACCAGTGACATTTTAGAAATGTTGGACAACTTGGGCATCATCTTTGTAAACTGCCAAGTAAATACTGCCTCAGTTTAAGAAACATTGTCTCATCAAGACAGTCTTTCAGATCAGTTAAAGGAAAGCTTTCAGCAGCCAGTATACCTCAAGGCCATGCACTTACATTTCTCAAAAGGGCACACGTCAGGCTGGATTATTTTCCCATTACGCCTCATTTCAACCAGTTTGGTTTTGGCAAATTAAATGTTGAGCCCTCTTATTTATTTATATATATTTTTATTTATTTCACTCTCCAGGTTTGGTGAGATCATCACTGGGAGTCTATTTTTGGGATAAGTGGCTGCTCTTGGCTTGGAAAAGCTCATTCACAGCACTGGGTGGCGCTTGTTTGAAACACCAGAGGGCGCTGTTTCCCCCCATAGATCAGATTCAGTGAATGGGAAAGAAAAGAGAAAACATCAAGCAGACATGAGTGAAAGAAAAAACATAGACATTATTTATTATTTATAATTATATTTCATATTACTACTTAAAAAGGTGTAACTGAAACCAAAACCGCTTTTGAATCATAGTTGCCTTTAAAGTATAAGATCAACATTTTATTGAGACAGTCAAGAAGTAGACAATATGTTTTATGATTAGTGGATTCTTTGATTAATAGCAGGAACAAACACATCATTATTTCCCAAAGAAATGCTAGTATGTTTCCTGTTTTGTCCTCATCTGGTATTTTTCTTTCTAATCTGTTTTGCTGCTGCTGCAATGAAAGAATTATGTGCAAATTCTTCACATACATTCTCCTTTTTCATTTCTGTCTATTAAAAAGCACTGCTTAGGTGCTTTAACTGACTGTCTGAGCAGTGACTGTATATCTGACACAGCAGGGGTTTCCAGACATAATACATCTTGATTAGTTTGAGTCCTCACCAAGACTCAAAAGCTGGGAAAGAAATGTGTTTATTATTATTCTCCATTACAATGACTTACATTTGCTGCTTTGATTTGATGGCGTGACACTTTTTTGGATACATCTCTTCAATTGATGGTTAACCCAAATAGCCAAAATCAACCAACTCTACGTTTAGACGTTCAGTCTTCTTGCACATATTCCGTCTGAAACCAGAATAAAGGGGATTTGAACTTAACACTGTTTAAACCCCCCTTGACTGATCGGAGGATTTCAGATAGTGTTGATCCACTTAATTTTCACACAAAAACATTTGTGAGGTTTACGCAAAACAGTCTGAAAAAGAGACAGTATCCAGTTGAGTGAACAAAATTCAAATTGATCTCTTGAAATCTTTTTATTTTTATTTTTTATAGTTAGAAATTCTTTCTTTTGCAACTTATGTGATTGTATTAAGTGGTAAAGCGGTCATAGACACAGGTGGGTCACATGTAAAATACAAATTTTTTATTCTGTGACAAAGAATTTTACAGTACATCTGCATTGATTTACGTTTAATAATATCAAGGATCTTAAGAGATAGTAAAAACATATTTGCATTGATGAACAAATGAGCATTTTTGGTCTTTCGGAGTCTCTTGATCACACCGTAAGCCTATCTTTGCCTTTGTGTGAAACATCAATGCATACAATATTACATCAGTAACCAAAAGATAATAAAAACCGGAGGTCACGGTACAAAAACAGCACAAAAACAAAAAATGGCTGAAAACAAAGCAAACAATTATTTTTCTAAACAAGTCGCATGGCAGCAGTTAAGGGCTGAAAGCCTTTGACCTACTTATCCGATTTGTAGGGTTTGCAGTGATTGAAGTCTCACTATCAGGTTATTTCTCCATGAAGATTTTCTAAATCCCGCTTTGCTTGAACCTGCAGCTTGTTGCACAGCAGCTCCCCCCTTCCCCAAACTCCGCACCTCCACCCTCTTTCCTCTCTCCACCTCCTACTCCTCCTCCTAGTTCCCCTCTGCTGTCTCTTTAGCGCTGCAGGTTGAATCCATTGCCCCTATTTCCTGTCACATGGCGTGGAAATAGGATCCCTGGTTTCTACTATCTGCTCTCGTCCCCGCGGTGTCAGAGTTGTTTTGTAGCTGAAGTACCTGCCGTGACGCTCAGACACTTTTTTGAAGGGACTCTTGCCTTGACTCCTGCCAGCCAAGCAAGCAGCGAGCCAAGCAAGCCGGTCGCCAGCGTGCGCATCAGGCTGTACTTCACCTGAGAGGAAGAGCCGCTTCAGACTTTTTACTCACACCATGGATTCCTGGAGCGCCACCTCTGCGCTTTTCCTGGCTGGCTTTATCACGTCGGCGGCTTTTCGTCATTTCGACAGCGGTAAGTGGAGCTCTCCCGCTCTCCTTTTGGGCCAGATGAAATGCGACGAAGTTACGGTTTTTACGCGCCGATAAGCTGCTGTCTAAAAGAAATGGCACGCACCATAACGCGTGAAGATAATGGATTTAAATCAGAATCAGCAGCTTCAACTGGATGAAGAGTTTGGTTAAAATGTTTGCAAGTTAAAGTGAAAGCTCAAAGGAAGATCAGCTGAGATGAAGTTGGAAGTTGAATGTGACTGATCTGACGGGACGCTTGGATGATCACTTGTCCCCCCACATCTCAGTCAGCCCTAATACACCAGCGCACATAACTGTGAAACATAATACATATATGTATGTGTGTGTTAGATGGCATTAAAATGATGACTTCAGTTTGAATCAGTCAGACACAGATTTTGACATTAAACTTCACCTTTTACGCACACTTTTCTGCACCATCCTGGCGTGTTTACCTACTCTTCTTGAACAACTTCAAAGCCATCTGTAGCTTTTCTCAGTTTTAGTTTTTAACAATGGAAGCAGAATATTTCTATTTTCCTTAATGACACCGACACAGACCGCACAGCGCTGCTGGCTTTTGTTAATCTCACTGAACCATCCAGACATCGGTCAGTCAGAAGTGAACCTCAGTCATCTGATATTATCCATTGAATTCGCCACCGAGACCAGATTAATAAGCAGAAAAATTGTTTGCGTCTGTGCGCAGAGCTTCAAAGTCTCCTCCTGGAGTGCGTTTTGTTTTTAATGTGAATATCTAATAATGATGACCGCGCAAACCGCGCTCCACTTTGCTGTAATTTGCGCCGCGTTTCATGTCGGAGCAGCAAATCCTCTGCTTTCCTTTTTAATTTTTTTGTCTCTTAATTATAGCCTTGGATTTCAAATTAGAGGGTCCACCATCTGGGCCAGTGCGTAAGTGCTCCCATGTGTACCTATGTATTAACAAAGTATTTAAAGCAATGGCATTCCCCTCATAACACTACGAAGGGGGGAAAGACAGAAAAAACCCAGTTCATGTTTAGTTTAAGTCAGCTGTGCCACATTTGCTGTACAGTAAAACAATAATTCACTGGATGTGAAATAAATCATTTTAAATGCACGTTATGGTTGTATTAAAGACAGAGTTGATATGTTTAGTCTGGAGAAATAAAGTGTCGAAGTAGATGTAAATATCAAAAGCTAAAGGATGAAACACAGATGTTGCTTCATTTGATCAAAAACCCAGGCAAGCAGAATTGGTCAAATGAGTCGATTTTCTAGTTTGAGGAACAAGACAAGCACGATAGTCTGTTACAAGAACCCACTGAACATCTGTGATCTTATTGGGACCAAAAAGTTAGAGCCTCTATTCATTTATTAGAAATTCTTCAGCAGGTGGTGATTTTTCTTTGACTCCTCCAACCGAGACGTGCATCATCTTATCAGCGCTAGCCAGCTGCTCTCGCTTTCGTGAAAGTGCATCTAAAACGATTACGCCGGAGAGATTCCAGTGTCCCGGCAGACTGCAGAATTGCATCAAGCAGAAGTCTAATAAATGTTTTTCACCAGAAGGGAGAAACATCATTGAGTTTGTGCTGCGGCCACACAAGCGGAAAAGCACACCCACACGCACACAGACGCATACGTTTATCCAAGGCTCTGCAGCAGCATGATTGTAGCGGTGGGGCACTAAATTACTTTTATACCACCTACAGGTCCTTGTAGAGATATTCCTACCTCTTGAACTTTTGTGTGCTTTTTTCTTTTTGGTCAAGTGCTAAGCACAAGCTTCAATTTATGGAGATTTGGTGTGCTAGACCAAAGCAAAGTACCACATGATTGTAAGGTGGAAGGGCAAATGATGAACAGCAGACAGATCAGAGGCAAAGTTGTGGTGAAGATTAAAGTAGCTTTAATCTATACAACAATATACCAACCTGTAAACACGACTGTTTAAGGCATTATTTGAAAATCTAAAAAATTTCAGTTGTAAAGAGAGCACTGACCAGAAGCGGCCACATCAGGCCCGGACCAAGCCTTTTTGGGGCCCTGAGCAGATTTTCATTTGGGGCCCCCCTGAGCTACTCTATGTACGACATACATACAGTACATAGAGTAGCATTAGCATTGTTTGTAATTAATGTACATCATGATGGTGTTGTTATGGCTGCTGATTTTAACCTCATGGTAGGAACAAAGAAAGATTATCTGGATTTTGGAAAACAGAGCGTGTTGTCTTACTTGAACAATTTGAAAGTAACATCAGCTGATAAACACTACATTTACAGTGAACAAATGTAGTGATATCTTATGTTTCCCCCAAGAGTGGGAGAAGCCAACAGCAGGAAGGAGAATGGGCGAAAATGTCAGTTTCTAAATCTGCAAAGCTGAGAAATACTCCGAAATAACTCAGTCAGTGGAGCTGAAAGCAACTTTACGTCACAGTTATCAGAGTTACACTTTAAATCTGGGATCCTTCTCCACCCATTTGACTGTCATGAACCAATTTGTTTGAAATTCTAATAGCATACATATAGTTTCAATATGACAAAACGTGAAAATCTCTGATTACTTGAATACTTTTGCAAGGAGTTTTATAATCAAACAAAACCATCTGTGATGGAAATCTCCTTCTCCTCATATAACACAGTGACCTGTTTTCAGAAGCTTCATAAAGAAAATCCCACTTAATCTCGGGTCAGAACGATCCTTGCGGTTGCTCTCTTGGCGACTCGGTGGGCCGTTCGCACCAAATGTACACGAGAGGGGAAGCCGACTCCTGTCAGAGCTGTCAGGATGAGCCATAATTGAGTTGCTCTCTAAGCCGGTAATGATGCGGCTCATGATGTTGGTTGCCTGAACAAGCCCAAGCTGGTTAATCAGAAGAGATTTATTTTGCTCTTGATGTTTCCCTGTAACCATGACTGGTCTTGCTCGGGGTTAACAGTGGAGGTCAGTGGTGAAACACAGATTATGTGTGTGTCTAAGTCTGATGTGTGTGAGAAAATATGCATGATCTTGTAGTAATTGAAACTGTGGCAGCTTTTTTTTTTTTTTTGATGAAGTAAATGCGATGTGTTCCACGTTACTGTGCAGGGCTGAGCACAACGTTGTCCTGTTTCTACTTGCTGCCATTGGGAGTTCTTGAACGTTTTGGTAAATCAACATCATGTGCTTTCTTGCTGACTGTTTGATGAAAGGATTTGTATGAATTACTGGCATTGCAAGAGCTTGCACACACTTAATTCAAAATCAATGTTTTGATGTGTTCAAGCATCTTTGAAGTAGCATAAGAGACGATTTCAGTTGCTTTTAATCAGCCTTTAAGGCATTTAAACCTTTGACAAGATTATGCTTGAATTTTGCTACATTCTTACAGACTGTTTCTTAGGATCGAAATTGAAATTGAAAGCAGGTGTTGCATAGATCCTGTAGATCATGTGGCAGAAATTAAAGGCACAGTTGAGGTTCTTTTTATGCTTTTTGTACTTATAAATACAAGCAAGCTTTCATAAAGCAGCGATATGCACCATTTGTCTTCACTGATTCTTCAGGCCATAAAGAGAGGATGTCAGCTTAGAGTTTTTTCTCTTTTAGTCAGTTTCCTGGTTCAGTCTGGGCAGCTTAATAGGTCTGCAGTCAGATCCTTTAGGAAGGTCATTCCTGTAGCTTAATGTCGGCCTGCTTTATCTGTTCTTTCATGTTTGTTTAATGACTATTTTTCTGTTGTAGGAAACAAGTTTCAAACAAGACTCAAACTGTTGACAAACAATCCAGAAACCACTAAAGCTCAGGAACGTAATCCTTCCAATGTCTATACCATCACAGGGCAACTCAGGGACACACACACTAACACTTAAGGGCAATTTAGAGAGACCAATTAACCTAAAAGTCATGTATTTGGATGGTGGAAGTAGCCAGACAGAACCCACCCGTGCACAGGGACTACATGCAGAAACACACCAGGCCGGGATTTGAACCTAGAATCTCCACTGCAAGGCCACAGCGCAGCCATGCACTCCCAAGAATGTCATAAGCTGCAAAATGCTGGAACACCAGTGTCATCAGCAGCAAGTTCTTTTTTTATCAACATGGATTGAGAGTGCGTCACAACTTGACACCCGATGATTGAAATTGCAGCTTCCCACCGAGACAAACCCAATTCCTTTTGGGAAGAAATCATATGGAGCCCTGAGACAAACACAAACAATAAAGTTATTTATTTGGGAGAATCCAGAACACTCCCAGCTTTAAAGAATGGTGCTGGTCGCATTACCACGTCAGGCTAATATGCTGTAACTGCTTTTGGTCCATTGTGGAAATTAGATTGTAATATTGGAAAAACATCAATAACCACCAATTCACACACACAAAGTTAGCAATACTTTAAGACACAAGATCGAACTTTTTGGGGTAGTTATGATATACAGTCAATTCTTTAAATAAGAACAACTTCAAACTCAAATTCTCTGAATTGAAATGGACTTCTGCCTCCTGGAACTAATTTTCTTCTGCACACTAAGGTCGAGAATGGCTGTGGCTAGTGGAAAAGCCAGCCTGCCGTACTATCCTTAGCTTTGCCTTGCCAGTTGGCTCCATGTGTTGGAACTTCATGCACGTTGTGTTGTGGTTTTTTTTTTTTTAATTTTTTGTCTCATTTTCTGGTGGCCAGAAGAGGTGTGTGGAATGTGTAGAAAAGTGCAAAGTGCTGCATCACGCAAACAAAGCTGTCGCCTAATGCAGCCATAAATCTGCATATTAACAATATCATGGCGCATTTTTAGTGACATGTTGGAACACAGGGTAAAGAAAATGTGCTTAGAGAGCCTTGGAACAGGGAAGCTTGTGGCGCCTGTGATGCAAAAACTGACGTCAGCGGTACTGGTGCTATAAAAAATGATGTGAAGAGCCTTAAACTTTTATTGTTTCATTAATATTTCACCACACAATGCTTGTAGCAATGTTTATAGTGAGGAATAATGCTTCTTTATGTTAAAAATGACTGTGTTTGTGAGTGTGGTACATATTTTAAAGGGTCTGAACAAAACATTTTAATTTCCTTTATTTTTATTAGGTGAATAATGTTGAAAATGTGCATTTTCAAGATACAAATCACATGTCTGGAAGAATTAAATTAGCATTCTGAGGGCTAAATGGGTTGAAAACCCTGCTGTGTTGAGAACAATTGACAATGATGCAGATACTCTTCTGGATACGCCAAACTTCACATTATGACTGTTATGAGAATAAAATGTGTTATATTGCAAAATACAAATCTAAATTGGCCCATTTTTATTCTTGGGAGAGGTTATTTGTAATAAATCCAAATGTTGGTGCTTTGGGAAACATCAGACCACGCAGTGATTTTCCTCAGTTTCTTCAGCTGCTCTGACCTTCTGCTGCGGTCAGAGGTAGAAACAGATGTACCTAATAAAATGGCAAGTCTGTTTATATGCAACTTTAAATTTTTCCTAAATGGTCAGAATATCTTTTTGAAGCATTGGGTAGGAAACTTGCTTTCCCGATATGATGAATCTGATAATGTTGTAATTCTGTCAATTGATTAAAAAGCCCTACAATCAAAGTGTAGGGCTGTGATTAATTAGGATTCATCACCTTGCTGAACTTTATAAAACATAGTGATTGAAATGTAAAAATGTACATTTTCAAAAAAATGTTTAAAATAAATCATTTTGTTTCAAATATGAACTTAGAAACTGTAAACTGGCCTTTAGGTTAAAATAGGTAATGTAATCAGTTGGCATGGTGTAATATTACCACGTTAAACTTTCAAGATTAATCACACGCGTTAAAATGCTAACATTGACAGCCTTAAGTGATGTCAGGTCTTCAAAAAAAAAAATCACTTTTCTTTTTATGTAAATCGCTTAACTTCATGTAATTTTTTATCTTGACTCTGATTTGAAGTGAAGTTTTCAGTGAAGTTCAGATGTCGAGCAGCTGTAACCGTCTGGAGACTGTGAACCTTCAGTGTTCCTGCTCAAGATTTTAGGAGTGTCAAAAGGTCTTGCATTCTCCTTCCCTTTCTGCAGCATTCACACACACATAGAACAGCACACACACCATTTTATGCCTGTGACTGGGCCCATAACTCTCCCTCATGTACCCATTCAGCATTTCTCCACCGATGTAATCCTTTTCCTCAACTTGTAAACGCAGCTGATACAGTTCAGTTTATGGCCTGTCTCTTTTGACCTTTTTGACCTCCGAGACAGAGGGATCCTTGTTAGTGTGCACACGAAGGATGGATACAATGACTCGTCTGCCTCAGAAACATAATAACAGACCTTCTTCAGGCTGTGGAAGAAACACAAGCTTGTGTTGGCGGAGGTGATCGTGACAGAGCGTCAGTCTCCGAAGAGACAGCGGGTTTTTAAAGACTTTAACATAAGGGATTTAGTGTGTCGGTAAGCCCTCTGAGCTCTGGATGGGGGGTGTCAGTGGGCATTCTGGGAAGAAGATGCATTGGGTCTGGGTCTCAGATGTGGGCGCTGTGGTCCCTGGAGCTTTTCCGGTTTGTAGAGGGAGACGGAAACCTCTCCTCCTGGTGAGCTTCTGTGCAGCAGGCAGACCTCCAGACGAGCTGCTCTCATAGACAGGAGCATTGCAGGCTCTGTAGCGGAGTGAGCAGCTCTTAGACGTTGCTTTTTGGATGCAACATTTGGTATAAAATTATTTTGCTGATTACATTTGGGCATTTATTGTGATGAGTGTCTTATCATTCAGAAGATTTTGGCTTATTGTTGTTCTATGGGTTTTATACACATAACTGTCTCCTGGGTTTACTTAAAGAAAACTACCTTTTGAGTATTAGTTGTGTGGAAAAAAAAAAAATCTGTTGATGGCAGAGGGGAGAGCAAGCAAATGGGGTCCAGTCTGTTTTCAGCAAGGGGTACCTAATAAAGTGGCCTATGTCTGAGTATGGGGAATAGTTAACATAATTTATTCATATATTAATTAGTTTAGTCTTCCGAGGTTAAATTGACTCTCTGTTAGTCATCGAGTTAACTTACTGTTTCAACAGCAAGCACTTGTTTTTGCCATAAAACTCCAAGCTAGACAATTACCTCAACGGGAACAAAAACGATGCTCTTACCATTGGAAATAACAATGAGTCATTTAGAGAATGAGCAGATTTTTCTCTTAAAAGCCAGAAAGGACAAGTTAAAAAAAGACTGAATATTATGAACTGTTATTACTCCCTGTTTGTGAAGATAAGTTGTTGATTTTTCAGCTCATTTTATCTTTTCAGCTTCACTACTACTTCTTCAAGGCGAGATACAGGGACACAATCTCTGCTTTTGTGTATGCTCTTTTTATACCACTCTGGTAAAAAGATGGCAGCGAAGTGGAAGAATCTATTTTAAGTGGAAGACAGCGAGTGCATCTGATTGTTATCTGCAGCTAATAGGAAACTGGATTGCTTCTTCTGCAGCAACATTTACGGAGGCAACAGCAGGAATTTCATTGTTCTATGGGTTTTTCACTATACTGAGCAGATATGATTATCTTATATAATTTGTTTTGGTGGACTAAATGGATACTGAAATTATATTATTGCCAAATAGGCATCTTATGTGCAGCCCACTCAAGGTCAAGAACCCAATTAAGCTCTTTCTGTGGGTCCTAAATGGATGACTAATGGGGAATGTATGCATAGGCTCAGAACGGGGAATATGAACATCTGTGGGGTCCACCTAGCACACATTTCAGCCCTGCATCAAATCCACATGCGCAATATTGAACATATATAAAACCCACAAACATTCCCATATGGCCCTTTCTTTTGAGCCCACGTTTCACCCACACAGGCCTCAAGGTGAAATATTTTCCTAATAATTCTTATTAGATAAATGTAATTTAAACATTTTCTCTGGCAAAAAGAAGAACTAAGCCATGTACATGAAATTAAAGCAAAACATATTTGGCAAAATCACAGGTACCCATTTTTCACCTGGTCACATACAAAAGTGATTCGACCCCAATCAAACAGATCTGCCAGGTGTATGGTGCAAATTCGAGCCAAATGTCTTTCCGTACGTATGCATTGCATTGTGGGATGCAGTGGAGTACAACAAACTGATAAAAATGAAGGTGCGTCTTTTCTGTGAAACGTGAAGCCATGTTCAACTCCTTTGATAATTTTGAATAAAATAGTGGCGAGACGAACACGCCATCTGTTTCCTATATTTGCAGTTGGTTCTCCCACATCCCAGCAATAAACAGACCGAACGTTCCCACGGTCACTTGGAGTTTTATCTGTGTGAAAAGAAACCAAACCATCCGAAAACGTTACAAGTTAACAAATTCATCAACTGACTTGGACTGAAGTAAACAAACTAATGGCGTGGAAACGCCCTGAGAGACTATCAAGGACTCAAAGGAAGAAAATCTGTTCAGATTCAGCTCAAACCTTGCAAGATAAATTAAAGATGTGCTTTTAAGCTAAATAAAATTTTGCATAAAAATGTTTAAATTTATGCTAACATCTGTTATGTTATACAATAACAGATACATTTATTTTAAGGATTTAGATTTTTTTCCTCTAAATTTTTTATCAGTGGTGTTAATCATTTTGAAAAGCATACATAGCTCTGGAAAAAATGAAGAGACCACCCTATTGAACCCCATTGAAAACCTAATGGTTATTCCACCAAATATTGATTTCTGATCTCTTTCTGAGTTAAAACGAGTTGTTATTATTATTATTGTTTCTAAATGAATATGAAAATACTGTATCTTTTTTGTTAGTTTGACCATTTCTCATTTTCTGCAGTATTCACACAAATACTACATTTTTGCTTTTAATCTTGAGGCATGCTGTCATAAAATAAAAGAACAATGGTCGTTTTACTCAAACATATACCTATAAAGATTAAAATCAGATAAACTGATCACTTTAAGTGGTCTCTTGATTTTTTTCCAGAGCTGTAGTTGACGTAATTTGTGATAAGCATGTGTAAGATGGATGCATTTTATTTGAAGCTTCTGACATTAGCGTTTTATCTTTTAAGATACTTTTTTCTCCACGAATAACTTCCAACATGTGATGTCCAGAATCCCCTCCAGGTTTGGCCTTAGTCTTCTTATTTCGGAACATCACACTAAAACTATTTGGATGAAAGGATTCCATGCTTATTAGGACAAAACCCAACTTTTCCAGCTGCAGCAGAAACTTTGTGAGTCCCTTGTCTTTCATTCAAGGGCACGCAGAAGTGTCTGCATTAATCAGCGGGCACAACAATCGTCTGGGCACACATGGTTGCTTTTGCTGTCCTTTTTCTGTCATCACTCAGTGTGATGATGAGTTCTCTGACAAATGGGTTAATCTCGCTAAAACTTGTGCAGCTCTCGCTGAAGGCTCCTTTTAAAGTCCTGGAGGTTAACGCACAGATCCAGCCTGCTCGACCCGCTTGTTTTCACAGCAAACTCACTCAGTATGTCTGCTCTTTGTGTCACATCCGTGCATAATGAGTCGCACTCTAGCCCATATGGAGCCCCCATAAATCTTCAATGGAATGTCCTGAGAAGTTGACTTCAGTGAGACAACAAAGGACACTAAGAAAACCAGACAATACACGAGGACTTGATCTGAAACTGGGATTATCTGAAAACAAAAATGCTAATTAGCTGTCTGTTTGTGAAGTCAGAGTCACTTTATTGTGGGTAGATATCTTAGCGGTTTAAAAATAATAATAACTCAGAGTTTATTATACATGAAGAAATTTAGATATGTGATAAAACAAGATGGGTGTTTGGTTGATTATTTTTCTCATTTCTCTCTCTTTCTATCTATCAAAGACTGTATGACCAAAGTAATATACACCTGTGTTTTAATTGTAATTGTGTTTTCAAAGACTTTAACATCAATTTTATTTATTTTTTCAGTTGTTTTGTTTGTATATTTTGAATATTTGAAAAAAGCTTACTGATCTTTGAAAGGGTGTACTTGCTTATGACATAATTAGCAGTGTAAGACTTGAAAATGGACTCAAAGCAACAACATTATTGTTTATTGCAATAACTTTTGCAACAATTTATCGTCCAGCCAAATTTGTTATTGTGACAGACCTATCTATTCAGATGCAGTTGGACTGTTAAGCTTGGACAAAGCTGTCATCTCATTTGATGAGTAAAAAGATCCACATCCTCGCAGCGCATCCTCTGAGCATCATCACAAGCATTACATGTGTAAATCTTTAAAACTGAAACAAGAGAGTCAGACAGCAGCTCCCTAAAGTTACATAGTGATGACAGATGGAAAGACAGGCAAATTTACGCTCAGTGAGAAGCCACTCATCCAGATTAGAAAGGCTAAAGCAGAAGCAAACAAAGAGGATTATTTTTCTTTTTCCTCTTTTCATCACGCCTGACACCCCACAGGCCTTGACTTGTGAAGACAGGCCAGAAGTTCTGAAGAACCCTCTTATTTTACTTTGTCTAAAGTTGAGTCTGGATCAAGCTTGAGTCCTGAAGAGCAGAGGGAAAAACCCTTCACGGTTTGAACTGCGTCCGTCTGTGTCATACGTCGGCCCGTTTACTTCCTGTTGACCTCTGGGTGTTGCCCCGTCAAGGGTCAGGTTGTGGGCAACGCCCTGGTTTTCCCATGCCAAGGGACTGGACTGCCCTAAAAAAAAGAAACCACCAACCACTAAGACACAGAAACAGACCCAGTTATTATAAACACAGTCATGCTCATTATGGTGCCACTGTGATTCTCATCCTGTCGTGTTCAAAGGGCTTACGTTCCTTTGATTGAAGTACCTCTCTTTCTGTGTGTTTCCCCTCTCTTGATTCTTTTTTTGAACTTCCGCTGAGGGCAGCCCCTCATTTTTTTTGTGCAAATCACCACCTGCTCAGGCGGTTGATCGGGCGAACCACAATGCAAAGCAGTAAGGCGAATTTCAGCTTCAGTATTTTAAGACTGTGATGGTGATGCCTGGGTGTCCCTATTGCCTTCTTCCCCGTCAGAAGTTCACATAAACTGATCTCAAACCTTTCATGCATAGTGGTCACTACAGTGGACAGCTGTCTAAAAGCCATTTTCTTATGCTTCTTGTGGATTTTTATGTCATAAATGCACACAGTCCACTGAAGTGGACACTAATACATCATAAAATACACTATCAACTACTGGCCATCAGCTGCAAATGCAAGAAATTATTTTTGTTAAACCCAATATGGCCGACAGTCAAAAAAGCAAGCCAACCGATCTTGTCCTGTCTACTGTAGACGACTCTTGCAGATAAAACAAATATTGTGACATCAGATAACCCCTAACGAACAATACTGCTGATGTATTTTTCAAATAAGTTTGTAAAAAAAAAAATCAAATAATAAATTTTTCTAAACAATTTTTCTTTTTCTTTTATGCCTTAAGAAAATTAGGAAAAAAATGGGAAAAAAATCATGACAGAAAGGAAAATAATTCATCCATGAAAGGGTTAAACGTGAAGCTATAATAAATCTTTATGAAGAATTTGAAGGATTTTTTTTTCTATGGTTGAATAATGAAACAAACGTCATTCATTGCATCTAGAAGATTATATACATTTCATATGTTCTGCAAATCATCTGAGGTCAAAATAATTCAGTGATGTTCAAATATACAGACACACCTCCACTAATATTTTGGTAAAAGTTGCATAATGTCAACATACGTTTTGTAGCCACCAACCAATAAGTCTGTCTGAGTTTTGGATGGGTATTTGACCTCCTTGCTGACAAAAATTGTAGAGTTAATTTAAAATTGTTTTTCTGGTCAAATATTCAGCAAAAAATGTTGCCAAAAGTCTTTTGATGCCTTTGAAAGTTGTGACTTTATTGGCGACTTTCTATGCAACGTATATCCAAATACTATTGGAGGCATTTAGTTGCGCACTGTCGACCTTGTGTTAATATAAGAAAACTCACAACAAATGTAAATTTCTCTGGAAAAAATATTTACAGTGTTATGTAAATTAGACTTTTTTGAGTTTTGCACAATGTTCTAAAGATTATTCTCTCATGAGAAACACACCTGGAGTGTTGCTTTGATTCTTTCATGCATATTTAATATGGGCATCTGCTGAAACTACTTTTCAGTGCAAAACTCCTTAAAACAGTGTTAAAAGTTTATGGAGGAGTGTTGTGATGACATACTGTAGAGCAGGAGCCTTCAGTATGTAGGCCAAATTTCAAGGTGCTACATTGCAAAGTCAAATTCCTTGTAAGTCATATTTGATGCATATAGCACTTTCGTAACAACAGAAGGTAACAGTTACTTGATTGGGCTATGAAATGGCATTTTGTGCATGGAAAATACAAAATACTGCCCCTTTAAATAAATCATAAAAAGCCCCAAACTAGAACGGCATCGATGCTGATGATCCGTATTAAACCTGTGACCAGCCGTAAACATACCAAGGCATGACAGATGTGACGGTCTGGAAAAATACAGAGGGTCCCAGTAGAAAGTGTTTAACTTTGGTCCCTGATCCTCAGAGGCGGTCCAGCCAGACAGCGTGGCATTAAACTGTCAGACTGCAGTAGGCTGTACACAACTGTAAGGCTTGAAGGAGATAAACAATGCTTAGGTGGGAGAGTGCAATTCATGTGGTCACAGCGCCGGTTTGTGTGGTTTTTGCAGCTCTAAGGTCAGACAGTGTTTTGTTGAATCCATTGCTTTATACATCCGGTGCTTTCCACAACTCTCTACAGTGAAAAGTGTCCAGATTTCTGCTCTTCTGTGCTGCATTAAAGTTGGTTCTCTTTTTCCATTTGAATACTGATATGCATAAGTTGTATTTCTGTGGCCTCTTCATGCACACTGACATTTGCATGAGGAGACCCACTCCAGTCGCTGCCAAATGACATTCTCTTCATCGGTTTCGCTGGTACTCCCTGCAGCGGTCTGAGTCTATCAGCTGAAAATGTACTCCAGGGTGAAAGGGTAAATCAAATACTCAGAGAGCTAAAATGAAGTAGCATGAAGACTAATCTTCTTCCCTGGATGCTATTAACTCTAAAACAAATGCTTGTTTTTATTATCAAAACTCAATTTAAATCCCAGACAATGGAATTTCAAGCAATGTTTCCTGCCTAAGGGGAGGAAGTGGCTCATGCATGAACACAGCGCAAAAAAAAGAAACAGCATTCTGTACAAGAAAATTAAGCATTACTATGCCGTAAAACTGCTCAGAGGCTGATGTATTATTTTTTTCCAAGTCAAACCAAACCAGAAAACAATTAGAAGTTGGTTGGTTTTGTTTTGATTGAGGCTCTGAATCATTCCAGCATCTGTTTTCTGTCTTTCTGATCACATTACTGATAAACTTTGGAGGCGGGACGATCAGTGATTGGTTGAGTTAGTGTGTTAGTAAACAGTTTGAAGTTATAAAGCAACTGTGTATTTTTGTCATCTCACTTTCAGTTTGGACTTTTTCACGATCAAAAACAATGAGATTAAATCTCCCCCTGAAAGTGTTTACATTTTTGGACAAAGCAGATCTCCCAAAATCGTCTTAAGTTTGTCCATGAAAACTGACTTCTAAAATGGTCTCTGCCAGTTTTTGTGAGGTGAATTGAAAAAAGATGGATGGATTTAAAGAAATGTTTTAAATATCTATATAAATGGGAGATGTCCGAGCAGTAAACATATTATTTTTATTGTAGTAATTTAGCTTCTCCATTCAGCTGATTGAGCCAGCATAGTCTTATTTTGAAGTAAGACAGGAAGTAGTTAATTAACAAAATAAATAAATAAATAAGCTAGCCAGAAGTTTGTCACAAACAATGGTAAATTTAGCCTCGTTTTCTGTGCTTCTAACTAATATTAAAGGGCTGTTTGACAATTTTCAGAAAATCTGAACTGCATATTTTCATTTTTAGTTCAAAATCAAATATTTTTGGGAATGTTTGAGAGTCATATTTTGAGCTAAGAAGTGAAAACACATGCAAACTGCTCTGTTTTGTTCACAAAGTTCAACTGAGAACATATGGCTATATTACCATTAAAGGATCATCCACCACTTAAAATAGTTTCTCGTAGCATTTCCTATACCTAGAATAGAATCACAGTTGAAATATAAATCATTTTAGTTGAAGGCCATAGCTGTAAATGGTTCCGACCTCTGTTTTCTAAGTAATCTAGACTTCATTTCCGCTCTCGTTTAAATCAAAACTCAACTTAATTAGCAGATGAAGGCATTTTTCCAAGGTTTGAGGCCCCAAAGGAGGAAGCAGCTCACATATAAAAACACTGCACAAACTATAGCCTTCTGTAGAAGACAATTAAGTTTTGCTTTGCCATAAAAGTCTTCACTGTCGATGCTTTCTCCCAAGGAAAACTGAGGAAGAACTAAAAGCTGGTTTGGTGTGTGTAGCATTAGCCCAAGAATCATCCTAGCATCCAGTTTCTCTTTCTGATGAAATTATTGATATAGTCTTTGAAAGCAGTATTTTTTCTTTGATTCAACGTGTTCCAAAGATTTTACCAGGAATTGGCTGAGTGGTTTAGATGAAGATGAAGTTTCAAAGCAACCAATAATTTTGTGCTGTAACTTTTAGTTTGGACTGTTGAGGACCAAAACCAAAGAACATAACAGGAGGATATTGAATTGCTACTGTGTGAGGCATGACCCATCTGACGAACTTTACTTTCTTTTTATACAAGCGTTTTATTTGGGTTGGAGCCCACTGAAACTGCAGCAGAGAAAGTCAACCACTTTAAATAAATGGAGAGTAATCTGCTGTTCAGCTACAGGGTCTGGTTTGCATCCAGCTGCAACAGCTTGTGGCTGAAGAGGCAAATTGTCGCCTTTCCTGCTTGTTGAAACGTCCGCAGATGGGGCTGAACGGGTGGACACGGCAAAGTGGACAGAGCAAACATTTGGACAAGTGAAGGAGGCAGGCCTGGCGAAGTGGACAGCAAACAGAGGAACAAAGCCAGCAATGGATAGAGCAAAGAGGCCGTGACAGGGAAAGGCTTGGTGCATCAGGGAGCGCAGAACACGTTTCCCCGTCGTCATTCTTTCAAGAATATGCAAATAAACATCCATTAAGTCGAGCTGTGATGCTTTGGCGGCAGTAAAATGAGGTTAGATCACAGGAAGATTTCAGTCCGTCATTTCCAGAAACAGCTATTGTCCCTGAAGCCGCGGAGCCTATCATATCCTATTGCAACATGAGGCGTTTTGAAAGAGGCCTTAAGTCAAAAGGGATGTAACCCAAGTCGTAAAGGGGCCCTGATTTAGTTGTCTGTCCTGTGTCTAAGGTGAGTGCGGCTCTCGGAGGTGAACACAAAATGGGCCGTCTCTGCCACAGCCTATGTGGCACCAACCCACGGTCCACCCCAACCCGAGCGTTGGTCACACTCGGCCGATGCCATGAAACAGAATCTACCAGTGCTGAATGGATCCCCCCACCCTCCGCTCGTAATGGATCCCAGTGAGATGCCCCCTGTGTTTTAGCACAACCATCTGGTTCCCAGTTCTGCTGCTCTTCCCAGAGCCGCACAAACCACCATGAAAAACGATCGCCGTCCCAGTCGGGATTGGGAACCAGAGACAGAGCTCTTTAAAAGGGGGTCTTCTGTTAAACACTGCGGTCCCCTCTTCATCAGCTTATTGTGCTTCTAGGATTGTGTTTGCAGAATTGCTCTCAGTTGCGGTTTATCTGACAACCTTTTGTTATTTCATGCATTAGCAGCGGTGCTCTGACCAGGTCAGGGAGTATGGGTTTCATAAGAAAAAAATTGGGGGATTGTTCTAAAATCAACAAGAATTAGCCCAAAAAATAACTTAACTGATGTGCTGTAGATTTTCTTCATCGTGTGTCTGAGTTTAAAGAGGAGAAAAATCTATGTAAACATGCCAAAGAGCGAAATTAAACAGGCCAGTTCCTCCATCTATAGCTTATAATGATAGACGAAACAAACCCACTGGGGCCCTCTCCCCCCGTGTTTACCACTCTCTCCAAACAAAAACGATGGAGAGTCATTGAACGCAGATGGGTGCTTGTTTGTGCTCCACACATGGAGTCTGTTTATCCGTCAATGCAAACAAGAAGTAAAAGTTGCTGAAACCTCTGGATTTGATACACGTTAGAACCGTTTTTTGTTGACAATCACCACCCCTGTGCAAACTCCCATATTCGGTGCATCGTCAGTGATTCACGAAGCACAAATGACTTGAGCGGTTAATGAGAAAAGGATTTAAAGCTGTGACAGGTTAAAAATTGTAAGTTTGGTTTACCACTCGACTTTGGCGCATTGGTCTACCTATTTTGAAGGTAACTTTTACCTTTTCCACTCCACCTTCATTGAGTAACCCAGAGATTAACCATCCCAAATGGAAGAAAACTGCATTTATATCTGTTAAATTTAAAACATCCTTTTTTTCCTTTGCATTTTCTTTAACGTGTGAGCATTTGAATTGTTTCTAAATGATGTGATCTCCACTCTCCTGAAAATCTGATCTACTGGTCGGGTATTTGTGTACATAACACACCGCAGTCCAGAGATGGTTTACAAGAACCTGTCAGATCTTGTCAAAATTGCTTTAAAGAACATATACAGCTTTCATAAAGTGAACTCTTCTTATAACAAATGAGTCATTAAGGAAACAGCTCAAACTTTATTTGATTTATTCTGAGTATTTGTAAAGAGTTCTACAATTTTGAACATATGTAAGATATCAGATAGATACATAAGGCTTAAAAACATTATTTGTATTTATTAGATAAAAAATTACAATTTTACTGTTTTGCTATGAAGTCATTTGTCTAAATTAACATTGTCTTGCAAAAGTATTCAAACCCCATTTCACACTCTTAACACAAACCTTAATGTATTTTATAAAGATTTTATTTGAAAGACCAACTTAAAGTAGCTTATAATTGTGATTTGAAGTGAAATATTTTACAAATTGTTTACATTCTGGTTCCCTGAATCTGTACTTTGTAGAACTAACTTTGCACATCCAGAACATTTCTGCACAGTCTTTTTTACGGAATGGCATGCTTTAAATGTGAGATATTTTGAACATGCCTTTAAATGTCTCCGCTGCAGCACAGCTAATTCAATTGGCTTCATTGTCTCAGCTTGTTACCGAGTTCTGCAGAGATCTTAGTTGAAACCGTTTGCTTGATTTACGGGTGCAACGTATAAAATATGCAGGACACCTGTTCTTGAGTGCTGGCTTTGGACAGCACTGATTTAGAGAGTCTGTGAACAAGAATTTCCAAGCCTTCCCAGACTTTTATTGGGGATTTAGATCTGGGCTTTAACTGGACCTTTCTAACACATGAACAGTCCATTGTAGCTCAAACTGCACATTTAGTGTTAACTTGATTGATGGTAGAAATCTCTGCTGACTGGCATTTCAGCACCTGCTGGAGAAAAGCATTCCCTCAGCATAATGCAGCCATTACCAGGGGGAGTTTTCATGGTGATTCTTGGCTACTGCTTCGATTAATATAACTAACTGTTATTTTCAGTAATATAAAACATGATAAATCATTTTTTCTTTCTCTTGGCAGTTATATGTTGATCTACTACTTGAAATCCCAATAAAATACAACAAAATATGAAGAAAAAAAATTGTATGTTTATCTTTCAATGTCAACAGATGGCAGCCGGCATCTTATTCACTCTAAGAACCATTGTGCTCTAACTCATTAAATATTTGTTAATGGTTATACTAAGTTGCTGTTACTGGTCAAAAAGTACGAAATAAACTACCGCTGTATCCTCTTTGAAAATTTCCACTCTTAAACAGAGTAGAGTTTCTCATTTTCCTTTGCTGCTACTGATTTACTCATTTTCCAAATTAAATTTTGGTGTAATGTTTGTCTGCTGGCATGAAAAATCTCCACAACAGGAAATGACTGATTAAACCAGTGTGCAGCAAAATATAATAAAACAGAAAATACCTCAAAGCTGGTTAGTTCTTACAAAAAGAGAAAAACAAGATGAAGAACAAGGCACAATGAAATGATAGCGCATTTTACTGGGATAATGGTCATTATTTTCAAAGCGAAGAGGGTAAAAGAAAAAAAGATCTAATCCTTGAAATGTTTGGTGCTGCTTTGAAGAGGCTGCTGGTTCTCTTATCGAATGTCACGCTTTTGCTATGGTTCAATATAGGGAAAGATAAGCCATCTGTTTTAATAACTGTGTCTGTTAAAGTAAACAGCAGAGTTAACTGTGCTTTGATTGTGCCGCGGTGTGGGACTTTTAGATTGTTTTCATTTCATTTTAGCATTAACAGGCTGAGTCACATCCATTCTGCTCCTCAGAAGCTGAACTCCTTATTTACCTCATCTTTCCTGGACCCTGTAATCACACAGGCACACCGAGAGCCACATGGTTAGTTGGTGGGTGGGAGATAACACAACTCCCCCTGCAAGAAGGCTCACGGAACTGCACCTCAAACTACAGCATGTATAATTTACATTCCCCAGATGCTGGTGAACCTGAACACAAACAGGATGATAAAAAACAGGTGTTTGGTGGCAAACCAATCCCTTGATCATGAGGTGTTCTGTTCGGCACAGCTCCAGGCTCAGCATGAGGGGCGGAGGGGCAAAAATGATATCACCACCACCACCATGCCTGAATGCATAGTTATGTGATTAATGTACAGTATTCTATCTATGTTTTAGCACCAAATTGTCCAGTAGACTTAGTTTGATTTGGGACCAAAATGGCGCATATGTAACATTTCCAGCTGGTGCGGTTTGTTTTTACTCTGCACTGTTGAAAAACCTGTTCCCCTCTTCACCTGTGGTGGCGCTGCACCAG
The DNA here is from genome assembly GCF_027474105.1 of Poeciliopsis prolifica. Taxonomy (NCBI): domain Eukaryota; kingdom Metazoa; phylum Chordata; class Actinopteri; order Cyprinodontiformes; family Poeciliidae; genus Poeciliopsis; species Poeciliopsis prolifica. The sequence continues at coordinate 8,563,873 of NW_026562389.1, read as the reverse complement.
AAACTACTTAAGGAAATTACATGAAAACCTCAGAAGAAGACATGAGTGCAACTTCTTCCTTCTTCACAAAATGCAAACAAAATGGAGTAGCATGAGATTTTAGGGGTTGTAGGATTTTTTTTGTGTCATTTTTTAAAAGGCAATGAATCATTTTTCCAGCTTATGTTAGACACGTGTCTTTCTTTTGGTTGTATTTACCCAGAATTCCTTGAGCTCTTGTCCTTTTCCTGCTGCTTGAGTAGCAGAGGTTCTATGTTTTTGTAAATGAATCATGATTGCATGTAACTTTAACCAGTTAAACTTCCACTGCACACTGGACTCATCAGCCATTTCAAATGAATCAGAAAAATATTTTTATCTCCTCCACTTGTTTACAGTTGTCGCCTCTTGAATCCATTTATTCTCCAGTACAACTGATTAAATGAACAATGCAATGCGACTGATGTAATTTCAAGCAAATCACACTGTTCTCCACAAACAGCTTGAGTAATTTATTGTTATTAACTGTAAAACAAGTTGTATTAAATGTGCAATCTATAAATGATCAATCTAAAACGGGACGTTAGTGGTATAAATTCTGCTTAATGCCTCATATGGTTTTGGCCCGTCTCTGGTCGTAATTTTATGAAATTACAGAGCGAACCGTGCTGGCTTCACTGTTTACATGTCGGAGCCACAAATTGATTATTGCTTTTACGAAACCAGCGCTTTGTGAAGCGAGGGGTTAGGAAACTGACAGACGTGAGCTCTCACACTCACACACCCTCAGTGGGCCATATCAGTGCAACGATGAGTGGTGGGAATGGCATCGCGGCGGCGGCATTGGCCTTACCAGAAGGGAAACAAAGGAAGCCAGTGTTGCATGTGTGTGTGACCTTCCTTCCCTCCACATCGGATCCATCTTAAAATACTGCGGCTTGTGCGCTGGTGAAAATTGCTCCCTTTCATTCTTACTGTGGGCATGTTTGTAGGCAACTATGGGAGTTTAAAGGGGGAAAAAGGCGGAATGAGCGGGAATGATGTGGGTAGGAGTGAATATTAACGCGTGTTTTGTCATTGCTTGTGTTTATCTAAGAATCTGACATTGTAAGCTAACGGAGCGATCATCTTACCGTCTGCTTACAGGCAACCCTGCAAAAACACCATTATTTTTCGTCTGGTTTCTATTGTAAATATGTTGATTTTTTTTAAATGAGGCAAAACTAACTAACAAGCAAAATTTCAGCAAGATATCGGAGCCAGTAATTCCTCAAAATTGATGAAGAAGTACTAATTCCATTGTTACTTATAACAAGATATTTTCTCATGTTACAAACAAACCTTGTACTTTTTCATCAAAATTATGAAATTATTAACTAAAATCAAGCTCCTGTATCTTAGTTGTAAGTTAGTTTTCAAGTGTTTTAAAGATATCTACTCTAGAAACTAGACCAAAAATACTTAGTAAGATTTTGTGCTTTTGCAGAGAAACATAAGAAAGAAGAGTGACCTTGAAAAGCCCTCATAGGAGAGCCAAGGACGAGTGGGCCATCATGACTTGTATCACAATTCGTAGATCGTGCGGTTATGAAAGGATGCCTACAATGAGGAACCCATATGTGTATGTGTTATTTCCCCTGCAGAAGACATGCATTAGCAGGACATGGTTTTGCTCTCCTAGGCATTGCTTCACTTGCTTGTTTGCTGTGGAAGGGCCCCAGCGCGCAGCTGCGCCACAGAGCTCCTCTGGAATGAGATCTGTCCCTTGAAGCTGAGACCCCTGGCGTTGGGGTCTGTGTTGTTGATAATTTTACAAGTCTGGGCTTCGTTACCCCTGTCGATAATATACGGGGAAATGTGAAATAAAGTGTTCACTTCAGCAGAGCTGTGCACAAGAGGGAGAAAATGAAAGCCCGGGTGAACAATCTGCGGTGTCATAAAACCCGTCTTTGTCCCACCCTGACTCCCTCTGTGTTTCCCTTCTCTCCGTTTTCTTCTTTCTTCCATCTCGCTCCATTTCCCGCCTCCTTCCATCATTCTGTCATTCACAATCCGTACTGTTCTCTAACTGGCTGTTGGGTTTATGATGGATGGATCCCAGATGCTCAAATCAGGGCACCTTGAAAACTTCTGAGCTGAAAGGCTTCAAGTCATCTCAGTGATTTTCTTTCCCTTTTTTGCCTCATCTGGAGATGCAAAACTTAACCATTTCGTAACTATGAATGAGAGAAGCGTAATGGTAGAGCAGTCGTGGCTATGGATGCCTGCCAGATAATCTAAACCAAAAGCGATGACTGAATTTTTTTGTTCTTCTGTTAGTTGTTACATACTAATAGAAGGCAAGGAATCAGTTTGCTTTTAAATAAAGGGGGATTATGAAGCAGGGATGCACCGATCCACTTTTCTTGTTTCCGATACTGATACAGATATCTCAGGCCGCAACAAATCCAATACAGAAAACAGCTGAATTGTCTGAAAACATTTCTTTTTTAAAACATTAACATCAATGTACTGAATTCCACATTTATGTAATAACTCTGCATCAATACTGCACACTTAAATACACCAATGGCTTGGTCAAAACATGTAATGACTTTAATTTGATAAGTCAGTGTAACTAGAGGAACAACAGCCATTGTCAAATAAATAATAAAGAGACTGACCAAAGCAACAGGTGGACCACCTTGGTCAAACATGTATAAAATGCAACAAATTTTCTTTCAAAGTGAAATTAGGAATCCTAAAAATAATGTAAAACACATAATAAAGCTGGATTTTCCTCAGATCACAAAATATAGAATTAGACTGAATAGATCTGCCTTTTTATATCAGGCACATTGTCACTGGTAGCTGATTTGGAATAGTTTCCAATATTGGGACAGATACAGATATTAACATCGGATCATTGCATCTCTGGTATTAAGTCAAGTAAAGTTTCTTTGTATAGCACATTTCAGCAACACAGCAATTCAAAGTTCTTTATTCCATAAAGCATAATACAGGAACCAATTATGAAACAAGCAGTATACATTACTTTTTGTCAAAATTATCAAGAAGATATGCATCAAATATATTGATCAATGTTTTAGGTTTGTAGCCCTAATTTAAAGAAATTCAGCCTTTCATCTTTGCAGTTTTCTGGAAGTTTGTTCCAGATTTAATGAGCAATACAAAAACTTTACCTAAGCATGGATAAATAAATGTAGTCACCTAAAATATACTCACCTTTTTTACATAGATCCATTTACTAAACAAAACAGTTCAGACAAAGTTATTTATTGTGATTTGTCACTCTTCACTCTCCGTAGACTGTCCATACAGGCAGCATGATGGAAATTCTTAGATTTTTTGAAACTGTTTTTTTTTTCAGTATATCTTGATGCTAATAACAAACCCGTGCAAAAATGACATTATTTTTGCCTCTGTGAATAACAGAAGCCAGACAAACCCAATTTGTTTATTGTTCATACTCTAGAAGATATTTTTACTACTCAGAGGCACATCTGTCACATTGGCAGATTTTTCACTGAGCAAAAAGCTCCATTCTACTGAAATACTTGTAATTTCTTCCCTTGCTTCATTCTGATTTATTGCGTGACATCAGATCTGCATATTGCATTGTCTGCTCAGCAGACATAACCAACCTTATTTCTTACAGACCCAGCGTTTCTGAGGCTGCACAGGACTTTGTTTGCTCTGAGAGTCGGAGCTGGTTTAGAGCAGGTTTAGTGGCATTCGTTACAGGAGATTTATCTTTCTGTTTATTCAACCTTTTGCTCTTTGTCATCTGGATGTGTGTGCCAGGGGAACAAAGAAACCCATTTTGCATTTCCATTTTTATTGAATCTCCGCAACGTAGCAGGAACGACACTACAAAATCACAAGATAGAAAAAGTGCTGAAGCTTTGAAGTTTGGAAGCATGACCTCTTTTTTTTTTGGCTTGTGCTGTGTGTTACTCAACGAGATGCCACAAATAGATAAAGCGACACGTCACCTCGTCCACCCTCATGTCAGGTTGGTCAGCGGGTGCCTAGTGTCAACATTCTGCCAGCAGATCTTTCTCTGAAGCGTGTCAGCAAGTCTTCTGATGCCCTTTATGTCCTTTGTCAAAACCTGCAATCCATCAGTTACTGAATTACTGCCAAGGAAAACCTCAAATCGTCCATTCTTGTTACAGAGCCTGCACCAAACCTCGCTCTGTTTTGTCTGATAACATTTTAGCGACTCCAGGAAATCCTGTTTTATTTATTTATATTATAAAATCATTTCAGATCCAACTGTGGGGGAAGTGAAAATCCTGAAAAAAAAATTATTTTACACTTTCTAGTTTTGCTAAGTGCAGCTTCAAACAGAGGCTGTGGTTTCAACCCACCATCGGCTCCAGCAGATTAAGCTCTTTCCATTACAGAGCTAAATAATAGGGGCCGCGCAAAAACGAGATGGGGCCGCGTTTTATAGGTGCTACCCTGCAACTCTGGCAAGGAGCTGTGTGGGTCTGTGGCTGCTGTGGCGGTGAACTCACAGGGTGGTGCAGCAGAGGGTTTTCTGCAGGAAGAATTGTGGTGATGAAGACTATTTTTGGGGCCTCAGTGAAGTCTCGGTTTATTTTGGGCCACAACATAAGCGACATAAGAGGAAAATGAAAAGAACTTTGGTATTTCATCACCTGAATTTCACGTATGAAGAGCTTCTCAAGAATCTTTTTGTCTTTGTACTTTCACTGACCTTCTTGCAGAGGATGCTTTTGAAAGAATGCTGGATAAATAGGGGGTATATGTGAGAACGTGGGGGCCATTAACTGCAGAATTCCTCTCTCTGAAGCAACATACACACTGTAAAAACACAAGACCTTACCCAGTTGGACTTGTTTCTGCAGCAAATATCGTAATGCTCTTGAAGAAAGAAAAAAAATACATATATTTCAGAAATATATAAGTGTTGTGTGTTAAAACTGATTAAACTTTAAAAATTATGTAGCTTTATGCTATTAAAGCTAAAGTTCAATCAGTAATACTTTTATAACAAATTTATGTCAGATCATGATTTCTTGGTTAATGACAAATTGTCATAATAAAGACATTTTGAATAATGTCAACTTTGTATTAAAAGTGTGATTTGCCGAATGACACTTTATCACAACAGTCATATATAGTCATTTAGACTTACTCATGTTCATGACGAGTTTATGTCATGTTTATGACGCTGTCATGACAATCTTATTCACAACCCGTCAAATAAAGTGTTACCGAATATGGTTTTAAACATTTGTTAAAATGTCATCAACCAAACAGAGCTAGGAGGAGGGCTTTAATGCTTTCACTCAAACTCATGTATGCGCTGCTAAATATGCTAATGGCAGTGAAACACCCCACCCTTACAGGAAGCCATTTATCTGCCATCATTGGTGGCTATGCTAACTAGCCTCAGCATTCACAACATGACGTACAACCAATCAGAGCCTGAGTGGTTGTACTAGTGCTAACTTCTCCTAGTTAGTACTAGGAGAAGGGAGCTTGTAAGCTCTTTTTTTTTTATCACCGATCATTTGTCTGATAATATACGGTCACGACATAGTGGTAGTTCAATATATACATTTTTTTTTAAAATAAAAGTTACATATTTAATTTAATATTAATAAGAAGTATTAGTTCCAGTGGTCAATTATTTCACTGATAACAAGACATTTTTCCAGTTTTGTAACTTTTTCATTGATATTAAAGAGTTATTGACTCAAAGCAAGATCCCACAGCTTGCTAAAAAGGTGCTTGTTAAGTTAGTTTTGAATTCTTTTAAGAATACTAAGATAAGTGCTCTAGAAACTCACCCAATTTGGTAAGAGATTGTGTTTTTGCAGTGCAACTTCATTAAATTATGCCCCACTGAACATGCAAATATCTGTGAAACGTGGATAATAAATGTTAAGCTGTACGCTGCCATCCTCTGAGGTCTGATGTGGTTTTGGTGTGGAAATGGATACTGCTCGAGGGGAAAGGCGAACCAGACTTGTGCTGCAGCCAGCTGTGCTCCCCCCTCATACACACACCCGCCTCTTTACTCTTAAAGGAACTCTCTAACCTGCTCGCATCTGGCCTGGTTTGGCCTGACCCTGGCCTCTGTTCTTACTTTGCTGACATTAATGAGCACCACAACAGTAATAGCTACCAGTGCACCGCGGAGAGGAAGCAGATTATTGTGTACGAGTAATCTGCTTCTCTTGTCAACTGTGTTTGTATGCTTTGGAAGGTTTTGCAAAAACCCCGTGAGTGCAGCTGCTTTTTTTTTTTTTTTTTTTTTTTTACTGTCGCTGCTTGTTCAAATATGTTTTTGTCCAAGCTTATGTTCATTTTGTGTAATTTTATGAGTGGAAATAACGCTCGTGCACAAAGCTTGTCCCTAACGCCCAACGCATATAATAAATATGGAAGGGAGCTCTTTATGTCAGCCCTCTGTGAGGGAGGAAGCAGTTGTCTGTAATTATCGCTGCTTTTCATTCCTCGTAGCTAACACAACAGATAATCGCTCTGGCACTTATCTGACCTGACAACGTGTTTAACAGAAACAATTTGTTTGTTAACTTGTTTATTTCCTGAGATCACATGAACTGAAGCCAAGCCCCCCGTTTCCTTCCATCTCACCCCAATATTTTTTTTAGAGAGTCATAGTTGCAATATGGAAGTGATTAGCTGTAAATCCCAGCAAATATAATAACAGGGCGATTAGCTGTCTTCCAGCGATCCTCTGCATGTTTTTCTTGTTTTTCTCATTGCTGGGGCGGTGCTGGAGTTTCTGAGCGCCGGGCTCGGTTGAGGGCGAGTCCTCTTCTTTCCCTTCCTAGATTTTTTTTCTATTTCTAGATCTGCGTGTATTTTATTGGAGGATTTTATTTCCCCAATCCTCTCCCCCATGTGTTTCATGCGGTCGAGGTTCTGTTTCCCATCTCGGCCTGTGATGAAACCACAAGAAAGCCAAGACCCATGTGACGAGAGCCCAACAGTTGCTTGGTGACAAGGGAGAGGGGAGCGAGGGGGTGCAGGGCGTGTTCTCAGGGAAGTTGAAGTGGTCACGATCCAATCGGCGGATGATCTCTTCATTTCTGCGGGTCGTGGATAAACCGCTCCTCTCCAAGGTAAAGCGCAGCGTTTCTCTTTAGCTTGATAGATGTGTGGCTATCCGCAGGGATTTTAAATAGTCTATTCATCTTTACGATGACCTCACTTATCTCTCGGTTCTTCCAGAGCTTCCACTTCCCATTCCCACCACAAGCAACCACACATTTTTTTTAACGGTGGCAAAAACTCTGCAATATTCGCCGTCTAATCCGGGAAGCCCGGCTTGGCCGCAAACCGGCTGAGGGATTGCCAGCTGCAACTGCTTCCAGACGGGCCATGCTCCTTCCTGAAACTTAGGAGGAAAGTTTCCTGAAGCATGAGAAAGGAAGGAAGACATTACAAGTGTCAATCATCTCATCCTTATGGATTCATCACATCGAGCAGCTGAGCTTCATCAGTTCAGAACCTGCTCTTTTTGAAGAGAAGGTATTTGAAGTATATGAGCTCATTTAGGAAGCAACTGGCCGCCCTTTCCTTGTGGCATCGTCTTTGACTCAGGAAGTCATGATTGCTTTCAGGGAGTAGTTACTCATTATTGTGCTTGTGCTGGTGCCAACCTCTTAGTGGGAGTGTTTCCCCGTCTTTTTGCTCTGCTGTCCCGACTGCCTGAATCCAGAACAAAATGTAAATATAGGATGAAATCTTCATGCACTTTGCCTTGCAAAAGGTTTTTTCCTTCGAGCTGTTATCCATTTTACAACCACAAACTTCACATTTCATCTTGATATTTTTGTGACAGACCAACAGTGTCTGAACTGCAGAGAAAATTTGGTATTTTTACATGTCTTTTTCAAAAAATATATATATAATGTAATTGAAACCTTTTGAAGACAATGGGTCCTTTCCTTTCCAATTATGCTGAATTTTGTCAATCTATGATAAAATTCCAATAAAATCCACAGCATTTTGTGTTCGTAACATGACAAAATGGGCAAAAGTTCAGGAGTTGTGTATCTTCTGACTGTGGTGTGCATATAATGCACCATAGTTTAAATTTCCACCACAGCTGAACTGATCATATTACAGCAGTTACCTATCAACATATCACACCATGGTGTTATCTTCAAAATCTTCAACATGAACGTGTTGAGTTCCATTTGCTTACAGGTGCATCTATTCAGATGTGAGAAGTGTTCATTATTAGTATGGCTTGTATGTCCTTTGGGCGTGGGCCTGATTCTAACCACCATCCCTGTTACATATCCCTTATGTCCGCTTCGGAGGGCGTGACTTCGGTTGCTTCTTCGTTAAGTTGTTTTCGTAGCTTTATGGAGTCATGTTCTCCGCCAGCCAATCTCAGGTGAATTTATGATCTGATAGAGGATATCCTTGCATGTCAAGACAACATTAATTTGCGCCCAGAGAGATGGGAGACACTTACCAACAATAGAGAGGCATCATAATTGCAGAAACTTGACACCCCAGCGCTCCTCCACTCCAGCCGAGCTCCTGTCAGGCAGACGATGGATGGCTGACGGGCTCGGCTGAGCAGCACGGCCAAAGCAACCTTAATTAAAAGTAACTCGGGCTGTCGCACTGAGAACAGTCGGGGCTCCTGACTCGCAATGAAGTGAAGTGTTAGTAGGGCTTAGGAGGTTCATGCAAGAAGCTGGAATGCATGTGTGAGTGCAAGCCAGCTACTGTTAATAATGCACAGCTTTTATTTAGTTTAAAAAGTGAAGTTAAATCATTAATTGTGTCTTTCAGGTAACGCAAAGCAACTGCTCAATGAAGTCATGTTTCACTCAACACAGAGCTATGAAATTCTCAAAATATGTGGCTTTTGCATTACCTGTTCCTTCTTCCTTCTGTTTTAATGTTGCGTGTTTCCATTATTTACACTTGGACTCACCTGTCAATTGTCAGCCATCCGAATAATTATTGCAGCACCTGTCCTTCCCCTACTGTGTGCCAAAAATGTCGTTGGCAGTTTCCTTCTTTCCATGGACGCCCAGATTGTCATTCAGGAACATTTCTATGATGGTGTTTGGCCCCTTGCATGCTTTCTTATCTTGTTTCAGATCGCTCACACACACACACAAAAATCATATCACACAAATTTAAACTGAGTAAATGCAAAAACAAGTTTCTAATAATGTTTTCTAATCAGTTGTCATGTTTAGAGAGTAATTATTTTTTTCACATTGCGCCTACAAGTTTGGATAGTTTCTTTTTCACTAAAATAAATACATTTATATTTGTAAACTGCATTGTCTTCAGCTTTTAAGCGTGACGAGTGAGTAAAAACAAAACAAAAAAATAAATACTTTATTGCTCTGTATGTTTATGATACGGATCCAGTTTTTATTTCTCTTTTAGTTTGTTCTTGGCTGTGATAAGTTTGTTCATTCTCGAACAGGCTGCACATTGAAAACAAAAACATCTTGGATTAAAGTTTTTTTTTTTTTTCTGTACTACACCTTAAAGAAGCAAAACAAAGCGGGAACATCAGAATGATCCCGGGAACAGAAAGCCTCTCAGGTGTGCAGGATTCCCCGAAGAAAAATGTTTGTTTCTGCACTGAAAGGTTGGGATGCGGAAGCTTGAGAGGAGTTAAACTCTGAAGGAGAACAGACGATAGGACGCAAGAGAGGAAGTTCTGAAACCTTGAAACAGAATGATAGAGAGTGATGGGTCACAGCTGGCTCACCAAGGGGAATAATGACTGTCATATTGCAATGAATTAGCTCATACTCAGTCCAGCTTGACTTGATAAAAGGAGGCCGGTTATTGGCTAACCACATACATAGCAACAAGACCCTTGGAGACAAGCCAGACAAGCAAGTATTCCTCTTTCATTCTTAATGTTTGATTGACAGACACTGAGGGTAATTGATGTTATAATAGAACCAAAAACAGCATGTTTCATTCGTTTCATCAATAATAGCAAGCACATTCAGAGTTTTGTTCTCAGCAACTTTTGTTTACAGCTGTGACAAAGTCTTTACTTGTTGACACAATCATGATCTATACATTCATGGAAATTATTAAGGAAATTCAACTTTCTCCTTTTTCCAACCATCTGGACATTTTTTGTCCTTCCATAATCTTAATACTAAAGTATATATATATATATATATATATATATATATATATATATATATATATATATATATATATTATATATATATATATATATATATATATATGTGCAAATATATTGTTTGCATTCCTCATTTTAGGGAGACCAGTTCAACTGTTTGGCAGCATAAAGAGCAATCGGCTAAATCGGACAGTGGCAATTCATGCATGGAGTCTTCTTCTCAGCCTGCTGAAATTCAAGTCGACCACCAAAATGAGAAAGAAATGAGATTTTAGTGATAGCAGGGTTGTTGGTCCCAAATGGTCTGCTCTGAGTGTTTCAGAAATTGCTGAAACAATCATGTCTGGTTTATAGAGAAAAGTCAGAAAAAGCAAAACTATCCAGGGATCTGCAGTGACTTGGAAAAATAAAAATACCTTCTTGATGTCAGAGGTTGCAAAGTCAAAAGGTGAGGTCTAATACCTGCAGTGTGTTTCTACAAAAATGATCTGTCAGTTCAAAAAACAACACAGCCCTCATTGCAAAATTGCTCTCTTGTTGTCGTTGGTTTCTTAGGTGTTCGTACCAAATATCAGCACCTGCACCCTGATTAATCATAACATTTTTAATGTTTTCTCTTTTAATGTCATCGAAAGAGGAATGTGGTTTTCCTTGTACCAGTTTTAAGTGTTGTAAGAGGAACCCTGTGGACTCGTAGCGAGCGGTGATAGCTCATCGACTCTCCATCAGGCTTTGTTTATTTGAATTCCTGTTTTTCAGGGAAGAGATCCCTTCCACCAATCATTGTTTTTCTTTGGAAATCCACATATGGTTGTTATATACGTCTAAATTCAAGCCATACTTGCGCTTGCTGTATAGCTCTGTGGCTTTCGCCCCATCTCACTGTATGTTGGTATTAATTGAAACAGGGCTTTTATTGGTTTTGCTCTCATATTTTTGGCTGGAGTTTAAAAGTAGTGGGTCTGTGCACTAATACGACCGTTTACAATCCTTCCAGACACATTAAAATGTTTTAAAAGCATAAATGTCATCGTACAGAATGTAGATATGCCCAATAAAGAATTTTTTTTTAAATCTTGATAGATGCGTGATCTCTCATGCCAGACATGTGATTTTGATATTATTTTATTTATCCCTCTTTTTCCCCATTAATTTCAAATTTTCTCATCTCTTTTAGAGTGTTACACTGCCAACGGACAGGACTACAGGGGCTTCCAGAACCAAACCAGCCTGAATGGAGGGAAACCCTGCCTGTTCTGGAATGAGACTTTCCAGCATCCTTACAACACCCTCAAATATCCCAATGGAGAAGGAGGTCTGGGAAGCCACAACTACTGCAGGTTAGTGTATCATAAAAATGAAGTGTCACTCATGAATCAAAAATAAGAAAAGATTTAACCGCTAACAACCTGTTAGCATCTCGTTCTTCTAAGTCTCATGATGGAGTCTTTGCAATCCAACCAGCTGCCAACTAGGATCAGATTTCTTAAAATAAAGAAAATTACTTTAAAGTTTGGCTTTTTCTGGAACTAGAATAGATTAAAACAGACAGAACTAAAAAAGTTTTGTTCCTCTTCACTCTTCACTTAGGTTTGTATATTGGAAATGAGTGCAAACTTTACTGATTAAGCAATCACAAATTATACAACATTAATCAGATCAAGGAGTGCATCTATGAAGGCCAGTGTTTGCATTTGGTGATTCCTTGATGCAGAGTTGTGCAAACATTTTAGGAAGCCTCCAGAAGTTAAACATTTACTCAGGAAATCAACCACAGATTTGAAGAAGTCTGAAAACTACATGAAAAACATATTTTGGCGTTGCAAGAGTGCTTTTTTTTTTATTCTTTCAAATCTCATTAATCACTTCATAACCCGCTTTAGATTCATGTCGTGGCTCCATCAGAGGAATGTCGGACACAGTTAAGATTAAAATTTAAGGTTGATGCCAGCAGTTGGCAAAGGGAACAAAACACCCCAAAATTGGAAACAGGAAGGAAAGGAGTAGATTTCCTGGCTTCAAAGGTAACAGAACGTTTTTTTGTTGTACCATAAAATGCCGACATATTAGCTCAAGCATTTAACTTGTCCCTCTCAGAAGTTGTGCGCTGTCATTTCATGTTGAGGTTCTGACAGAACCTGTGTTTTACAGAAAGACCCATTTAGCCGCTCCTTCTTATTCTTTGGCTTGAACAAACATCCTCTTTGTGTGCTTCTTCTGCACATCTTTTATCTTTATCCAACTCTTTTCGCTTCCTTTCTGCATTTCCTCCTTTATCTTTTCATTTCATCATCTCCCTGTTTTTTTTTTTTTTGTTCAAGATAGTTGTAAATTATTTCAAAGTCTGCCCTCCAAGACGTCCAGATTCTCTGATTGTTGGCGTACCAAATGCTTGACTTTCTGAATAATTTAGTGCCTGTTTTTTTTTTTTTTTTTTTTTTTTTTGTCATTTGTCAAAGTGTTTTTTCTTCCCAGAGGGCCTGCACAGATATTCTGCTTCTGAATATTTTAAAGACGGCGTTTAGCTCTGCTGTAACAAGCGTGCAAACACCGAGCGGAGTTCGTGTAAGCAAATCTCCGTCACTGCAATGTGAATGGCTTGCAGTGGCTGTGGGTGTCCAGAAAGTCATTTCAGTTCATCAGTCACACTTTCAACAGCAGCTGTCAGCACTACGAGCAGAAATGTCAAAGTTGTAGGTTTTCCTGGGGGTTTTCCACGGTGTTTTGTGAGTCATCTGAAAATATCGGACACGTCCAGAACGGTGGCCTGGTCCTGATTGCCAGGCTCGTGGAAACAGAGCAAACCTTCCAGAACAGTTCTGGCTGTAGACGTATAATGCGGCCGTGCTTTGAAGTGGAGTAAGGCAAATTTGTTTTCACTTGGACAGGATGGGATTGTGGAAGATTTATGAGTTGGATTTAGGCGGAGTATGGAGGTAAGCATTCCCTGCACATTAGGAGCTCGTTATGTCCAGAAACTACATTTTCATTGTTTGGATTTGGCTGCTGTTTTGGCCTCTCGTACAATCAGCAGCTTTGGCAGCTTACCGACAGCTCACATTTTCGCCCACCCCACCCCAGAATCAATGGCTTCTTTTTCCACGGGGCTGAAGCTCGAGATAGTCTCACACGTTTCCAGCACAACCCAGGCGAACACTTCATTGTCAGAAAATAAGGGTTTGCATGTGTGGCATGTCTGCACAAGGTCAAGTGTTTGTCCATTTCTGCAGCCACGTACATGCGCTGCTTGATAAAAAGAGTTCACCAGAAGATGTGTTGTATTCGATTTGCTTGATCAGAGAAAGCTTCCCTGTGAGGTGAACTTTTGCAGTCATGTCTTGTACCTCGTCATCTAATTTGGATTGCAAATGGCCTGATTTGCATAAGGTGCAGACTGCAATTCAAATCAATTCATATTTCTTTAAAACTCCTGCAACCTTCAAAGTCTTTCACATCTTTCCTCCTGATTTGTGTCTCTTCCTGACCTGAGGTTTAGTTTGCTCTTGAGCTCCACAATAGAAGGGAATCCAAAACCAATAGGAGACAGGTAGTAGAGGGAACCACGATGGAGGGGTAGTTTTAGCTTCCCTTGCTCTGAAGCCAGTTGAAAATTAAAAGATGAAAACTTAGATGATGTGTGGCATAGTTCAGGAACAAGTTGTGAATATGCAACAATCATAGTTTTGAATCTTTTGTCTAGCTAACAGCACTTTTAGGCAATTCAGATTTTTTTTTTTCAAGTTTTTCTGGTTCATAAAAAATGTTTTGTCCCCTTTGGATTGATATAAGAAACATATTTAAAAATATATTCGAAATGTGAAACACATGAACACTGTAAAAACAGAAGTATTTCTGTCTAATTTATGGTGCAAATATCTTATTAGTGGAACAAGTACTAGTTTCACTGCCAGATTATTTCACTTATAACACTTATAATCTATCAATACAACTAGTACTTCATTATGAAATTGTTGATTTAATACAATTTAATAAGCTCCTTTATCTTGCTAAAAAGTTACTTGTAAGTTAGTTTTATCTTATTTTATGTGCACAAAGATATTTGCATTTGAAACTAGACACAAATACTATATTTTGTGTTATTGTAGCGTAAATATAAAAACCTGAGTTTTTATATTTCATCCTGGCCCTGCATAAAAATCATCCTGGCCCTGCATAAAAACTAATTACCCTCTCAAATTAAAACTCCTCTTAAGCATTTGCAATAACAGACCATGAGTGTTTTCATCACTTTGGAGGATTTTTTTCCTCTCTGATGTTTGAGTTTTCACCTGGAGAGACTCTGATTTTGATTTTAAATAATCAACACCCTCTGGATATTTAATCATTATGAGTCTCAACTTTAACACACAGCTGTGATATCAGAGGCTGGAAATCTCCACAAAAAATGAGTCATTAAATTCTAATGGTAAATGGTAAAAAAAAAAAATACTCCATTAAAAACGGGGAAAACTGGTTAGAGATGTTGCATTATTTCCCTTTTAAGACACAAATGGAAAAGGTCTTATATAAATTTATATATTTACTAAGAATTAATATCGTTGAAGGACGTTCTCATTTTAAAGCATGAGAATGATAAAGTACTGTTTCCTTATTCCAAAAGCACGACTTTGACCTTTTCGTAATATTTCATAAAAGTATCCCACAAATCAAAGTTATGATTTATGTCCCTTTTAACATTCAGCCCAATCTCGTGTCCCTGCAGCCTGATATTGGACTCTCCTCCCGGTGCATTAGTTGGAGCGTGTGAAGCGCATGATGGTTCAGTAAGAGGCTGAATAGCTTTGTCTGCCATTTGACCGCTATTTATATGCAGGTGTGTGTTCTGCAGAATTTATGAGTGCTCACCGTGCTTCTAATGCTTTTCCCTTACATGGATTAGATAATGGAAATGCCAGAGTGAATAGTGTTCCCCAAGTTGATTGTAAGTGAGTCTCCATGATGCGGGGCTCATGCCAGAGGTCAGGAGGCTGCAAACGTGATGTCCACTGATTTTATGACCATATTTGTAAAACGAGTACTTTCTGAAAATGACTGTCAAGGAGTTACTTTTTATGAAACTCAGATTTCTGTATTAAAAATATTTTCTTGCTGTTCTAAAACATAACAGTAAGAAAATAATGTAATAATTGACCTGCTTTATTGACGTAATATTCTAATATTAAAGGTGTTTTCATTAGCTGTGAAGAAATCATTACATCCTCATAATTAACAGAAGAAAAGACTTCGAAGCATCAGTCTGTGTAATAAATGTATGTAATGTCTCCACTTAGTGAATTGACTTACTGGAATAAATTAACTTTTCAATATAGCTGCCTTTATGTACTACTTTCTATTATGATTTGACTATATCATCTCTGTACAATGTGCTGTGGGTTACCATGATGACAAAGTTACATCTAAAGTATTTCTTTACAGACTGTGAGTACAGTTGCATATTTCCTGATAGTTGCACTTAAAGGAATCATGATTGCTGGTTCTAACTACCCCGTCTGGATGCTGTCTTAATGTTTGATTAGTGAAGAACAGTAACTCGTAGCATTGTAACGTGATTTTGAGTTTAGCGCGTCATCATAATGCAGAAATACCCCAGCAGGCGGCAGGAAGCCCTCCCCAGCTATATGTGTCCTCCACATTCACAGCGTCGGAGAGCAGTTTGCATGCTAAATCATCCAAGTCAATTAAAGAGTCTTCTCTCATGCAGTAAATTACCAGACTCTGATCTGCTTTTGACCTCAAATCCCTACCCAGACAAGCCTCTCATCACTGCTGTGCAATCAGCATTTCTCCTCCCACCAATCCTGCAAAATGAGGGAGGTAGAGCTTTCATCTCCTTTTTCCATGTCTGCTAGTAAAACTAAACAAAAGTCAACCTAGAATCTCACTAAATGTTTGTTTTGTGAACATTTTATTGCATGTTATGACCGGTCTTTCCACAAATAGCATGATTTTTTATATCTAGCTTCACGGCGCCAGGCGTTTTTTAAAACTGATCATAAATTTTTGAGTGAAGGAAAACATGTGAGCAGCGCCAGCTAAGAACAGCTGTTTTTCCGGCTGTGCTCTGATGGACACCGCTCCTGCTTTCAAGTGTGTGGCTTGGGAGAGCCTAAGAGGCCCTGTGGCTCTAATTGGCTGTGTACTGAAATGTGTGGCTCATTCTGAGCAAAATGACTCAATCATCGTAATTGTGCCAATTAAGAGTCCAAACATATCCAGTACTCTTCCTCCAGGTATGGGAGTGTTTCAACAAGTTCTGCTGATCTGAGCCAAAGCAGCCCTTTACTGACATGCAGCAAAGGGAATGTTACTCCCCCAAAAATCCCTCACACAGGGACAAACACACAGTGGGAATAACATTTAGCAATTTCTTCTAGGTTAACATCTTTTCTCTTTGCTGCAGGGGAAAATGGAAAAATATCCATCAATCTAAATCTGCTTTTGTTTCTTTATCAGACATTGTTGACATTTTAACTTTTCTTAGGCCTCATGCAAACAAACACACAAATAATACATAATGTGGCAAATGCACAAAGCTGTTAGCAGGGGCTAAATGTTTGAAAATATGAGATTGGACGTGCTTTCTTATTCTACAATTGGACATTAAAAGTAGGTCTGCTCTGAAAATGGTTTTCCCAAGCAAACAAGGTCGAGTTTTCCCTCATTCAAATAAGTTGTGGATACATTTAATGAAAACTCCAAACACATTTACATGTATCCATCTAAATGACATCCAGGACTGTCTTCACAAGGGAAACTGTTGGTGTGATGCAAATTTTTTTGTGAAAAAAAAAGAACATGAACAAACATGATAATATTGCTGCAAAGGGGGGAAACTAACACCATTCATTGCAAAAAAAAAAAAAAAAAAAAAAAAAAAGACCCAAAAACAAACAAACAAACAAAAAAACATCAGTGAACGTAATCCTGTCTTTTAGGGACGTTTCTCTGCATTCTTGTAAATAATCTAATAAGGTTTTAAAATAATTTTGTCAACTTATGTGCTGAATTTATTAAAGGGACTACAAAATAAATTACCTTTGCAATGATCATCTGAACATATCTTATAAGATAAGATAATACAAGATAAAACTTTATTAACCCCAAGTGGGAATTTTAAGAATTGTGAGAAATATGGATCATAAACCCCTGGGTCCCTTTTTAATATTACAATATAAATATCAGATTTGCCATATTATTCTGAGTTGGTGAATTAATTTTCTAAAATCCCCAAATCTCCTCTGTCACTGTTAGTAATTAATTGAAAGAAAGATAAAAAACAAACAAACAATCAAGAGAACATGCTTTTTACACATTATGAAATTGATTGATATACATAAAAAAGAAAGAAAAGAAAAAACTATTCCTCTGACGGATAGCAGTAGGATTTTTTAAAATCTCAACCCCAAGGAAATAGCAAAATTGAAAGCAGAAATCAAACAAAAAAAACAAACAAACAATTTGATTGGGGTTCAGAGACAAAGGGATGCAAACGGAAACATTGTTTTCGTGGTTAAAAAGGCATTTATGAGACTTCAATAAAAAGCAGGTCATTAAAAGCTAAAATTAATCCCAAAACACTCTTGCTAGCCAAAGTTAATCCCTTTAGCGAAAAGAGAGTGAAAGTCCAAAAGCAAAAAGAAAAAGTTAAGCAAGGAAAATGTGGGCTGGATTTGGTGGGCTGTTGTGCTTCTTCGTGTGGCTAGTGCAATGTAGCACATAAATCCTGCACAGAAGTAAAGAAAACGGCAAAAACATTTCTTAACAGAAACTTCTCAGCTGACTGGCAGTGTGCAGCAGCAGGCAGGAAAAGAGCACGATTATATTAATTTATGCTGCACACAAGAGGAAAACTCTCAGATCGGCCCAGCTCTCTCATTTCACTACTTTCAAATGTGGGAGCAAAATGTAAAAAACCCCAAAACAAAACAATACTTAAGCAGTGATTAAACTGTAACTTTTTCAAACTTTACTATACCTTGAAATGACAAATCCACCCACGCCTCTTTCGGCTGCATGATTGTGTGATGGATCTAGAAAGAGGCTCCGGGTTAAAGAACCCACTAAATTAATCATATATCAAAGAAGCTGGTGAATCACACATGAAGTGGGTGGTCTGCTGAGATTTTTTTTTTCTTTTTCAGATTCAAATGCTTAATTTATGTCTGCCTCCTTCTGGGTGATTAAGAAACCACATTAAACTTCATAATTGGCTTTTATGCATTCTTTGGATTCATATTTCAAAAATGATTATACTGTGTTGACAGGTGTTAAAGAGAGAGGAGGCGAGCCATATAAAACATAGGTTTGTAATACAGCGACGTTTTATTATTGTTTGGCCCAGTTTCTGCTGTTTAAAGAGCAGCCTGGAGCCAAACAAACAGGTCTCTTCTTCCCATCTCGTGAGGCAACAAATAGATCCCAGCACATGATACGATAAAAGTCAAGCTTGTGAACTTTAAAGAAAAAAATGTTGCGGGATGAGCTACTGTGGAGAGGCTTCAAGGGAAGCAGCGATGATTGGATTCTGAGCAAAATGTCTTGCAAAACAACTTCAGTGTTCATTCAGAGCGTAAAAAGGAGAAGATACTCCGGATAGTGTTTTTTATTGGAAAAGAAAAGAAATGGAAACGCCCTTCACAACTTTGCACAGAAAAAAAGGGAAACAGGATCGCGCAGCGCTGCAGGGCTTTTTCAAAATGCTACAATGAGCTGTCATGAGAGAAAAGGTTTGTGGCTAAAGAAGTCACTGTAGAAGGCTGTTTTTAAGCAAGCAGTGTACTTTTACAGTCTGCAGTTAATTCTTAAAAAGGAGGTTTAAAAGCTGAAACGGCATTAAGATGAGCTTCCAGTTCACAGCACGGCTACCTTTCTTTCATTTCCCAACATTCTGAAGTTGCCACGAGGGTCCTGGTTTACAGAACTGGTTTACCCTGGAGATGTTGAGCCTCCTGTCCCATCCCACTCCTCGTGGCTTTTATAAGAAAACTGAAAAGGAAAAGCACCAAGGGGCCTTTCTGGGTTATTATGATGGGTTGAAAGTGTCTTGATGAGTTTCAAAAGAAGCTGCAGACTCGGACAAAAGCTTGGCCCCACCACCCCTTTCTCTCTTTTTTTGGGTCTCTGTCTGTCTGGCCCAGAACAAAGAGCCTTCCCTCTGACCTCCAGAAGACTGTTTAGTCTGGACTTGACTGGCATGGCTGAGCATCCAGAGTTCAAGGAAAGAAGCTGAGCAGACAAGTCCCAATACATGTAACCCATAGTGATTGACATGGGAAATAATCACTCTTGGAAATACTGTTGAGTATTCAGCTATAAATGGAGTTTTTTTTTGTCTTTATAAAGTTAGTTTTGCAACAATACATCCATGTGAAAATCTATTCCCCCTCCTCTATTTGATCTTTCAGGGTTTTTTTTTTTTTACCCTAATTATTTCCCAGACCTGCTTCTAATTAGTTAATGCTCTACCACATTTCATTTCATCTCAGTAAAACCACAGCAGCTCCACGAAGGTATTAGATGGTTTTGGAGAACCTTTGTGAACATACAGCTTCATGGAGACAAAAGATCTGTTAACAGTTTTCCATCTGAAAATGGAGAGCACAACTAAAACTTAAGGCTGTTAATGTGGGTCATCAACTAAAAATTATAATGCATTTTTGTTATATAACAACAGTTAATTGTATGACTTATTTTGACTTAAAAAGACTCTTCCTCAGAGGGTTACACAGTTCACAGCAGTGAGGTCTTGTACTGCGGTCAGCAAAGCACAGACTGAGTGTTCAGACTGGTGAGCTCAATGGCAAATTTCACTTTTAAAAACATATTTGGACAAAAACCTTATTGCAGTGATGAATTTATTACACAAGTATATAGTTAACATTTCAAAATTATGTTTGAAATTAAAAACGTAATTCCTTTTAAACTGTTGTGAAGATAAAAGCCTGCAAAACTGAGATGCTCGGTTTGAGATAGTAAGATTTTTATTATTTTTAGCATTTTTAGGACAAACACACAGCTAGAGAGTGACTAATGTGATTAAATCATTATAATTGAGTGACAGCACTACTACAAACATTGCAAAAAAAAATAAATCACCAGTGCAAAGGACGTAAGAATCATGGAAGCAGCAAAAACAAAAGAATGCCACTGGTAACTCTGGAGGAGAAAAATTATTTGTGCACCAATCAGATCTTGTAGGAAATCTAGGTGGAAAGAGGCACATAGGTCATTTTAAATAAATGCTTATCCCAGGATGAAAATCATTTATAGGCTGTTAAATACTGGAAAGTATAGAGAACGATTACTTTGAAGCAGAACAACAACCCAAAACATAATCAAATTGATCAAAGCATTTATGTGTGAGAACAGCCCAGTCAAATACCAACCTTAAATCCAAATGAAAATCGGTGGAAAGCTTTAAAAGTGGTTGTTCTTTCTAACCTTTAAGAGTTTCATTTGTAAGCCGTTTTGGAAACCATGAGTCCTTCTGCTTTCCGTTTATAATTATGCTCTGTGTTTTGCTCTGTCACATAAAACCCTAATAGAATAGCTGGTGGATGGAAACTGAAAGCTGCAGAGACATTTTGGAAATGTTTTCAGGGCTCTGATTGCTCTAAACAGCTCCAGGTTAACCTTTTATATATAAAAAAAGACAAGCAAAAATACCAAAAAACTAGACTTAATGTTGCATAGCTATATTATTTTATACTTGTGAGGAGTAATGACCTTTTTTATTAGCAGTTAATCTGCATCATAAATTCTTGGCTGATGCCTCACCTTTGGTGGGAACTTACTGTTACAATTTTTCAAAGTGAAGAACTTCAGTTCCTTCTCTGTATCATTTTTATACTCATTTTATAAAAAAGAAGAGAAGAAGAGCTCTAAATGCCTCTGTTAATTTGTACACCAGCTTATCTGTGCTTTTTCTCTTTCCCTTTTTGTGGCTGCAGGAATCCTGATGGGGACGTCCAGCCTTGGTGCTACATCACCGATCACGAAGACGTTTCCTACTGGAAATATTGTGACATCCCTTCATGCCAGAGTAAGAAGCTGCCACTCCTCTCTCTTGTCTGCCCTTGGGGATGAACAATGAGCTTACAGACCGGTCATTTATATCACTGAGCTCATCTTCTCACCTGCCATGCATAGCTTCGTGGTGTGCAGTGGTTGTACGCAGCTATTATCATCGAAAAAATGTCTCTAATTGCCTCCCGTCGCCCCTCCTGCTGCCTTGTCTGGGCTTGCTTTTAATTTAATTCAAACCGTCAGTTCCAGCTTGTGTTTGTATGCATCCCACATGGTTGAGTAGAAACTGGACGTCTTTTTTATGTTGGTTTCTGAATGCTAGGGATGGGTAGATCATCTTCAAGAACTAAAAAGTCCAGTTCCCTTAAGAACACAGGATTGTATTAACTCGGCCCAGGATCCACATGGACACGTGTCTGTCAGCACTGATAGGTTTTGCCTTTGGCTTCGTAGCGTGTTTTGACATGCTTCTTGTGTCTTTTCCAGTTTGTTGATGCAGTTGTGTGTTTAGTTCGCATTATGTGGGTGTGAGACTTTCTCCGTCCAGTAAATCTCAGATTAATATGTGTGATGGACTGCTTGTACTCTGAGATTTTGTGGCTCCAAGAGACTTAGCACTTTTGACACAAACAAACACAAAGCAGTCTGCCTTTAATACCTGCACTTTCTCTCCTTTCACCTTTTTAATCGCTCCTGTTTAAATAGAAGACTTGGATGGATCCTCCTATTGTGCTTTTCATGTCAAAGATCACAATTCTTACATGGCAGGTTTCAGTGATATACTGCAGGTGTTTGCATTTGGCTAAGCTTTTTAATTTAAGGCTTTGCTACAATTGTTATGATTTTTCTTGTGAAATGCAATGAAACATTTTTTTTGCTCTCTATTTAGTGACACTTTAATGTTTCTGATCAAGAAAAAAAAAAGCAAAGACAAATATAATCTGGTAAATTTCAAAAAGTTGTTTTTAAATAATGTTATTTGTTTAGGGATGAAAAAAGAAATCAACCCAAACTGACATAATATTCCTTTACTCCATGTTAGCTTAATTTTTTACAAATTATATGAAAGTCTGATTTATGCTTTATAGCAGTTAGAAGAAGTAGACAATAAATATTATTTACCATCCAACTGTGGTGAAATTCAGTTGGACAATCAGCAAAATACAAGAAAAACAAACAAAAAAATAAGAGTCTGAGCAGTGAGGGCAAATTTACAACCTGTAAGAGTTATATTGTATATTTCATTCAGATCTTCAAAGAAGAATGGATAAAAATCCCTCCATATAAAACTTAAAAGATGCTTAAAAGCAGATCACAATCCTCAGGTTATTCTGTAATGAAATTCTGATTCAAAAACTGATTTGAAAGGTTATTTTGTGCCTGATACCAAAACATATGAGCAGATCTGAACCATGGAAGTGTGACCAAAAAGTAAAAACCAATAAGGGGGGCAAATACAAGGCAGCATAAATAGTGACAGAAAAGTCCTAAACTGGTTAAATCAGATCAGTGCTGTTGTATTGTATTTAGTTAATATGATCTGTTGAACAAAAACAAAGCATAACTCTTCAGTTCATCAAAAATAAATATTTATTCTTTCTTTATTGTCATGCAAAAAGCTTCTTATGGGAATTTATTCCTTGGTTTACATTTCCCGTCTCTTTGTTTTCATCTTCTTCATGTCCATTAGTCATTTTCTCGTTAAGTTATACATTCAATATTTTACTTGCGGTTCTTGAGTTATGGTGGTTGTGCTATTTTTTTTTACAGCGTGTAGCTTCTGAGATTATTGTTAAAAGTGCCCAGTTTTGCATCTAGTCAGTTTTATTTAAACTGCACATTTTTATAAGCTAAAAGTGCCTGCAGATACAAATGAAAGTATATAAATAACCATATGAAATAGTAAAATGTAATAAGAAATTGGTCTAGTTGAAAAAAACAAATATTTTCAATGTCCTACTTTCAACAACGTATTGAAAAAGTATCAACATCACAGTTAAGATGTTGAGGATTCAAAGCAATAACAGTAAAATATATATTTTTTAAATATTAATATGAAACAAGTGTGAGACTTGTGTCTTTTGACTAAGTTTATTAATCAGAGTTAATTCAATGCTTCTTTTTTATTTCTGCAAAGCGTACATTTTAGTTATTAAGTCAGCTAGAATGAAGCATGAAAGATTTTGTAGAGCTAGCTCTAACAGCTGCAGCCTGAACACACACTACTTCATTTCACTGACAACCCTGACATGGATTTTTGTAAATGTAAGTCTGCATCCGTATTGTCCGCCCCTCACATCAGCTGAAATTGCCTCAGGGCTTCCGATCTGCCTCCAAAGAGGTAAGTGGCTGCAACTGAGATATTGCAGAACGCTGCAATCTTCCATATTGTTACAAGATTGTACAAAAACATTATTTAAAAATGAAAGCCCCACAAAATGTGGCTGTATAAAGTGAATACTTAAAGAAACACTAAAACGTCTGGTTGGTAACTAAAGATACAAGGTGATGAAGTGTGCTGGAGAGGTTATTGGAAGTCAGGAATATGTGTATTCATAATACTAATAACGTACAAACTACTATTAGCACAGTTAAAACGGCAAAATCCAACTGTTTTAAATATATATTTTTTACATATTTCTTAAAACTGTTACTACAATGTGAGTTTAATATGAGACAGATAATCTGTGAAAAGATCCTCCACTTCCTCCCTGAGCTACTACTGCCATCTGAAGACAACCAATCAGAGCCAGGAGGAGGGTCTTACCGCTGTCAAGCAACGCCATGCACTCGCTGCTCAATGTGCTAATAGCAGAGAAACAACTTACTCTTTCAGGAAATTGTTTATCCACTGTGCACATGTGAATGCCAACATGTTGTGAATGTTGGCATTCACAAAATGCTCTTCTGTCAAGAAGAAGGTGCAGGATGACAGAGAGATAAAGGGGGAGACGGTTGGGGGAAAATGAGTAGCGCCACATAGAGGTTGATTGACAATCCCAAGACCCGCCTCCTGGCTCTGGATGGTTGTTTCTAGTGAGCAGTGGGAGCACTGAGCTTTTTTCACCTCATACCATACGGTCACCACATAGTTACAGTTTCAACATATGTGAAAAAAAAGTTTTTTTTAATAAAAGTTAACATGCTGCAAACCACAACCACAAAATAAGACAAATTACAAAAATAAATATGACAGAAAAGCATTTTTAAAGTAATTAGCTGACAATGAAGGTGATAATTGGTTACGCATTTTTATTTTATTGGAATAATGTCTTTAAACATAAAAGTGTCATCACTGAATCATGAATTTAAACAAAAATGGGCCTGCGGCTCATTTAGTCATTCGTAGATTTCAATCAGAGTAAGCAGGAGCATAGAAACAATTCTGGGTTTGACATGTATGAGCCTGAGCTAAACTGATGAGCAGCGGTAATAATTTGAAAACACCAAGACTAGACTCTTCTGGTACCAGTGGGCCTGAAAAACGAATCTCAGCCCCTTCAGCTATCCCACTATTATCATGTTTGAGCTGCATACGTGACTAAAGTTTGCTGTTTGAATGGCTCAGGCCCATTAGGGCCATCCAGCGCTGCCTGTTGGCTAATGGCCTCTTTGGGTCTGAAGGGTAAATTTGTCCAGGGTACATTTTGAGTCATTATGTGTTCATGTGTTTTCTACTGGAATATGAGTGGCTTTTGTCACAAGACTGTGTATTTTGTTCAGTGTGCTATATAGAAAACCTTTTAGGTGTTCGTTAAGGTCAAAGTTGAAAGTGCAAACCTGGGTTTCAAATTCACAAAGCAACAGATCCATTGAGCTGGTTCACAGATTAATTTATTTGTCTTGGATGTAAATCTCCACAGTTAGCACTTAAGCCAAGCATTTGAGCATTTCTTTTTTTTATTTGTCCTATAAAAACCAAATATAAACATGTGGGAGACTTAGGCTACAAATTGGACCCAAGATAAGTCATAGTTCTAGCTGCTTTAGATGTAAAATTATTTGAATTTAACCGATAACTTTACTTTCTGGTCAGAAATTAGACTGGTATCTCTCATTACAGAAAAAAATATCAAGTAAAAATGCCAGAAAGCATGATAAAAGAAATATCAAAAGCTGATTTAAAAAGTTTATTCTTAATAATATCTTTACTCCTGCTTTTATTGCTGAAAATATGACTGTAATATTACCCAAAACAGTGCATTTATGAGGTCAGAAATAATATTTTTGAACAAGAACAACAGTTTTCTCATTCATATGTTTACTAGAAAATTAGCAAATGAAACAAGATGTAATTTAATAAAATTTTATGTGTCATTGACGATGATTTCAGGCTAAACTGGTTTCATGCTCTCAACAAAGTGCCTCCAGGACAGAATGAAGGGCATAGTTAAGAAAATATGGCACTCAACTGACACAGAATCTTGCAACACAATCTGTTGCTCCAACATGCCCAGTTTTTTGGCACGGTAGGGCTTCCATTAATCCGTAGGTGTCCGGCTGAGCTGAATAACAAAAGTGAAAAGTAGAAAAGTTGGATTAAGTCTAAAGAAATAGAAATAGAAAAAGTTTTTCACACAATTCTGGAAATGGCTTAGTTGTTCTTCCTCATAGCATTCTTACATTTCATTGAGGTTTCTTAGGCTTTTGTTTCTGCAGAGCTGCCTTTCGAAAACTTTGAGTAGGCCATTGCAAACCCTATCTTTTCTCATACAAATATTTTGTTGTAGATTTGCTGCTCCAAATGGAATCATTGTCCCAACTTTGGCCGAGTTTCAGCTGTTTGACAGATGGCCTCGCATATTAATCTAGAATATTTTGTTAAACAAATAAGATCCTGGTCAGCTCAATAACTGCGAGGTGGTGAGGTTCCGTTGCTGCAAAACAAGTCCAAAATATGTTTTTGCTAATGTCGTGTTTGGGTTTCATTCCAAACAATGGGGCTGTGCATAACAGCCAAACATTTCAGCTGATCAAAGCAGGCTTTTCTTGAGGTTTTGTGAGTCATTCAGATGCAGCTTTTCTGCTGTTCTAGATTAAGAGACTCCTGCTTTTCTGGAGCCAATCACTCTTGTTATTGATCACTTAGTAATTATTGACATTTACAGGCATCTTTTCAACCCCAGAATATTTGCTGGGTCTGCTCTCTACATTAATAGACTCAATAATAGGGCTGCAACTAAAAAAGTCTTGTCATAAATGCCAATGGAACTAGTACTTTTTCATCAATTTGAAGAAATTACTGGCTTAAAATAAGCTCTATTTTTTGCTGAAAAGTTACTTGTAAGCTAGTTTTATCTATTTTAAGGAGCAAGATATTTGGACTAGAAACTAGAACAAAATTACTTGGTAAGATTTTGTGTTTTTGCAGTGTGCTGTGAAACTCTGCCCAACATGCTAAATGTTTCACTAGCATGTAACATGCAAGTTCATAACAGCTGGAATATATTAGCCAACAATTATTGGTTCCTTAAAAAGTGCTTTGTGATATGAATATTGCACGCACAGATATTGTGATGATGGTATATTTGCAATATATTATGCAGCTGTGTGGGACAGTTTTGTTTGTCCTAAACATATTTCTGTCTTACGAAATAGCTAGACTTTTGAATGAGTGAGACTTTGCCCATATCAAATGGTGTTTGGCATGCCACACCTTTTCTATCTGAGCTCTTTCAGTAAGAACATGAGCAGAGGTTTGCTGTGAGCGCTGCATCCACAATCTCACCCAGCAGAGATGGTTTCTCCCTGCAGGGGGCTTTCAGACATGATTGCTTTGTCTCTTCTTTTGTGAAACCACAATCGCCACGTGGTGCCGCACCTTCTGGCGCTTCTTGTTCTCAATCTGCTTAATTTAACAGCTTTGACTGCCAAGCGAAAGAACTTGATGATCTTTCAGTGTCAATGTTCCCTGTCAGCGGCTGGCAAGTAGCAGCGGAAAAAAGAGAACCCTTTTGGATGCCAAAGGAAAAGGCAACAATAATCTTTGTTTTCTTTTTGTCTGGCTTTTGTTTTGTCTCTGCCTTCGTTTTGTCTGCTATTTTGCTAATGTTTGATGTTGTGTGGTTTGTAGATCATCGCCACTTACTGTGGCACCTGCGCTGCCTGCCAAAAGTTCATTTTCTGTCCAGCTGGGTTTCCTGTCAGTGGGTGTCATGCCACCCGAGTTACACTGAGAGTAAATCGAGGGGATAGTCATAAGTAGCCAGAAGCACATAGGGGCCCAATGAAACAGGTTAAACTCGACCCAGATGCAGAACTGCTCCTATTATAGCTGCACTGAGCAAATAATGTGTTTCTGTGCTGATTTAGTTTGCCTATTTAAATTAAAGATATTTATTTATACTGCTTGGCATTCCTCTTAGCATTCTGCTTGACATTCTTTCAATGCAGATTGCACTGAAAAAATACCGTCACCTGAAAGCTGGAGGAAAACAGTGATACATAATCAAATTATTAAAAATCGAATTGGTGATTTTTAAATTTTTTTATTTTTTTTAATTCAGAACTACAAATTGTAACTGAGGTGCATTGGGATAAGTTTATCACAATTTTGAAACAAGGGAGCAGATGGAGTGAAGTCTGATTCAGAAAAGATTTACACACAGGTGTCCTTTTGAGATCACAAGTTGCTGCAAACTGATGTTTGTTTCTCTTAATTAATCATTCCTGCTAACAGCAAATGAAAACACAACATTTAAAATCATAATATTACATCAGACCAATAAGAAATGCTTTTGGGCTTAATGAAAAATACGATTAAAACGGCTTCATAGTTGTTATTTTTAAAAGGTACCTTCAATCTGGCAAATAAGAAGGAATGTGTATTTAATTTAGTGAATATGACTGTAGTCCAGTTGCAAAAAAGAAAAAAAAAGTACAATGGTATAGCAAACTGCATAAAAAACCCCCGAACAAATAAAGTCAGGTTTTGGTGAGGACCAAACAAGCAGAATAAAGGATTTCTGTTTTCTATTCCCCACAAACTCGAGGTCCAAACCATCAAATGCATTTTTATTGTCAAGACTCTGATTGTTTTTTTTTAAAATGCAGGTCATGCATAACTGATCAGGTTTGCTCTGCTGAAGCTCCTCCTCTTCATGTGACATCTCTCTCCGGCAGATTCAAAAAAATGGAACAGGAGAATTTTCCAATACGCTCACACAACTCGCTGCTAAAGCCGCCCTTTGTGGATAATATCAAGCACAATTCTGCTGCATGCCTCTCTGTCTTTGTGTGTCTTTGTTCTGAAATACTTGGTTTTGAAACAGTCTGATGATATGTTTTCCCCGCAGTGCTCCACGATGGAAAGGCATTCTGTGTTTGGTGTGGCTCTTCTTAGCTGACATGCATTAACAATATGCCCTAACTGAATCCGACTGACAAAGTGAAACTCTCAGGGTGAAGTCCTCAAGCGTCTGCCAAGACAGCGTAGCTTTGATCTCCACATTGGGAGTTCATCTGTCAACAGCAAATAACCAGGAAAAACGTGTTATGCCGCAGTGCCTTTTCTTAACTACAGAGAAGTGCAGCAGCTGTGAATGTTTTTAATGTGTCAAACAAAAAATGTTTTTCTAAGTAAAAAGGCAGTGGAAGACAAACTGCATGTCACTCCATTGTAAAGAAAATCATAAATGGTAATTCCTTTAAAAATAAACCCTGTGTAAACTCCCAAGCTGCCAATTTCACACACAAATGTAATTATATATATTTTAAAGAATGAGTCGCTGTGTTTTGTTGCTTTCTTTTGTACCATATGTTGTTAATGTGGCTGACATTACCTGCAGTGATGGGTAATGAGTCTTATTATCAACATGTCACAGCTCCCACCTGTTTTGAGTTATTTTAAGATGCGTCTTTGTTACGAAGCTGTCAGAGAGTTTGCATCTGAACATCTAACTGCCAGGATGCAGCGCTGCAAGAAGGTTCCGCTTTTGTCTTTACGGACAATCGCAAGGAAGGGTTGATTAACCATCTGTCACCACGTAACAAAAGACTTAATGCTAACAACATCACATCCATCTGGCGAGGCTGTCGCACCTTGAACACATTAAAACCAAGTAATGTGTCAGGTCGGGACGGGGCCTTTTTTTTACTGCAGAACCTTCAGAAAAGTATGCAGTGATGAGATGTTGCTTAATTAAGACGGATTTACGGTGCCGCCACATGGCCTTTTGAAGTTGAGGTGACACCTGAGTAACATGTGAAGAACTCATGAGTGCCACCAGCTGTTTTCTGCATGTACATGCTCCGTGTCCACCAAGGGTTTTTACAAGACCAAGACTTTCTTGACCTTTCTGACCCCGACTGCAATAAACGCCTGTCTTTTCTGAAGAAGTACAAGCTGATAAAGTCTGAGGAAATGGAAACGATGTTTGTGGTACAGATGTTGTTTCTTGTTCAGTAAATACATTGAAGATTAAAAAGCCTTTGAAGAAAGACTGTTGAAAGAATGACTAGCAGAGGCTTTCTCTCTTAAATTTCTGACTCTGCTTGATCTGCAAATTACTTTACATAAAAAAAAAAGTATCTGTATTTTCTGTAGGTGCTCTGGATCTTCTTGCAGTCCAGAATCATGTTTAACTCTAATACTGATAGTGCTACATAAGTTGATGCAAGTCAGTTTAATGCCTCAGACTAACCAATTATCACAAATTTAGCTAAATTTATTAAATATTTCAATTTATGTACTTGTATAAATAAGCTCTGCCTACCTTAGCATCTTTATCAGACGTTTTGACGCTTCTGAATAGAGCAGCTTAAAACGGTTAAATTTAGCGCGGATGCCACTGGTGTGGGTTGTTTATAACCGTGTCGTATTATTATTCATCTGGTTTTTGTTTCCATGCCGTCAGATGACATGATGCCAAAGGGAAAAAATGCATCACCTGATAACGCATCTTACGCTCTACCGTACACAATCTAATCACCACAGAATGCAGCCTACCACTGATTTATTTGGACATGGAGAAACACTCAAATATCATAAAAATCACAAAAAAATTAACATTACATATTCTTTTATGCTAACTATGAAAACAGTTTATTCAAATGAGGATCCAGGCTGATTGAAACTGAAAGCAAAACTTGTGGCGTCTCTTCTGGTTTGATTAACTTCACTAACATGGGCAGATGCCCAGGGCGGCAACAGAATGAGGGGAATGAGCAGCAAAAAAAATGAAACAACAGGAAAATGAAGCAATAAGACACTTTAAATTCTCAGAGAGCCTTGAATTATTTCTACATTGAATGTTTTTCAAAATGTGAGCATGCATGACAGCATAGAAAACAGCATCAAATTTAGTAGAAAACAATTCGTATATTTATTTATTTTTATAGAAGTTTCAAATGAGCTGTTTTTAAAAATCTTGATGTGACTTTATGCAAGTTGTTGCTTCCAAACACCAAATGTCTGTGAATCAAAACCTTGCAGTGGGAATACAGTTGGAGGGAAACAATTTTAATAAATCAAAATTAATAGTTAATTGCCTTAAGAAGAAAAGAGTGAATTAAAACAAGACATGTTTTTGAAATAAAGTCGCTCTTGTGGGTTAGAAATCAAACCCAGACTGAAGTTGAGATTCGGCTCTGCCTCGTAGCGGTTGCGGTTGACCTTGTGATGCTTTTGGGTTTCTGTGATTGCATAATTTATCTCACTCTTTATTGTTTTTAGAGACAGAATATTTTCCCTAGGTGGTCTGATGCCAGCTGTCACCACAAACAGAGCTTTTTGCCTGCACACTAAAGCAGGTTCAGACATCACTGTGTAGAGAAAGGATGCAT
This sequence comes from Poeciliopsis prolifica, assembly GCF_027474105.1. Classification (NCBI taxonomy): domain Eukaryota; kingdom Metazoa; phylum Chordata; class Actinopteri; order Cyprinodontiformes; family Poeciliidae; genus Poeciliopsis; species Poeciliopsis prolifica. Next base: position 8,532,912 of record NW_026562389.1, on the reverse strand, counting down.
GCTAGAGTTCATTTTCTGCTCCAGAAACAACAGTTTCAATCCAGTCAGATATTCACATTATGAGACAGCAAATCCTTTGACACACTGGGTTAATTTTGGTTGTTAAAAGGCTCTTATAAATAAAGTATATTTTTTCCGATGTTGCATTGCGGTCAGTCATGCAAGCTGCCGTTTTGGCTGCAGAGGGTTGCTGTTTTTTTCCACTCATATTAGTAATAGAGAAAAATTAAGATTGGGACTTAAACAAAGATGGATTTATTCCAGGCAACTTTAGCAAATCAGGAAACCCTGACTGGCTTATCATGTGACTCCCTTTGGGGGAAGAGTTCAGAAAAGGGTGCTAATTGTAAATAAATGCTTATCATGAGGACATCAACTAATTTGTTTCTAGTCTCTAAAAAACCAAGTTATTTGTCTAAATGTGTACATAAGCATATTTTACTACATACAGTTTAAGTTTTTCAAAGGTTACTAATTTACTTAGTGGAAACCTCTCTGTTGATTGATACGTATTGGAAATATTAATGATTAGATATTTACATAGTGAAGAAATGAAGGCAATCTGCTGAAGAGGTCATCGTGTGGTGAGAGACAGAAAACCCTAAACACTTATCGGCACCCCTGTTAAGAAATTATGATCAGAATGATTGAAAACGTTGATATGTTTTAATTAGAGTAATACGGTTTTCTGCCAGAGTGGCGCTCTACAAGAGAGTGGAACGAGTTTAATTGCCAAATAAGTTTTCTCCTTGCGTATTTGCATGTCAACTCATGAGAAGAGCTCTGCTCTGTAAGCACTGGCCTGTCGGAGGTTGTTTCTGTATGCTGGAGCCGCCTGCTAATACTAAAGTTATGGGTTATGCCATGGCGTTAAATTAAAGGGCAGCTAAGTTGGGCTTTTTAAGGTGTCTGGACCAAATATGACCATCTGTAGTTCAAAATCCTAAATGATTACATTGGTTAGAGTCTACTTTAACTTCACTGAACTTTCTGCACAGAATGGAGATTCTTTAAAATGTTATTTGAGATGTTGAAAGCCTTTTTTCTGTTTGTGAAAACAGACAGCATTTTCTAAAATGTTCTTTGTTATGGGGGCCTCCTTACAATGACACAAGTGTAAAAATCCCTACATATCTCTCTTATTTATTTGACTTTAATTGACTGAAACAATTTTAATAAATCAAAATTAATAGTTAATTGCCTTAAGAAGAAAAGAGTGAATTAAAATAAGACATGTTTTTGAAATAAAGTCGCTCTTGCGGGATGAAACCCTGACTGGCTTTCAGCACAGAAATGGTCCAAAAGGCAAAATGTCAACCGTCTTCCATGACCATCTCGTTCATCAAATGTAAATCTTGCAGAAAAACCTGTGGAGTAACTTGAAGTGAAGAATGCAGGACTCAAGACTTGATCACTCTTTTATATATGCTTCAAAACTGTGAAGGGCTAGAAGGGAATTCTGACAATGTCACTGTTGGGTTGTAGAGATTTGAATTGCAATAAAAGTTTAATTTATTTCATGGGTATTCCCAATATCTTAACCAGGAGTGCCATAAAGTAGTTATACTTTTACTTGTAAGTAAGCAAAAAGTGTATTTTAAAGAGTTTAACACATTCTGTGGTATCTAATCTTTTCAAAGACGAAATAGTGATGTGAAGAAACCTTTTATTCAGAAACGTCCTCCATAAACAACCAGGAGGGCACCATGGAGATTTTCTCCCTCATCTGGCTCCTGATTCTTTGGACATAGTTCAATTAAATCATTCGGACCATTAGGGAATTAGAGGTATTGATCATGAGGGCAGCGGGTTTCGTAGGATGTTTGCTAATGAGAACAAGTAGACTGGCAGTTGTTTTGGGCTTTTTTACAATTAATTAAAACAGTGTAGTCAGTTTAAGCTGTTTAAGGATATAAGCATTGGTTATTTTATCCGTAGAAAGGTACTTAGGGTGAAAGAGGCAAAGTAGGAGTCTAATACAAAAGATAAAACAAACAAAAAAAACAATTTTTTTTTAAATGACAAGCTAAATTGTAAATAATAATAATAATAATTGTAAACTGAGATTTCAGTTTAGTCCTAAATCTGTCACCTGAACTCTCAGTGAAACAATCATGTCTGAAATAATGATCATAATTTTATGCTGTTCTTCAAAGTTATTGGCAAAACTAATACTCCTGCTACTGACTGACTGGGGAATTTCAAATGTTTGTGTTTTACTCTCATCTTCTTACAAAATAGGTCTTCGTGTTTTTCCACAGTTGTTGCCTTCTGCCCCTCTGTGGTTTCACTGCGTAAGAAATGCAGTGTTTTCTTTTCTTGTCTTTCATTCTGAATGATGTATATGAATCAAGAGATTTCACTCTGCAGTGTAGCAGAGTGAAATCTACATTGGTTTGAAAATGTGCAATAAGAAAGTGAGAGACTCTAAAGTTAAGGTCTGGTGCCCAGATAAGCAGTGGAGACTGTCACTACAGACGAATGAGACTTTACTGTCTTGGAAGGTATGTGATGATAAATGACTTCTTATCTTTCACCTGAGGTGGCCACAAAGTATCTGCACATCTTCTCATCTCCAGATCTTCCGGTATCAGGTCTCCTGGCTCTCCTCGGGATACGGCCTATTTAGTTTGCCGGCAGAGGCGACGATGCAGCCTGGTGGCCATTTTTCATGTCTTCCCTGCATTGTTCGGACTCAGAGAAGACACTAATTATTCATTTAAAGCCCTGCTTCTTCTCCCTTCCCTCTAATTAGATGGTTAGTCACTATCCCAAGGCCCCAAGCGGGGACATTGATCTGCTCTGTCTCAGTCTTGTTGTAGCATCTCCACCTCACACACAAACAAAGAAAAATCACTCACACAGATTCCACTTGCAACTGTATTTGTTACCTGTGTAGTATACATAAAAGGCAAACAGAGAAACATGCATTGGTAAATCTCTATGTTAGATCAAATTCCTTTTTTCTTCCTGCCCACTAATAAGTCCGTTCACTTTAAGTCGCAAACTTGTTCCATTTAGTGGCTGGAGAATTTATGGTCCGCATAGAAAAACAAAAGCAGCTAAAACACACAACAGCAACTCCCACTTCTTGACAAACCGTGCTGGGTTTCCAGAAACTCCTGGGGGAGCTTTGCGGCACATTTCTCCATTTTCCTTATGTTCTGGCGGACTGCGGTGCAGTCGACTGGAGTAATCACAGGCTTGGTAAAATGCAGCAGCTGTATTTGTTTACGTATTGAATATACCGTACTACAAAAGCGGTAATAAACGAGGCCAAGCAGGGAATAAAGACACAGAAAGCAGCGCATCAAACTTAAACATTTAACCTGTTCATGAGCTGCTGGAAAACTTTCCAAGACTTTCAGTGCACCTTTGTTTTAAATTACTTGCAATGATCCTTTAAAATCCCACATAAACTCCTTCAACCTAACTGCTGCTCTTTAGTGCAAACATTAATGAATTTTGGTTTGGATGTTAATGAAGAAGTGATGCAACTAAAATGATCATTTTTAATTTTTCACACTGGTTATTTTTGTCTATTTTGTCTATTCAGTTTTCTTTCTTTTTCACCCTTAAGTCAAACAAAAACTAAATTAGATTCTGTTCAACTACACTGACTTCTATTAAAAGGTGCTTGAAGGTTAAAGACTGCTACTAATAAAAAAATAATAAAAATAATAATAATGTGTTTTGCTTTGCAAAGCTGCCAGAATGTAAAGCATGTGAAACAGTACAGAGCAAAGTAGTATTTTGCTTTGTCTCATCATGCCTGCATTTATTTTTTCTGCAGGTTTTGTCTCTGGCAGCCTCAGTTATTGCAAAATCCTCAGGTGTTGGACTTCTCTTAAACTCAGGACTGTTTGTGGTTTTTACAAGCCACGCCGTCGTGGCTTGTAAAAATTTGCTGCAACGTATTAAGTGTTGATCTGCCTGTTAAATGCAAATAGTGTGCAGGTAGAAACAAAGACGTTCTTATAAGAAGGAGGAGTTTAAAATGTTCTTTAAGTTACGATTCAAAAAGGACACTTTTTGTAACCGATTCTCTATTTTCAAGAATAAAAAAAAAGATTTAACTTTTACATATGTATATTGTTTCTTAGTTCTTATTTTATTTCCTCTACAGTCAAATTCTTTGTTTGTTCACCCAACATTGGCCAATAAAGATAATTCAGATTAAGAAAAATGTTCACAACTCCAACCTTTACATGTACTAAACATGTGTTGTAACACTCATTTGGATTGAATTTTCAAATGAGTGTGACTTAATCACTCAATTCTAGATCAAATGTTTGTTTTGGGTGTTATATCTGAGGAAATATTAATTCAGTTCTCTTACCTGTTGAACAGTTATATGTAATTTTGGCTAAATGTAAATATGTTTTAAAATTATGAAACTTCCATACTTAGACCTGCTGAAGCAACAAAGTAAAATGACCAAATCGACTTAAGAGAGCAGAAGAAAAATGTTCATTTATCATTATGTGGAGGTAATTACTCATTATGGAAACCTCATGCCATCACCCACACGTTAAAGGCCCCTGGGGGAGACTTCATCTCTGATCTGTGTGGGTGCTGCCAATCAGCCTCCTTAAACTGACCTTTCATGTTCCCACGCCCAGAGCTGTTCAGGCAGAAACTCACAGTGGTTCCTTGCTGAAGAAAATCAAAAAGAAAAGTTAGTAGGTCTTTTAATATTTGTTTAGAGCAAGTAAAACAGATTCTCTACTTCATTAGCTGATTTGTTAGTTTTTTTTTTAGTTGCTAAACGTGTTCTTGCTCTTGAATTTCCCTTTTCTTCAGATGGAGTGGAAAATATAGGCTTCTCATCAAGTTAGCTGACAATACCTGATAACTACAGCATTCAACTTCACCACAGCAACTTATTTTTATTAGTATTTTGAATATTGGACAGAAAAAGGAACCAACTTACAAATATTCAGAATAGCTAGGTAGCCGCTAATGTTAACTTTAGATTTCAAGCTTTCTATCAGGGTAAACTAAAGTAGCATTTACATAAGTCTAGTCGATACGTGACTACACATTGAACGTAGAATTTTTAAAATACAGTTTCAGATTTATTGAAAACATTTTTTATGTTTTGTTAAAACATAAAAAACTGAATTTTTGATGTATTTTCAGCATTAGAACCAAATTAGAATCAGACAAATACTAAATCTGGTCTGAATTTTAACAAAAACCTTAACTCTTTTTGTAGACATAAAAAATTAAGTCTTAGAATCTCATTTCACAGCATTACATAGTTCCGTATGTAAGGCAGATGTCATTAACACTTCATTTAATTACTTAAGACAGAGGGATGTTGAATGCTTTTTGCTAACTTGTTGTAAATGTTCCTGTTTTTGAATACGTAAATCAAAAACCATTCCCATAAAACATCAAGATTTGTCCCAGTTATTGCTCAGAGTGGGAAAAAAAATACACCCATAAACAACATTAAAGCCTTTTGTTGTGGACTTTTGGTTTATATTTTAACTCCCGAAGGACACTTCCTTGATTTATTACATTCAGTAGAGCACAAGAAAGACAATTCCAAGTAATCAAGTTGTTTGAAATAGAGAAAAATAACCATGTTTAAAAATCAATCAATGCTTGTCTTTGTAGTCTTCTTGGCTGGAACAAATTGTGATCTTGGCTTTTGAACTGAATCCCTGCAGCACTCCAATGACCTAATATTTGACCTCATGTTCCCTGCCTTGCCTCATCTTGAACACTGTTATGAAGATCAAGCAGAAAGCCATAACTGTGTCAATTTATTATAATTAGAGGGACAACCTCTAAATGTGCTTTTGGAGTTTTCTGTGTTTGCTTTTAACCCTCCAGATGTCGTAGGAATTTCTGATTTTTTCCCATAATAACACGTTTGTCACCTCAGCTCATCAACCTGCTTGCATGAACTCGCTGCCAGTGCCTGCCTGCTGCAAAATGTTTGATGTTTCAACCCCATCCCTGTGTGTTTTGTTCTTCTCTTTACCACTCTTGTGTTTTTTGGGGGGTTCTTGACCGAGGAACATGTATCTGAGGTTAGGCACACTGCCTTTCTCTGCAGGAAGGTAAACAAACCAAGCTATGAGTGTAAGAGTCCAACTGAGCCCCAGTCCTGCTGGGATCTCCAAAGGTTTTCACAGGTCTGGATTGGAGCTGCTTGTGTTTCCTCCATTTCTCCCCTTTGGCTCATTAAAGCCCAAATTCCACCAGCAGCTTTGAAGTGTGTTAAACATTTTTGTGTTTTTTTTCTAAGTGGATATTTGTGCTTGTTGAGTCTGCAGCACAGATGTTTGTGATGCTTGTTTTCTCTGGAAGTTTTGAGGCAGGACAACTTTTGGAATAAAGACGGACAGCGATGTTGCAAGATCCGCGTAAAATGCAAAGCTGCTCCGGCGTGATACGACCCCACCTGCTGCTCAACGACGCGAAGTGAGACGAGACGAGGACAAAGAGCGATAAATTAACTGCAGTCTGAAATCATCATGTCAAAGCACAGTGAAGAATAAGATTATTTCTGCCTTTAATCTGAGCTGCTGAGTCCTGCAGTAGCAGTTTTCCCCTCACTCTGCTTTTCATAAGGCATCACTGAAGTGCCTTGCTTGGAGGGAGGTTGCTGGTTTCCAGCCAGGTGTTTATCTTTGCTCCCGTGGAGCACACACCTCAGGGGTCAGTCCAGTGCATAACCGAGCAAAGAGAGCTCTGTATGAAACACTGAAAACCTCAAACACTCTCATTACTTTCTTATTTCCCTTTAACCTGTCATATAATCCAGCTCCTAACTTAGGCAGTGTGTTCCTTCATGTCACAGTAAATGACCCAGGCAACCATATTTACCCTCCTCTGAAGCTGTGGCTTGGCTGGAGCTCAAAAAAACAGCAAAAACAACAACAAAAAAAGAATGTTGCACATGATTTACTGCTTGTGCGACAGAGTTAAATGATTTTGTCTTCAAATGCGGAGTCATTTGTCAAACACAGTGCGATGGCAGACCAAATAACGGTCACTTTGCGGCCAACAATTGAGAATGTGTCTGTTTTGTGTCGTTTCTCCTTGTACCCACCAGTCTGTGGCGGAATCTTAAACATGTCACACTTTTCTTTCTGTAAAGCCTTTGTGCTTAATTCCTTCATAAACAGAAAGAATTTGCAGAATCTGACTGGGGATGGCAGCGAGCTTTCGTGCCAGCTGAAAAGTTAACACTGGCACCAGCACCATAGACCAAAACTGTGTGTGTGGGGGTGGGGTGGGGGGGGGGGGTGTGCGCGTGCGTGCATGTGTGTGGTCTTCATCAAGGTCAGTTCGACGCAAGATGTTTTGACTGCAGCGAGGCTGTAAATATTCCAAATTTGTGGTCTGTCCATGATGTTTTTGTTTGCATATTATTGGTACGTTCCAAAACAGAATCAGGACAGCGGAGTGAAAATGTTTCTCGCTGGTGTTGGCTGTCGTCAGCGGCTCTGTTTGTTATTTTGACGACTGCTGCTGGGAGTCTCAGTTCTGGGAGGATGCAGCATCGGGGGACGAACAGCCCTGCAGTCTCCGGACTGTCAAACTTTGCATCCAGAGACCAAGATGTTGTTGCTGCGCCAAAAACAAACGTTCCTCTGTGTGATATCCAACTTGTGATCAAATAAATCCCTTGATATGTAACAGCAATATATATCTCAGGGCTTTCGATTTTGCATTTCAGTTGTGTCCTAAAACATGATTGACAAACTTTGCTCATGTCTCGTCCATCTTTGTTTTAATGAGGTCTTCTGCGCCCTGGATTTTTCTTGCTTCCCATGGAAATAGCTTTCAATTTGTGAATGTATTACTGTTTGTCAAATTTGCTGCAGTAAAACACAAGAAAGCCAATTTATATGAAAAACAAATCATAAATGGGACATGGACTGCCAGAGGCTTTATTGGCTCTTCTTGAGCTATTATGCTGAATTTAAAGGCTTTGGAGTGTGTAATCAGTTTGCTAGATTTAAAGAGATAGTATTGAGATGGGACTCCATTTAGTAAATATACTGTGGATTAAAGGAGGCAAACAGATAAAACTACAGAGCTGTGATATTAAAATGTTCCATCTCTTCTCTACATCTGTTTGGTCAGGAAGGAGGGAAACAGTTTGTAGAGAATGAAAGACAGTAAATACAATTATTCATACATATTGCTCCTCTCCAGACTCATTCTCTTTTTGCATATTTTTCTAGAATGCTAATATCAAGAAGTGCAAACAGTTTATTTATTCAATAATTGACCAATTTCAATGGAGTATATGTGTATTTAATTCTGACATTGCACAATGTTAAGTTAAAGGTTCAATAAATTTCTTAAAAATAATCCCAATCTCCCTCCTCCCGTATCTCTGCAGTGCCTGGGAATCTGGGCTGCTTCAAAGACACTGGTCATCCTCCGACTCTTCCTGGCGTTCATGACATCTCCAACAAACTCACCATCCAGACCTGCATCAACTTCTGTCGAAGTCAGAAATACTCGGTGAGACTTATCATGACGTCATAATATGCTGAAAGAAACGAAAACGTGCAACTTCAAGGACGAAAAAACACCTGAAGGACAATGGGATCCTTCTTTTCATCCACCTGTTGGAATAAATATTGTCCAGAAAACTGTTCATATTTCACTTAAATTAGTCTTCTGCCCAGTTTTGATATGAATAATGGTTTGTTTTATTGTCATTTGAATGACCTTATTATTTAGCTGTAAAACATGCTGCCTTAAATCAGTCTGTAGATGACAAATTATCCCAGTAATTAGGCCTGACAGCAGGAAATGAATGGCTGTTAGCCCACTGGACACCTCCTCTGCAAGGTTTTTTCATTTTTCCATCACAACAATTGTTGCCCACCACAGACTGCACCAGGTGTTGATTTCCTGTCCCAGCAGATCCGCCCTAACTTCGTCACCTGTTCGCTACGCACATGCTGCAGAAAGAGGCTACTGGTTTTTGTTTTATTGTTATTGTCCTTGACGAACAATCACCACTTGAGAATCTAGAGCTCCCATGACTTTTTGAGTGCGCCATGAATCTGTCTCTCCCTGACTTCATTGAACGGCTTGTGTGGAGAGCAGGGGCTGAATGAATTCCTGTTTCATGACACAAAAATGTTGCCCGTACCTTCAATTCACCAAATTCATCTCAGCCCACAAATTGGAACAATGGTGTCTTTTTCGAATGAAAGACAATGATTCTTTTGAGAACAAGCGTTCCCAGTGTCTGGGAGGACGTTTAGGGGTGAAGCTTTTAGTTTTTCTGCCACTATATTCCAAATCTTTAAGGAGCTAATTATCATTAACTTTTATTTTTATGGTAAAAACTGTTTGAGTTACTTTATTTATAACAAAAAAAACCTAAAAACTGGCATAAATTTATATTTAGACTTCCCAAATTAATACTGTCATTTTTCCAACAGATGATCTTTAGCTGTGATGTTTGTAAATTGGGAAAATGTGAAAAGATCAATGGGTGAAAATACTGTTTGCTAATCTATATAAATCAAATGTAAACAGCAATGAACATAAATGTGATTTCTGATATTTAGAAGACCACAGAAAGTCAACAGTTTGTGGTGTATGTTAGTATATTTTCAGCATTTTTTTCCAGCAGCTGAGAATATCTCATTGTGTTGCTTCTCAGTCAGCAGACTTGAGACCCCGAAGGGTTTGTCTCCGTGTCTGCCTTGCCAAATTGATTTCAAATGAAAATCACTGACTGGAGTTTGTTCCAAACTTTTTGTTTTGCAGCTTGCCGGCATGGAGTCAGGTTATGCCTGCTTCTGTGGCAACGAAGCAAACCTGCAAGACCATGTGGAGTCATCCAGCATGGAGTGTAACCACGTTTGCTTCGGCGATCACACTCAGCCCTGCGGAGGAGACGGCTGGATCATCGTCTTTGACGGTAAACGCCACTGAGGCATTTTTCCCATGCTTGTGCTTCAGTTTGGTGGAAAAATTAAGTTCTTAGGGGAAAGTTTGAAAAAACTGTGGTGAAAACTGTGCAGCTATTTCTGTGAGCCTAAAATATAGCACCCAATGCCTGCTTGTCCAAAAACATGACTGTTAGGTTAATTGGTCTCTCTAGGTGTGAGTGTGTCTGTGAATGGTTGTTTGTCATGTCTGTCTCTGTGTTGCCCTAAAATAAATTGGTGACCTATTCAGGCTTTTCTGTACAAATTTCCTTTTGCAATGACATCATGGACAAATCTAATATTTTACTTTCAGTACCAATCAACCAATAATGATAATTTCTCAGAGTTAGCTTAGTTGTTTGTTAAATCCTTAAATAAATCTGTAAAAATCTGAAATTATGATGTAATTCAACTCCTGTCTGCCTGCAGCTTTAGTTACCAGCCGAAGACAATTTATGTAAAAAAATGTTTTTATCAGGATTAAAACTGCTCTTAAATTATTTACCTATATGAAACCTTCTACATTACATAGGTTTTTTTCAAATCCAATGCTGTGCTGCCATTTGAGTATCTCTAAGTAGCTGTTATCAGTTCATACCTGAGCTTATTTTAGGTTCACACCAAGTTTAGAAAAGCATTCATCTCTGACCGTGCTTCGTCTCCTTCTGCCCTCAGTCCGGGTTGGCGCCTGTGGTGGAAACTACACGTCCCCCGCTGGAGTGATCTACTCCCCCGACTTCCCTGACAAATATGCGGCCAGCCGCGTTTGCTACTGGACCATCCAGGTCCCCGGATCCTACGCCATCCTCTTCAACTTCACCTTCTTCGACATCTCCGACCAGACCGACATGGTGGAGCTTCTGGATGGCTACACCAGGGAGGTGGTTGCCCGCTTCGACTGGCGCAGTCCACCGCGGGGGCTGGTGAACATCACAGGAGACTTTGTTATTCTGTACTTCTTCTCAGATCGCACCAATCAGGCTCATGGCTTTGCTCTTTTGTACCAAGGTAAGATCAATGAACAACCATTACTACTGCATCCTTTGTGTGCTGACTTGATAGTATTTTGTTCGGCAGTTTTGGTTAAGTTATCTCCTGTTAGGTCTGATGCTCATGAGGTAAAACTATCAGTCATTTATCCTACAAGTCTGCCTTTTATGAAAGACTAGCTGAAAGAAAAACATTGCTAAAGTAATGCCATATAAGTTTACTTTGAAGTATACCACAAAAAATAATGTCTAAAGTCAAATACATTAATAATGTGCAAAAAGAAACAAATAGAAACAGAAAGTTGGCAGGATCAAATAAGTTTATACTTCTTCCTAACTCCTTTTCAAGAAAATAGCTATCTAAATTTATATTATGAGATATGAGTTGTAATTAACTAAACTAAACTAAACTAAATCATATTGGCATCATCATACTGCGGGGACATGTACAGAGAAACAAGATCATGGTTTCAGAATGGCCCAGTCAAAGTTTGGCTCTAAATACAACTGAGAATCTGTGGAAAGAGTTGAAAGTTCCCGTTCACACATGCTGCCCATCCAACCCGACTGTGTTTAAACTCTTCTACAAAGTCTTGGCTCACAGGAATAAGAATGCACTCCACAGTTTTCAGATCTTACCTGTGTAAATGTTGAAACCATGTTTTTTTTCCTCTTCCATTTTGAAGTTTTCAGCCACTTCATGCTGGTCTGTGACATACATTTGCAATAAATACATTGGCATTCATTACTGTAACATGACAAGGTGAAAAAGTTCAAGTTATGCGAAACCTTTCGCAAGGCGCTGTAGATCTCTCTTCGCAGCTGCAGATGATCCCGCGTGTCTGGATAAATTTGTTTTTCAAGGAACTTGCTCCATTGTCAGCAGGCTGCTTGGCTTTTCCAGAGTTTGCTCCCTGCTGAACCTCAAAGAAAATATGTTGGACAACTATGTACATAGTTCTGTCAATGCACCTTCTTATAATCAAATTTTGCTGTGAAGCACAGCTGGAAAAACTGCAGTGAATTTAAAGCTACATGTTTTTTTTTAATTGTGTTTTACACAATTTTAATATGATGTTAATTTCCAAGGGATGCATAAATTGTAAGATAATATAACAAGGTATAGGTGACATTTAATCTTACAGGCTGGCACAGAGCGATGCAGTCTGTTCCTGCTCCTCCCTCTCTGTCGCTATTTATATTCCTGTCATTTTTCTGCCTCGGTGGAGTTACACTGAAACAATATCAGAAGGTCAGAATCTCCTGACCTCTTCACAGGCATGGTTCTTGTTTTCTTTGAGGCGCTGTGTAGCCAAGAAATAGAGACGCAATGCAGGAAAAGGTCACCACGTAGAGTCAAAGCTTCTGTTTTGAAAGGCTGAAAGCAAACTTTACATCGATACAGTTGGTGAACAGAAGAAGGAGCCAAGCAGAGAGAGAAGAAAGATGACCGAGTTTGATTATCGCCACTAAATCCGCTCTGTATCTCCACGGTGGCAGGCTGGGAGGCTGGGCTGTAATTTCAGGGTAAATGCTCTCAGATGAGGATGGCGGTGCATTTCAGCTGTGACTGGGTTTGAAGCATGCCATTTTGCCTGCAAATGGGAAACATGTGGGACGTTCCGGGAACATCACAGTCAAGTCGAGCGATTACGTGAAAAGTAGGAAAAATATCCCACGCTGCTTTCGAATCCGACCACCATTCATGGAGGACAGAAACGAGCAGGGACAGAGAAGTCTACTTATGGGTCCATGTTTTTAATGAAGACTACTTAATGAGCTGTTGACTTCATGAGAGTAACTTCTTCATAATCTTCAATACATTATCAGTTTGAGGTACATTTATTTGAAACAGCATTGGCAAAGACACACATGCATATTACATGTAGGATAAACAGATTTTAATTTCAAAGGTTTTCTACAAGAAAAACTGCATCAAATTTAAAACAACATAATATTTGATATTAAAAAAGCAGAAACGTGCAAGTTCTCCTGAACAAAGTCTAATTAAATTACAACCAATGATGAATGAATAAAGTATAGGCTAAAAATGTCAAATTAAACTTCTCATTTTTAACTGGCACTTTACTATATCAGTATGTAAAGTTTAAATACACCCTACTTACTTATTACCTAAATTTTAACCATTTATTTGAACAGTTTCTTTTTTACAGGGTGTAATAATAATAATAATAATAAGAAGAAGAAGAAGAAGAAAAAGAAGAAGAATTAATAAGAATAATAATTTTAAAAACTACTTAACTAATTCTTTATCCATTTTCTGAAACTTATTTGGCTTGTACATGTGGGCAGCTGCCAATTTTAGGCAAATTTTGAAGACACTGATCAGCCTCACAACTCTGAACTGGTGTTGAAAATCATGTTAGCACGAAATATTCACTCCTCCCTTTGCTGTATAATTTGACATCCTCCTCCAGGTCATCAGTTAATTTTGGGATCAGCTCATTCAAGAGAAAATATAAAATTTAAACCTGCTGGAAGATGGTTTCAAAAAGCATATTAATTTTCATGTTTGTGTCTGTGTAGCTCTCAGAAGGCAGGACACCAGGACCACGATTCCCAGAGGCTCCGATGAAAAAGAAAGCAAAGACGCCTCGAGCACGTTGGGCCCTCAGCTGTCCAGCAGCGTCACAGAGGGATCCAACAGCACCGCCAACGGACGCACCTCACACATCCTCTACGTGATCACGTCCAGCCCCGGCAAACCCGAGCACAACATGCCAGGTCAGTGGGCTGGACGCGGCGAGACCACCGGCCACAGTGCTAGTATGTTAACACCGCACCGTACTCAAATCTGAGCACGAACTCTTCCCTCTGAAACTGTTCAGATTAACTTTTTTTTCCCGCAGAAATGTTTCTACATGTTGAGACCAAGTGTGACTCTAACTTGAAGAGCTTTTTCTACCTGACAATCACTCAGAAGTGAAGAAACTTTGAATTTTCCCCCAATTATCCCAACCAGACATTTTGTCAAGGCAAAGCGCGGGCGTCCTGTGCTTTGCCGATTCCTGCAAACATTCCTCTCCCAGAGTCCCACATGCTTTGCCTCATCCAACTACCTTGTGTTTTCCTCAGCCAGAGGAGAACAGATGTGCACTGATAATGTGTCACCATTTCTTGACAATTTGCTGGCTGAACACTATAAACAGGTGTGCCAGCAGCGCTCAAATAGCTCTTCTCTTGCTAATCTTTCCAGCATGCTTGGGTTTGTTTTTGTTACTGTGACAGGATGTTTGATGTCTTGTTACTAAGTCGCTCCACTTTTTCTGCAGTGTGGACCATCTACGCTCTGGCTGCTCTGCTTATACTGACGGTGGTGGCGATGGTGGCCAAGCTGCTGCTCCACGTCACGGTCAAGTAAGTATGACGATATTAGAACCGAGAGCCTCCAAGCGACAAATGTTAAACCCTTCATCTGTGATATTTCACTGCATTCCTGACATGACATTTGCAGATTTCAAACCTCAGAGTGTAAAAAGTTATATTTATGCGAAAAGTAGTTCCCAAAAGGTGAAGCATTCTGTGCACTCAAGCCTCAAAAGTTGTTTCCCTTTACCATGATGCTTTTCTAAATATTAAATCCTACTAAGGGAAAACTGATGAAATGCTGTTTAGGAGAACTTTAGGCTCACAGCAGTTCAGACGGAACTTTACTGAGAAGGAAATGTAACTATTTTAGATAAATTACAAACTGTGGGAGCTAAAAAATCTGCTGTTAAACAAAAATGTAAATTGTGCAGAGAATAATAGGGTATTTATATGAAATATTAGCCATGTGTATTGCTAATATTTTGCTACCTGCTTTCACAAACAAAAAGAGCAAAATGAGTAGCTTGCAACAATGTCCGTCTTGGATCAGACTATTGTAAGTCCACATTCAGTTTCAGTATAAACAGACTTAAATGTCACCTTGAGCTAATTTAAAATCATCATCTTATGCTTCCTAAATCATGAAATGTGACTAGTTGTATGCCTCTATTTTAATAACATATTTGTCCATTATTTTTGTTGCTGATTTTATTTTATTAACAAAATTGTTTAATCTACTATGGGCAGCAAAACCTGGAGTTGCTTTTGGCAACTCCAGTCGATGTGAACTTTCTCTGTGACTGATTTTTGGTGTTGCAAACAATGTGAACAAAATTAAACTAAAGACCTGACTAGCCATTCTGATGTGTGATTCAGAGATTCCTCATTTAAAGGCTTTTAGAATCTGGGCAGCATTTAATCGTCTCCAGCTCAAAATGTTCTATTTTTACTGGTCAAATCTGAACTGCAAAAGGAACAGAGGTTCTTTGAAATTCAGTTTTATTACAGAAGATTAAAATGAATAAATAAATGATTGAAACTGCCTCAATTATTCTGTAATCTGAAACATTTAAATTGGACGAAAACAAACGAGCAAAAAAAAAAAAAAACAACTGAATAAATATTCTTCCACACCAGAATCATTATATTTTTTCTATTGACCCCTTATTTCAATAAACTCCTTACTTTACACCATTTTAACTGTTACTATTGTAGATTTTTGATATCAAAATTACCAAAGGTGGACGATTAAAGATCCAGTCTGAAGGATGTAGTGCCATCTAGTGGCTCAAATTGTGAACTCCAGTTGACCACCGGAAATATTGGAGAAAGATTAAACTGTCAAAAATTAACATTAATAACAAGTACTAGAGTGTTTTCTGTATTTGCTCTGAGTTTAGTTTTCTTTTTTGCTTTTTGTTTAATCTCCCGCTTATCTTTTCCTCCAGGACGCCGAACATCCCGACAGTCAGTGGCTCAGACAGCTGCAGCCAGAGCACAGTGTCCTCCGAGCCATGGATCATCCTGTACCGGCCCTCCACCATCTCCCTCTTCAAGAAGAAGCTAAAGAACCACCATGGGGACCTCAGCCCTCTAGTGGGCCACTAATGCTGCTGCTGCTGCTCTCCACCTTTATCGCCATCCACAAATACTCTGCTCAAGGGCCGTCGGATAATGTGGCCCTGAGACAGTGAAATCCAACAAGGCGCTTCACTAACAAGCAAACAACTGAGTGACTAATGGCAACTGACTCAGTGACTGCAGCTTAAATGGCCTTTTGGCCAAAACAACAACAAAAAAAGACAAGGCACTCCCATTCCTCTTAACACCAAAGAAGGAGGGTCACACAGGGGCATAAGGGGCCACAGTGACAGAGAGGAGAGCTAAAAGACTGGATGGAAGAAGATCTTAACACGTAGGGGGCCATTTTCATCCATCACAGCCGTCCTCAGCAATCAGCATACCTCTAAAATCCCTCCAGACTGCAGCTTTGTCAGTGAAAACTCACACCTAAACATCTGCAGTCAAAGCTTAACAGTTTCACTTAAACTCCTAACTGCCTCATACAGAAGAACATTTTCTGTCAAAAGCCAGTCGTTTCCTTCCAAAGACTTGTATATCTTTGTCTTTTCTATTTTGTTTGTAAATGCTAATCTTGAGTTTCTTTCTTTTTCTCTTTGATGTGTTTGACATGATAACCTGGGTATATGAGGAGAGGAAATCAATAGTACACTGAGATATCACAGCACTTTAGGTGCAGATCAGAGTGGAGGAGAGTTCCCTCACCCACCTTTTGCTCCAACGTTTGGGTGGACAGAAGAAGTCACAGGAAGGTTTGGAATTTGTTTTCTTCCTGACAAGCTGCCAGTTTGGGAGTCTTGGGAAGATCTGGGGGCTTGTTTTTCCTGCTTGGGCTGTGGGTGGGAGTCTTTCCGGTTTCATGGTGTTCAAGTGCCTTAAGGATCTCCTCTTCCCCTGCATCAGATTCCACACATCTGTTTCTGTCTTTATATCGACCGGGAACCCTCACAGTCTTCAGAACTGATGAAGATATGAGGAGTGAGATTCCCAAGACAGGATTTCTCGTTGGAAAAAATGCCAGACCTTGTGTGTGAGGGGAAGTAGATCTGCCGCCATCAGGAAAGCAACTCTTCATAAAAAACTTATATTTTGTTTAATTTGTATGCTCTTACTTGTAGTCTTGGACATTTACTGAACATATTGTTCGCATTAACTCTCAGTCTTTTGATTGCAGGAGAAAGGGGGTGAATATTGTTGTATACCCTATAATTCATTGTGGAAACAGAGATATTTATGACCACTCTTTGATTTTATTGTCTCAGCAAACCATTCGAGAGTCCCATCTGCTTTTATTTTAAACGTCCTCATTTGGCGAGCTCAAAAGTGGAACGCTTAGGCAGCATTAAAGTGTCTTGAGAATCAACAGACTCTCGAGTTTTTGGACTTGTCACGCAGATTTCAGGCCCGATAGGTTGAAATAAACGGTACACTCAGAAAGTGCTCAGCGGTGCCACCCGCAAGCCGCCGTTAAGTTTGCAGCTGTGACATATTAACCACCACAGAAAGGTCAGAATCTACTACTGTGCCATCAGCAGTTGGTTTTTCTTGCATAGGGTTATTATGCTTGAGGTGGTTTCTTCACTCAATGCACTTAGTTTTGCTCGTACTTACAAAACAAAATGGTACTTATCCTGGGTTGCATTTAGATTATGGTGAAAATGAACCAAAATGACCTGATCAACAACCTGAGCACTTGAAGCAATGCGCAGATTCATGCAGGATCTGAATCAATTAAACAAGAATAATGCATCGCTGTCTCCCAATTAGAAGTTTGTAAAAAAAAAAAATAAAAAATTGACTCAATGCTGTCTTCTGCTCAGCTGCAGTCATTGCATTGCAGACGCCCCTGGGTCTGCAATGTTCAGAGCTGACCATGCGTGGAGAGGAGTGGGACGGGGAAATTAATGCGCTTTCAAATCAAACACAAACTAACCAAATGTGATAGTTGGTATCTAACAAGGGTATATTTGTTTGGCTAGCCCGGTGAATTATGCAAACTCCCGTCTTCTGTCCCGTCCTCCAGTCGGTCGGAAAATTCCACGCTACGTCTCTTTCGGAGTACTCAAAAATGTTGCATTTCCCCCCCTTCAGATTGTTGCGAATGTCCTGAAGTGCTCAATGACATGAAAACAATAGCATAGGCCCTGTGGGAAACTGTCACAAGGGGCCAAAACGTTGTTTTCATCAAATTGTAAATAGCAAAATATAGTGAAATGTTAATTTATACAGTAAATTATTGTTATTTTGTATGTGAATGGGATATAATCTATCTTTTGTATAAGTGAAGTATCTTTGTAGTTTTATTTAATGTGTCCTGGTTGTAAATAAACACTGTATGCATGTTTCTTAAGGCTGACTTGTGTTTGTTTCTTTTTCTTTTTTCTGCTTCATCATGATGAAAAAACAGGCCTCATATCATCACCATAATCAGCGTCAGTCCCTGAGAAGCATATGGGCCACAAATATCAGATCAAGCAAATCCCATTCCCTCGCAATCCATTTAAAGCCTCTTGCGCAAAAAAGAGCAAAACTGAACATCTTTTTTCCTTTAATGGATCAGGGCTTCATTGCTTGCAGGTTTGGGCATCTGCTCCACCTTCCTTAGTTTCTTTTTTTGTTTTACTTTTTCATGAAGCTAGATACTTATGACACATATGCAATGATGACACAGACCCATCACACAATAAGGATTTGGAGAAGCATGTGTGACCTGTTGGTTTCCCTCTGGGCTTGAGGTGAAACGTGTGTGTTTTGGAGGGATCAGCAGGAGACCAGCTTTATAATTTGAGGACCAAAAGCAAAAAAAGAAAACACAGGAAGATGTGGGATAAGCTGGCACTCTGGAGATTATTTCTTAATTCAGTGGTTCCCAAAGATTTTCTGGGCCCCCCTGCGGATTATAATAAAATCCCCCCAAAAAAGAATGAACTGGGCACAGACATCGTTCAACCAGACATAAACCTACACACATATTTTGTTTTCACAACTATTTTCTGACTCATTTTGCTGTTGCTGTTGTTTTTAAGTTTCCAGTAAGAGCCACAGAAATTGATCATATATTTCTCTCTATTTTATGTCTTGAAACACCAAAGGGGAGATATTTTACAACACAGTCGGAGCTGATAAAAGGGGATTTATACTGGCAATAATCACATCATTCTGTATTCACAGCAGGGGGAGATTCTTGTTTTTTCTACTGGGTGCTTGTGAAATCCAACGTCTGGGTACAAAGGCATCACACCAAAAGAATGAGTCAGTTTCTGTAAAAACAAATCATCACGTGCCAAACATGTGCAGAGACCTCATCACCACTTGTAGGTACAGTGGAGGATCTGTGATGCTATGGGACTGTTTCTCTGTTGAATAATACTCATATTAGCTGAAAAAAATATTATCTGATCCAAAAGATATAGCTAAACCATCTCAGTCCTACATCCTATAAGAAACTTCTACGGTGCCTCACATTCCTAAGCATCTGCAGGAATGGCCATCTGTTGGAAAACAAAATCCTCTTGCTCCCTCTAATGGTGGCAGAATATAAGAGCTATCTTTGTAACTCAGCTCTATAATAAAACAGTTGTTTCCATTCATTTGTAAAGCTACCAGAGCCTATCTCCACTACGGCCTTTGATTTAGAAATTTTAAGCGGAGCTTTCTCATCATTTCTCTGTCTCCTGTAAAAAGTCAGAGCCTGCAGCTCCCCTGTGGTCAGCCTTCCCAAAGCCGGGGAAAAGACTCCGCTGTAAGCGGATCCCTCTGAATCCAAGACGACAAGTAATTTAGGGAACAATGAGACAAAAGGAGGCAGTGTCTGGTTACTGCAGGGATAGGAAAGTGAGAAGAAAGGGGGACAAAAGCTGCCCCTTTTTGTACTCAGAGATCTGGAGTCAGGCAGATTTGCATTAGTTCCTCTTCTCTGAGATTTTAGTCAAATATGTTTTGGGAAAATAGTTCACAGGTGATGGAGCAACTTGACTGTTTCGATCTGCTTTTCTTTTTAATATTGTCATGTTTTTCAGTGTTCCCCCCCCCAAGAAGTGGCCAAAGTGAATCAGATTACAGATTTGCCCTCAAGGTACTACAAATACTTAAGAACTTTTTAGGAAAATGCTATATGTACTTATTGAAGCTTCTCAAATGTGTTGCCTTCTAATAAAACATTTGGAAATAAAATCCTAATGTTTGTGCTCATGTTAATGCACTGCCTTCTAATTTTTACTTTTGGAAAAGTAAAAATCAGATGTCTACTTTGTGGCACTTCATTACAAGAAAATGCACAGCTGCATTAACGGTGAAAGGACGGGGCACTTATTTTGAGTAATAAGTGACTTCAATGCATAGCATGGAGGCATTGAAATGCCTTGCTTCGTAATGCATCGCTACGGTAGGACCCAAATTAATTTTATCACGATTGATTCAAGATTTTAGTGAAACGACAACACTGTTAAACCACCTGATTAGGATTTAACATTTCACTGCAATTCCACAGTTGCCCAGCAGAGAGCAGCCGCAGCAATCCATCGTCACCTCATCAGAGGAAGAAGAGCTGGGTTGCGCAACTTGGCAACATGGCGGCATCCGTGAGGCTGTTGGTCCGTCGCCTGGCTCGCCTTTCCCACAAAAGCATTACTTCTTCAGCTGCCACTGGCTGTTGTTTGGGCCCGTCTTCCTCTCGCCGCATTAGCGACACAGCAGAGGACAGAAGCACACACTTCGGGTTTGAAACGGTGCCCGAGGCAGAAAAGGCGAAGAGAGGTAAGTCAGTGAAGACAGGTCGACCCTCACAGAAGTCCGTTGGAAATCTCGTTGTTTATAGCTGTTCACCCTTATTTCTTTTCTCGTCGTAAACCTTTAGGGGGAGTTCAAATCCTCAAACAAAGCTTGAGGATTTGTTTGAAAGTTCGGCTTATAATTTAGCTTTATGGTTCTACTATAATTACCTTAACTATTTTAATCTCGACAGCTTTGGTGCTCAGACCAGGTGAACTAATGCAGGGTTAACACACACAAGGACGGAATTTCATATAAACTGCAAATATGTAATTTTCCGTCATATTTACTGAATGCAAGATAACCAAGTTAAAATTGTTTATATTCACTTGCTATTAAAATCAGTTAAATTATTCCAGTTCTCAATTGACTGACTGGTTATGCTTAATGAAAAGTACCTAAGCAAACAAAACACTGAGTATTATGATCATATTCACATGCAGAAGACAAGACATTTATAACCTCACAACATAAAAGTCAGATGACCTACCAGCTTTATTTATGAAGTACTTTAAAATGATAAGAGCTGAAACAAAAAGTAGCATGTAGCTGCATACTCCCCAAAACACATGTGATGTAAGAATGATAAAAGAGTTAAACATGTTTAATGAACTTTCAATAGGAAATGTTTGACTAAATTGTGGTTTTAAAATAGCAACTTAAATTTAAGTTCTTGATTAAAGATCATTCCTATGGAAAAAAGAGAGTTATAACATAATGCAAAAGGCAGCTTATTAGTTCTTACATTTAGATGTTATTTGTTTCTAATTTCTTCTTTAACCTTGGCTCTGACTCTTTGGCATGGTAAACTCTCCATAATCTGTATTTTTTTATTTAGTTGCAGAAGCTTTTACTGTAACAGTTTGTCCTTTTTGTTTTTAATTTCAGTCTACAAGGTGTTTGAGAATGTGGCGCAGAAATATGACGTCATGAATGACGCCATGAGCCTTGGCGTTCATCGGCTGTGGAAGGACATGCTGCTGCATGTCATGCACCCACAGCCTGGCGCTCGGCTTCTCGATGTGGCCGGTGGAACAGGTAGACACAAGTTTGCTGATCGTCCAGCTGAATCCTCCGCTGGCATCACAGTTGCATCTTGTGCCTTTATCCACCCCCAGGCGATATTTCTTTTCGTTTCCTGGACTATGTTTTGTATCAACAAGAGAGACAGAAGCGCAGAGCAGCGGGGTCCAGCCAGACCCCATCATGGAAGGACATTTCTGACAAGTATCCCACTCAGGACAGACCCCAGGAGTCCAGGGCTGTCGTTTGTGACATCAACAAGGAGATGCTGAAAGTGGGCAAACAGAGAGCGGACAGCCTGGGCATCACATCGGGTAGGCTTCAGACGAGTGCAGGTTAAGTTGGTGTGAAGGACTGAAAAGCAGATCAGAATTTAAATAAAAGTTAGCACTGTGGAAGACTCACTTCAGTTGATGAACAGCTGCTGTTTGTTGATTGCCTCTGTGTACCAGGGCTGTCATGGGTGGTGGGAGATGCAGAGGAGCTGCCCTTTGATGATGACCAGTTTGATATTTACACCATCGCCTTTGGCATTCGAAACGTCACTCATATTGATCAGGTAACAGAGAAAATTATGAAAACCTGGAGAAATTGCACTCAATAACTCTACTTTAAACACATAAGAGTACAGCCTGTTAGTTAAAAACTGTTTTTTAGATTCATTTGACCTCTTTTTCATGGCAAATTTTAAATCAAGAGAAAATTGAAAGATTGAAATTGACATTTTTTTTAGGGAAAATGTTATCAGATGTGATCCATAAGAATTTTTTTATGATAATAAAATAATGAAAATTGTACTGTTGTGTAAATTTTATATCTTGTGAACTTATCCACAGTCGAAGCATTAACTGAAAACTGTGATTCAGATGCCTGAAGTTTGTATATTTATTTTAGGATATATCGTTCTTTTTTAGCTTTATTGAATAAATACTTCTTATATGCACATTCTTAGAAAAAGTGAATTTGCTTTTAGCATTTTCCACGTTTAGGTGGGGGAAAAATCTAAATGCATAGAAAAATGTTAACAAATTATATTCCTCAGTCCTCTATCAAATGTTTATTAGTTTTTGGCTTTAGCCAGCTTATTTATGGAATTATTTTTTTGCATTCCTGACAGAGAACACTTATATAAATGAACATTCATTTAAAAAAAAAGACAATTTCACTTCGCGATCAGGACTTTCCACTTAGAGCTGGGATCCTCAAACTAGGCCTTGTTAAAAATAAAACACTGACAGATTTTATAAAAAGCTAACAAATATTTATCCTAATAAATAATTTAATAATTCATTCATTATTGTTTATAGGCCCTTCAAGAGGCTTTGCGTGTCCTGAAGCCCGGTGGAAGATTTATGTGCTTAGAGTTCAGCAAAGTGACCAATCCTGTACTTGCAAAGTAAGTCTCATTGTTAAATGTAACACTGTATGATTGGATGGAGCTGGATGTTTGAAACATTTGAAAGATTTAGAGCTTAATTTCTTTTGAGCTGAAATGATAACTTTTGTCTTCTTTTCACTTTTCAGACTTTACGATACGTACAGCTTCCAGGTGATCCCAGTTTTAGGAGAGGTGATCGCTGGAGACTGGAAGTCATATCAGTATTTGGTGGAGAGCATTCGCAAGTTCCCTGATCAGGTGAAAAAAATTGTCCATTTCTTTTAGATTTGTATTTCCAGTATGGTTATTTTGTAGTATTTAGGTGACTCTTATCAACATTTTAAAAAAGATTATTCTATATTTTATCAGTATTTGATGCTCATACTTATTTTGTGAGCAACGAGTAAAGACAAAAATTATGACATTGAGAAAGGTAATATTTTTATCTTAGGATAATATTTGACCATTTATCTGAAGTTTGCATAATATTAATAATGAATTGACAAGATATTAAATGAGTGAAGCAAACTTAGATTATTTTGGCAAAATTATTGATGCATTTTAAATTGATTTTTTAAGCTGTTAATAAAACTGAGGGAACAGATCACATGTACTGAATAGTATATGCATTTGAAAGCATAAGTTCACATACACCAAATTGTTTCTTCACTGTATAAAGTTAAATCAGTCCAAGCTTTCCTTGTTTTAGGTCAGTTGGAATTACCAAAATAATTTCTATTTGCTAAATGCCACAATAATGAGAAAGAAAAAATGTCAGATTTATTGATTGTCTTAAAAATCTTAAGTTTACATACAAACTAATTCAATGAGAGGAAGACCAAATGATGATGTAATTGTTTTGGAAACTTTGGAGTTGATTAAGGCACAACTCTGTAAATTTCTGGTTTGAAATATAAATCTATTTCTGTGTTGTGGCAACAGTGAAGTGAATAAACCTCTGGGTTTATTGAAATATAGTCTTGGATTTGGCTTTGACACATTGATTGTAGTTAATTTTAATAGAGAACAAAATTTTTCTGTTTTGTCTTGTTGTGAACGCTGGAAGCACCATCATGGCCACATTCCCACTAGTACATTTTAAAGTCGGAATTTGTTCTCTGAAAGAAAAAATAAGTTTCCAAATTAAAAGGAAACATGTTGGAAATGTTTGCTTATATAAAATCAGAAAAAAACTTGCTTCAAAGACTGCTGCTGAAGGAGTTCCAAAGTTAAGCTTAACTGCAGTTCAACTCAGAAACTTTACAGCATGTCACTTTGTGGATTCTCCTTTTTATCCTTCTCTTCTGCAGGAGGAGTTCAAAGGAATGATTGAAGATGCAGGTTTCTTCTGTGTGCAGTACTTCAACTTCACAGGTGGAGTGGTGGCTCTTCACTCAGGTTTCAAACTGTGAGCTGCACTCTAAATGCCTCCCGTAGGAAGTCAAAAAAAAAAAAACTGTCGAAGCTGATGTGTCACGGACTGATTTCAGACACGAAGCCTCAGAGGCTCTTGGCAGATTCTGCTGCATAATGACAGAAATGCAGAAGTCAGTGGTTATTTATTGTAATATGTGGAAAGTGTTTTTTGTGTTTGCACTTATGGTTATTCAGATAACTCCGCACTAAAGTTTGTTTGTCCTGCCTCTGCTGTACAAAAATATTTTTGCAACATTAGTCTCATTTGAATAAATCAAACCTTAAATAACTAATTTTAGTGTTTGAATTTGTCATTCATATACAATAGTTTGCTTATTTTGCTCCAATTAAGATGTCAATTATGAGATTCTCATTATTTCATGACCAAGTAAAAATATAGTTGTTTTTTTAAATTAAATTTATAGTTATTACACATGAGGTATGTTTTAATTAATGTGAAAATCCAAGATTCAGCTTCATAGAATCAGAAAAATGCATTTGACCAATAAGAATATTTCAGTAGCAAAAGATTTTACCTGAACAATCACAAGTAAATCTGTTTTGCTGACATCTTGCAAAATGGAGATAAACTACATAAACTGATATAAAAAAAGAATAGTTTTTAAAACTAGAATTTTGCCAAAATAATCTAAGTTTAAATACTAGGAAAGATATTTCAATGAAGTTATAATAAAAGTACAACAGAATAACTTGATACCTTCTGTACAATCTGAATAAAACAGAATATACACACAGTTGCTTGAATTAAACTGTATATTTTACACATCTTTGTACACTTTAACAAAACTGTATAGTACTAAAGTTTTAAAATCAGTTTTTTTGGTCAGAGAAGATTTAATCGTCTTGTGTGCAATTACCATGTATATACAAAGTCTCATGTTAGTGATTTTTCTCTCAAAAAGAAAACAAAAAGCAACCAAATAACTCAAACGCTCATACACTGAACATAAGACATGGCTTAAAGATAAATATATTAGCAAATAAATATTCAGAGAACATAGTTCCATTTATGAAATGTGTTTGCTATACAGGTACAGAATATACACAGATCGATTTCTAGCCTCTTTTTCTTTTTAAACATTTGTAATCGTATGACAGAAAATAATTATTCTTAGAAAATTAAAAAATATTAATTTTTTACACATTTTTTAAATCTTAAGTGCTAGAAACAACAGAAAAATTAAATAGTGACTCAAGTACCCGAAAATGTTATATTTGCCGTAGGTACATATCTCTATTGCAAAGGCAAAGATTAGATTCTCACTTGATTACAGCACTGGGTTAACTTTCATAAATAGGGTTATTTCAGGTTTTCCTCTGTGTAGAGAACATGTATATTTCATAGAAACAGTATAAAAACAAAACAGTCTGCAGTACAAACAGAAAGGCATGAATGACAAGCATTGATATTGCATGAATGTATTATGCACGGCACGTTATGATTCAAACTGATACACTGTGGTATGTAGAACTGCATCATTTAACAAAAAGTCACAGTACAATAAGGAACCCTTATGAGATACAACTTTAGCTACTTTCCTTTGGCCTTAAGATGCAAACTAGAATCTTTTACTGGTATAAGAGCACACCTCATAGAGGAAACTGCTTATTTGACAGCAAAAATACATTTCTTTCGGGTTTCCAAAACACCTGACACAAATTGAGTCTGAATTTTGACCTTACGCAGTGTTTCAGATCACTGTTAATATCTCACTATAATAAGGCTCTAATGTTGCTTATGTCATACAGATAGGCCACAATGTAAAGAAATGAAATGCATAAACAAATTCTTTATAGTGACTATAATATAAACCAGTGTCAGCCTTGCATTCACATTTCTTTGCTCTTCTGTATTTTATTATGTGGGCCCACAACTAGAGACCCATTTTTCTGCTCTTCAAATAAACAAGAAAAAAAAATACATGTCTTTCTGTTTTGGTATAGCTATATCCATATAATTATTTAGCTTTATAGGCTGTCATTATTCATCTGCACAAATACAGAAAATATACAAATGCAGACATGCTTCCATAAATAGTAGACAGTGGACCCCTGGTATTTGTAGGAGCTGATCCCATGTATACTTGGGGGTCCCTCTAAAACTGCTTAACTGTCTGATTTTAATAGTTCAGACACCAAATGTATCATAATATGCAACAATACACTCAGTGGAAACGGTCCTGGCACTACTGCAGAAGCAAGGTTACACCAATCAACACTAAGAAAAGTGAAGGCATTTTATTTCCCAATCCGTTCGAATATTTTTTGATTTGCTTTACAAAAAAAAAAGAAGAAAAATCTGAATAAGCAGAGGTCCACTGTGTTCTTGTTCCTTCAGCTTGCACTTACAAAATTGTTTAAATATTGATTTTATCTAAAATTAGGGCCTTTCTTGGTGGCGTACAACCTTTGAGTCGATGCCAATGAGCCTAATCAGCTTTGAGACATTTGGGGCCACAGGAATGAACATGATGCATTGCTTATCTTAGGGGGTGGGGGAAACGATACCATTTCAGTAGAAATCCACACAATCTTAGATGATAACATTCAGCGCTCAGAGAGCAATTTTAGAGCAAGGCAACTAAAGGTTTTAAACGACTTGCTGACAGCGTACCTTTCCGGACTCGTGCTCATATTCCCAGATCTCCCTCATTTGTTGAAGTACTAGTTCCCTGTATGGTCAGGCTCGCAGAGAGCTGAGGGTGGAATAAAGCCCTCGTCTCCTCTGCCTGACCCAGCTGTCCTGAGGGGAAGTACCTCTCTTTATGCTCTTGGTGCTCCCCTGTCTGCAGCTCTGCCTCCATTGTTATGCTCACAGGTAAAAAGCTGCTCTGGGTCTCTGCCCCCAAACCCATTTCACAGTCTGTGTCCTCGGGAATTATGGGTATCCTGTGGTTGAGTTCGCAGCAGCCCTGTCCTGAGCAGGCATCCGAGTCCGAGTGGGCGTACTGCACATTAACGGCGTAGTCCTCCGTGAAATGTCCCGCCGTGGCCCTGTGCACCTTCATCTCTTTGTAGAAGCAGCAGGGCAGCCCTTCATAGCTCACCTGCTCAGAAGGAGGATACAAGTGTTCGGGTGTGAAGTAGTTCTTAGGGGAGGAACTCTGAAAGTCTACACCCCGTTGACAGTGTCCCGAGGCTACAGGCCCTGCTTGGTCCAAGTCCTGCCCTTTGCTTTCTGCATTGGGAGGAATCACCTCAAAACAGCAGCTACAGGCTGCAGCCCCAAGTTCTCCCGACTCCTCCTGAGCCCCCGTCCCCCTGTCGGCTGCAGCGGCCTCTGGGCCCCCAGCTGAGGTAGTGCTCGTGTTAATGTTCTCCCTGGGTTCCAGTGACAAACGACTGCTGTAGTTGGGCTCCAAACTGCAGTTGGAGTGATGGTCCCCCGAGTTGTATCCCGATGCGCCAGCCGGAAGCTGGAGGCAGTCATGTCCCAGTGGAGCGGGGATTGCTGAGTCCTCAGTGGGAGCGGTGGTGCAACCCGAAGCACCCGGTTCCCCCGTGGAGCCCCTACAGGGACTCTTGCTCCTGTAGACATAAGGGTCGTAGTCGCTGCTCAGCGAACTGCGGAAAGTGGAGCAGCTTCCATAAACCCCCTGGTTGCTGACCTCGGTACAGTCCAACATGGAGTCGCTCGAGGAGCAGTGGCACTGGCCTGAGCTGCTGCTGCTGCTGTCACTACCTGGACAGTCGGCCAGGTAACCGCTGCACACAGAGCGGTGGCCATGGTAACAACTCAGGCCAGAAGTGCTGCCACTGTCCCCTACCCGTGAAGAAGAAGGAGGCGCCATGTGTACCACTGTGGGGTACAGGAGTCCTTGCTGGAAGGCTCTGCTGTGGTGGCCCTTGTGGGCTCCTGCCCCTCCTCCCAGCTGCCCAGCCAAAGGCCCTTGCGCCCCCTCTGGCTGCTGAGGGAATGACAATCCCTGGAAGTAGTAGTGCTGATACATGGTTTCATACTGGGAAAAACAAGCTGCTCGGGAGAAACTGCGACCATGGAACTTGGGTCGTTTAAAAGCGGTATGATGCTGCTGCGCCGAGTAGGCAGGGGGCCCGCGGTGCTCCAACCTGCAGTGGTGGGGGTTGAGTGAATGTTCCAGATGGAGGGCGGGGTGGTAACTCCGGAGGAAAGCCGACGTCGACTGGGGTGGGTACAGGCCTTGAGGGTCCGAGTGCTGGTCCACCGTGAGAACGGTGATAGGGTTGCCATGAGGGTCCATGCTGGTTCTGGTCGGGTATGCCGTTACCTGGCCGGCACGGTGCACCCTGCCAGGATAGTGGACCGGCAGCACCACCCGCTGCCTGCCATGGAGCGAGCTGCCAGGGTCCATGCATGCTGGTCCTGGGTTTCCCTTCTTTTGTTCTGCATCATAGAACAAAAGAAAATAACAAATGGTTAAACATTTGCTAAAAATGACTGAAGCTTGACCTTGAACAGGTTCAAACAGGTCCATATAAAAAACACATACTCATTACAATTTCTCACAACATCAAATTCTTAGATAATGACTTTTGTCTGCTCAATTCAGCCCATTTTAAGCTTTTGGAATAAGTTGTTGTAGAGCCTCCTGTCACTTTTAATCCAAATAAGCTGCTTCTGACCACGTTCCTCAAAATGCAACTTTTACATTTGCACATGAGAAGAGCTGCAAATAGATGCACAATTTATTGAAAAGCATAAGCGGAGCCTCCTGCACAACCAGCAAGAGTGCAGCAAGTGGTTTCCGGATGCTAAGATAACAAAACACTTGTCTTTTCCAGCAGCTGTTGTATTGCACACAGTTGTAAAACGTGCTTGAGCTCTGCTGAGGTCACTAGGTAACGAGCAGTGCCTACTAATTTGTGACTTTATATTCCGCTAATTTTGTAGACACCAAAGAAACAACAACAACAAAAAAAAAAAAAAACAGGCGGCATTTTTAAGTGGTTGGGCTGTTTTTAGAACCCCAAGCACATGGGCTTGATGTAGAAAACATACCGATGATGTTGTGTCTACAGTGGGGACAGGTGTGATGCTGAAGCAGCCAGGGGTCAACGCATTTCTTATGAAACCTGTGAGCACAAGGGATCACCCGCAACTCCTGTAAATGAAAAGAGGAGGAATTAATCAATTCAGTTTATTTAGGTGACACCAATTCACAAAAAATGTAACTTTGAAGTACTTTCCAAAACAGAGGGGTTTTAATTCATTATAAGCATAAGTATATGATCAATTAAATGAACTACAATGCATGTGTATAGCTCTATTTGAATTTAGTCCTAATTATAACATAAACCAGTCAATCTCAGATTAGGTTAGTTGAGTCCTTTGCAGCAATCCCTCCTGCTCATCATCTGAGCAGTCATTAATAAAATCGCCCAAAATATTATATTTTAAAGGCCAACTTCATGAATGCATATCAAAAAAAAAAAATCTACTGGATCACATGAGTAATGGTTCAAATCAAATATTTGGTGTAAATATCTGTTAGCTATTTATTTGGTTGTGGGAATGCGTTATGTTGCCTCTGTCCACAGGGTGGCAGCAGAGCCACACAATTCCCAATTGAGGGTTTAATACAGCCCATAGCTTGAAGAATAAGATTCAACACATGCCTCAAACTAAACTGATTTAGAACAAAAATAACATGTTTTTTCTCAACAAAACAAGAAGCTCACGCTTGAGTATTAGTATAAATATAATTGGATTTAGTTGCCATATTGGCTAAAAGGAATTTGAAGACAAAAGCTGGAACAGTTAGAACGTTCTCCACCAAGAAGTCTCTCGTTGCCTTTAAAACTCGATGGCTTAATACATGACTCATCTTCAAGCTCTTTTCCATCAAAGCCTTTGTCGCTGAGTTCACTCCTCAAAAACTGCTTTGATGCCATTCAGCCTTTTATATCGCCACTTCCTTCTGTGCAATCCTGGCGCCATGCTTTGTTGTGTTTTCTTCTCCTCACCAAAAAAACTCATAACCACAGAGAACACACACTCGCAGACTCTGTGCCCCCTGAGGCAGCAGGGTTTGTCCCTCCAGCATCCATGAATAAATGATGAGCAATGCAGTTACAGTAAAACCCTAAAGTTCAAGACTGGGATACATATTTTGACGGTAACTCCATGGAGATTTAAAGAAGGTCATATTTAGGGGCTGCTGGGACAGGAAGTGTAATCACAGCCTGGTGTACTCTGGGCACCCCTTATCTCTCCAGGTGCTGTGAAAGACTGAGCTAAATGTCTAAATAGGTGGCGGAAAGAAGAAGAAGAAAAAAACCCCTCAAGGCTGCAGTCCCCAAGCACATCAGGGGGACTTCCATTCTATTGTCCACTGCAATTTTGTTTCATGTCTGCAGAATATGTCATGAACAGAAAACAAACTCAGTGGCTCCATGAACACAAAGGTCAACTTTCTTTATATATGATCCCATTAAGCCAAACATTTAACGTACATTGAAAAACCCTTGTCAGCCGTTGAACTTCAGTATGTTTTAATTAGTTTTAGTGATAACTGAAAGTAGAGAATGCTTGAAGGAGGAACATTTGTAGGCTTTTAAGGTATATCTTGCATATCTAGAGATCTCTCCGTTTTCTCATAATTTCTTGGAAAATAGCAAAAGTCATTCAGACTAATTTAGCATCTGCAGATAAGAATTTTCAGAACTCACCCTGGACTTTTAATGGGCCATTGTAAATCAAACTTTTTGTGACTACACAATTGCAGAAATTCATGCAATAGATAAATAAATAAAAAATACAGATCTCCACATTTTTTACACTACGGTAAGATTATGAGCTTGTTGCAATTTGTTTAGCAAAGAATGGTTAAAAAAAGTGTTAAGTGACAGCTAACTCCCATATGGTGGCGGCAGTATTTCTTACTTCTACTACACTGTTGCATCAGTCTTACTTGATGCCAAGTTATAGAGTGTGATAAATATTGTGAGTAACAAAAAGTCACATTTCCCATCATACAGAAATGCAAATATTGCAAAATCCTTTGCAGATATTTCTAAGGTAGCACCACAAAATTAGTGATTTTGAAAATAAAAATTAAACAAAAAGTAATCATGAAAACTTATATGTTAGTTTACATTTGTTTAACCAGAGCAGCTGCAGAATCTCTCCTACACGGCTTGTGATAAGCTTCAAACAGATTTATTCTTTTGGGTTTTTTTCCCAATAATGGCACTTTACAAATCAGCATTCTTCTGAAGGTAATTTGTTGCACCGGATTTTAGAAAAACAAGCATCATTTTTGTTATACTTCAAAGCTTTTAACTACTTTCCCAAATTCCAATAAAACATAGTGACACTTATATGAAACAGCTGAAAGGACAATAAAAAAAGTTTTTTTTAATCAAGTTTTATGCCACAACATCCATAAAATGGACTCTTTTCTTACCTCCCCATCGATGTATTTCTCCAGACAAATGGCGCAGTCAGAGGTGGAGCTGCTGCTCAGCGAATCAGAGGCTCCACAGCTGCTTTCGCGCAGGCCCTTCCCTTTCGCCTTGAACTTGCGCGTCTCCATCTTTTCCAGCGCCTGGATGGCCATTCTGTTCATGGAGCTCTGCAGTACACAGAAAAATAAAAATTATATAGATATATATTTTGTTTGAGAAAGTTTTGTGGAATCTGCACAATAGCTGAAATCATTTCCTAAAGCATTTATAAATCCCAGATCAGAGCTATGGCAGAGAGTGGAGGTTATAAGTCAAGACTTGCCCTGGTGACATGTAAGGAACATTCACAGAAGCCACATTAGGAGCCAGATGTCTAATTATCCTCTTTGTCTATAATTTGCTTCCTGTAACCTTAATGGATAAATGACTTTGTAGAGGTCAACTCATGAGTCATGTCCAACAGATTTGATGATTAAAAGCAGATGGCAACTCAAGAAAGAAATATTTCTGTTAACAATTAATTAAACCGCAAGGTGGGTGTTCTGCCTCTTCATTGTGTTGATAATTGTAGATGGTTAAGATGGAGACAACAGATCAACAATAAAACTTTGGCCAAAACATAATTCCAAGACGAGGCTTTGAGGAAAGCTCTGAATTAATTTCATCAATAATAAAAATCAAAACTGAGCCAGACATTGGCCTATATCAGAGCGCATCAGCTCACTCTGAGGAAAATTAAAAATCTAAACCAGGCAGCTCATTTCCTGGCTGGATTACATTCATCTTAACGGATGCCCCTGCAGGTTTTCTGCCCTGTCGTGACATCTGTGTGCTTGGCGCCGTCAGCCGGCTTCTCATCAGCATTAATTAAATGCTAATTCCAATTCACGCATCTCGACATAAGCCTCCACTGAGAGGCTTTTGTCAACACACAAGAGGAATCCATCAGCGGCGGAGCTACTGTCGCATGACTCGACGCCTGCAGTGGAGCTTCTGTAGAAAAAGACAACAAAAAAAAAGACTTGTGCTTCGGCGCTCACATGTTTGTAGCTGAGTGAGTTACTGACCTGACTTCTCCTTTGCTTTAGTTTGATTTTGATGAGGAGGATGAGGCAAACCAGCGACACCACGACGAAGAAAGCAAGGAAGATGCCCATGTCAAAATATTCCGTAGGCTGCTGTGGAAAAAATTAATAAAAAATAATAATCAATGTTAAGAAATTTCCACATGCAGCAAATAAAAAAGGTTCACATTGACTGCAAAGACATATCTATTTATTTCTATTCACTTAAAATATGTATTCCCTTGTATATAAGTTTTATGACACTAATTTTCTCAAGTTACAACTTTGCATTGGTTAACAACCAAATTTGACGCGACTGAACAGACAAATTGTTATGGGGAAAAGAAAGTGTGCAATATTTTGTTTAACCCTCTTTTTATTCAGATTTAGATTTCAGTTTTCTTTGGTAGAAGTGATTTGGTCATATTTACCCAAAATGCTGAGCAAAAGTTCATCAGTTCATCTGTCAGTTATTGAGAAAATCTCCCTATAGCAGACCACAGACATTTTCAGTCAAAATGAACTAATTGTGATTCTTATTACTGAAATACCTCTTATTCTATTGCTTTAATCAGAAAGCTGAGCATATTGGGAGAAAATGTACTGGTCTTTTGGAATAATTCAATCCGCTCAACCAGAAAGCCTGACATGATGCAGCCACCACCATGTTTCACTGTAGGAATTGGTCAGGAATGGTTTCATTAGACTATAATCAACTCTCCCTCCAGGTTTTGGGAGATTTTAGATGGACGTAGATGCTTTCTTTGGAGGAAAAGGCTTCCTTGTTCCAGCCATTCGCTTTAGGCCATGAATATGAGAATAAAGGAGATTATGTAGAAAATGGACCCTGTAGAAAATGGACCCTCTCGGCAACCTGCCTGAATCAGCTTCCATTTCTTTTCCTCACTTTTCGATGTCGCTGCTGTCCAACATCGCTTAATATTATTAATGACTTTTCTTCACAGCGTGACTCAACGCTCCTGATCCTTTCACTAAATGATGACTGAGTGCTGAAATTTTGTCACACTGATTTTTTACCTTTCCCTTTAACAGATTTGTTTTGTCATCTTGCGGTTGAAAAAAGTTCTGAATTTTGTTTTGTTATGTAGCAAACAAAATTCAGAACTGAAAGACAGATTTACATTTTTTTCCGTCAATTTTTCCAGTATTTGATTATTTGTGTCCCATTAAACTCATAAAACTCATTGCTTTGTTCTTAATTGAGGGTTAAGATCTAGAATAAAAGGCGAATACTAATACTTCAAAGAAGTTCATTTTATTCCTCACCAGAAAAAAAACAAAACGGCCTTTTATCCCAGAATTTCATTATGCTAAGTTATTTGACCTCCAACCTTGCTGGCCTTTTATCAAATAGCCAAGCAAACAAACAGGCCTTTGACCGACTGATATTAATCTGTCACAGAGCTGTGAAAAAGCTTTCAGCCTCGGGGCACCAAGCAACTCAGAAGAAAGACAGAATGATTTCACAGCTGGAATTTACACGGGTTTCCTACATCTGAAACTTTCACCACCAGTAGAAGCTCAGAGACATTTTCCACGTCTTTGTCGTGATCCAACATGTGCTTCAGATCTGTCTCAGAGCAGCATCTTTGCTCTGAAGTTGGAGGCGTGAAGGTGAACTCTTACCCTTGGCGGCCGGTGTTGGATCCGAGCCCGGGCCACCTTCTGCTTGTTGACGATGTTCATGAGCTTGACGGCGTCGTTGCCCTTCACATAAACCACCGGCCGTTTCAGAGGATCCTCTGCAACCTGGTTGAGCTGGAGACAGAAGAAAAATATTGTTAATCTTAAAATGCTGCTCATTTTGCTGAGCATGTACCAGGATACATACACGGTTCTGGTCCTACACACCAGGACCCTGTACCAGCAGGATCCAGGAGGCTGCGTGGGAGTTCATCCAACTGTCTACATGCGTTTTGTGGACTTGGAAAAGGCGTTCGACCGTGTCCCTCGGGGAGCCCCGTGGGGGTTCTCCAGGAGTATGGGGTACTGAACCCTTTGATACGGGCTGTCAGGTCCCTGTATGACCAGTGTCAGAGTCTGGTCCGCATTGCCGGCAATAAGCCGGGCTCGTTTCTGGTGAGAGTTGGACTCCGCCAGGGAAAAACAAATTGGCAACAAAAAACCACCTGCAGTTTTTATAGGGGCAATATGTCTAACTATTTCATTTTGTGGTTAGAAGCAATAAAGTCTAACTCAAAACTTAACTTGAAATATTTTGAGTGAAGTATTTTGATATCACTCAAAAATATTACTATAGACCCTTCTCAACTGTCAAGTCTGGCACTAAACAGTTAATGGTTCAGCTTTAGCCAAAATGGGTGTGTCTGCATTGGTAAAGTGTTCCTCACCATGTGGTCGACACTCTGATGATGTCATTTTGTGCGTGTAGTCAGCTTCTCCAAAGTCTCTCGGTGTTTGTTGTGGACACCGAATGCACCACAATTAATAAAAAGGTTTGGACATCAAGATTTGACCATGGAATGATGGTTCTGCCTCTTGCTAGCTCACATGGTCTGATTGGGAAAATGGTGGTGGAGATGTTTTGACATAAATCAAAGTGCCAAACAACAAGCCAGTCAAACTGCTTGTGTACCCGCTCGGTCCAGCTTGCACCACTGTACCAGCATGAGTCTCTGGGTGGATCCAGAAAGGAAGAACTGTGCAGTATCTCACAAATCTTTCCTGCCACAACAACTCTTTGAAGATATGTGGATATGACTTACGACAACATTTAATTTTCCAGGTAAATTTTCTGCACAAAGATTGTTCCATATTATTGTTTCTAAATATAAAGTGTAAACATAGAGGCAAAAAATCATCCTCTGATCAGATGGTATTCACAGAGACACAAACCAATAAAACTGCATCAGAGGGTAAAAAAAAAAAAACACACACAAAAACCCCCAAAAACACACACACTCAACCAGGACGCCATTCATGCTAAAGACGCTGCAGCATGAAACGTATGCAGCCATGACTCAGAGATGTGTCACAGCACAGAGTCTGACGTGTTTTCATCGACATCACTGAGTACAAATGGTAACGTCTCCTCTCAGTTATAAGGTGAAACTACGCATTGGATAAAAGATATGGAAACCAGTTTTCCAGTGAGACTAGAAAGACTTTTCAGTCAGTCCTAT
The DNA here is from genome assembly GCF_027474105.1 of Poeciliopsis prolifica. Classification (NCBI taxonomy): domain Eukaryota; kingdom Metazoa; phylum Chordata; class Actinopteri; order Cyprinodontiformes; family Poeciliidae; genus Poeciliopsis; species Poeciliopsis prolifica. Next base: position 8,496,864 of record NW_026562389.1, on the reverse strand, counting down.
CTGTCCTCTCTGTCCTACTTTCCCCTCTGCAGGTTTCATTTCTTCAGTTTGCATCTCGTTTCAGGAAAGTTCTTGCAAAGCAGCAGTCAGCTTTGCATTATATGACACATTTGGAGAGAAAAAAAAAACAAGGTCAAGTGTATTAACTTTACAAGACTTCATCTAATTTTGGCCCAGGGACCTTAATTCTCCCCGAGCTCCTCCTCCCTGCCCCTCGGCCTTGCGGCTCCTGTCTCTGCTGATCGCTCTGCTCTGACTGGAAAAGCCTCTCGGGGGAATATAACACAGCCGCCCAGCGCTGCCTTTCATGTGGTCTGTGCGCAATCCCTTTTATCTCTCAGCTACGCACTTTACGACCCAGCAGCAGAGAAGAAGAGGAAAGGAAAAAAAAAACTCTCTCTGCAAGTCCAGGCCTGGCATTGCAGGGATGAATACCACAGGAGAATTCTTGTGACAAAGGCGCTTAAGGGAGCAACTGAGGCATTATGCAGCAAAGACATGGGAATCAGAAAGGCTGAAAAGGGCAAGCATGTGGATGTATGTGACAGCAGATTTATGTGACTGTACAGCATGCTTTGAGGTCTCAGAAGGTGAGGTAATGTTCTCTACCTGTGCAATTATGAGCTTCACAGCATTTGGTCATGGTCAGGTAGAAGCTAAGCATGAATTCTTCAAAAGTACGAGTTGTGGAGAAGAACAGCAGCAAAGAAAGTATATTGCTTAGACAAACAACAAATATGCAGATGCGGCGAGGAGGGCAGGGTATGTGGCCGAGCCACTTTCAGAAATAAGAAAAATCAAAAAGCCAAACAAGAAGGATTAAGTGGAGAGAATGAATGCCTGGGTAATTCTAGGTGTGTACAAACCTGATCGATGGCATCTGGATTCTCGGATACATCAAAGATGACGGCCGTGGCTCCGCGCTGCACTGCTCTCTTCGCCTGCCAACACAGAGCACAGGAGTAATTAGTCATGATCAACAAATGTACACAACAGGTTGCATGATCATCTGCAACCATCTTACTTATTAAACTGACAGCCACTAGAGGGAGCCGTCTCCCAGAGATTAACCCTCTACAAGCGTGCCATGAGAAAGGAGAGTAATCAAAGAGGGAACCAACAGAGAGAAATAAACAAGTCAAGTGATTACATTTGCTGTGATGCACATGTGGTCCTTTGGTTCATTCCTCCAACGTCCCGTGATGTCATCCCATGTAAATCAGCACCACATTAAGGCAAACCCATGTGACAGAAACCAAAAGCAACCCCTATTCACCCCCTGCCCAAAGCCAGGACTAACACACCAATTTTATGTGATGCAACCCTGCACAGCAAGTGTGGAATTTGAACTGAAGTCTGCGGAGCGCGCTCGAAAAGTTGAACAACGTTATCAGGGGTTTCCAGCTGTTAGAAAATGTGAGCGTCTTTCATGTGAGAGGCAGGAAAAGTTACAGCGCAGAGGCCCTTTTGAAGAGTTCTGCTACAGGCAAGAGATAAAAGAAAAGCTTGCATTGCAGAACCCAAGGTATCTCCTTGCAGAATCCAAATTGGCATTCCCTCGTCAAAAAGGAGGAAAGGAAAGCTGTTGTTTTATCTTAACTCCTGCCTTCCCCAACCATCCTTCCTCAACCATCTTGATTCGTACTGCCCAATTTAGACAACGTTTTGATGTCTGCTCCACAAGATCTAAAGGACTGCAGCTAGGATCATATCCTGGTATTATCAAGTGCCCTTGGGTTCCTGCCAGCACTCTTAATAACTGGCGGGAAGAGGAGGGGGTGAGGATCAAAGTGACAACGCGCAATGCTGCGACTCTGCTGCCGCCTGGCTGGATGGTGTCTCCACGCCAATCTGCAGGCCAGCTGAAAAGCGGTTGCATGGTGGTATGTGTGGGGGAGGCTTTCACAGAGTGTGACGTTGAATCCTGTGGTGACGTTTTCAAAAATGTGATGTGGAGCAAGTTTCGGGACAATCTGTCCCAGAGAGGAACAGGTTCAAGGAATTAAAACAAAAAGAAACTTCAGTGACGTTTAAGAACAAAGGAATTCTGAAAGACTGCACTGTTATTCATTAGTCGCTCATTTTTTACTCCATAAACAGAAGATATAATCTCCTTTTCAAGTCAGTTATCGCAAAAGCCTCAGTTATGCATCCCTAACGGTTGTTTCAAATCTAGGCAAAACTCAACTTTTAGGGGATCGTTTCATAGCAAATCTTTTTGTCCACGAAAAGTCGACATTATGTCCCGACTTTGGGACAACTCATCCCCGCCTTGTGGACATTTCATGCTTTGACAAGAAACCTTTTGATATCTAGTCAGTCTACGACAAGAAAATGTGGTTACAGTTGTTGCCTCGAGTTATTTTGGAGAGGTCAAGGGTCATCTATCATACTTCAAACAGAATGGCGTTAGGATGCAAGCTAAAGTCTTAAGACGTTATACATTATACATTTCAGATTCCTAGGTAACTTTAACATCGGATATTTCCAAAGATTTGATTAACTTTTCATCTTTTAAATCATCAAAAACTTGATCAAATGTAAAGTGACTTTTGCTGATCGTATGATGAGTCATATCTCTGACTTTGTGATTATTCAGAACTGTGAAGTGTCTTACGCATTTTCTTACTATGACTAATACATCAGCGTTTCCCAACCCGGGTCCTCAAGGCACACTGTCCTACATGTTTTAGAGGTTTCCATCCTTTAATGTGCCTGATTCACCTGATTGCAGTTTAACAAACACCTCTTAATCAGTCATCGATTGAAATCAGCTGGACTGAAGCAAGGAAATACCTGCAAGCAGTGTGCCTTGAGGCCCAGGGTTGGGAAACACTAATACATCAAACACTCAGAGCTTCTGGTTTGTGCTAAAAACAAATTCAGCCGTGAGCCACATAGTCTCCTGCAGCCCTTTTGGATTTAACCTGAATTTGGCGTGACAAGAAAAAGACAAAATTTGAAACCTGTTATGCATCAGACTGTCCCATTTGACTTTTTCACTTGATAAAACTGGAAAAGACTCCTTAGAGAAAAAGAAAAAGTGTCAATTGACAAAAGTGTCAATTGACAACATTGTGTCAATGTTGTCAAGTATTATGCAGCTGGATAAAGATCCGTAATGTTCACTTTGAAAATATATTTAATTAAGTTTTTTTTGTTTTCTTTTACAAATGTATTATTTTTATTCATTTTATATAATGTATACGTCAGTTATGATATAATCTGCTCATCATTTGGGCTGAATAGAAAAGTTACATAACCAAACTATCAGAGGTCTCTAATGCTGAGACGCTTATTTATCATTTTCTGTTGATTTAATTTTGAATGTAAACACATCATGACCCTCTGACTCAATTAGATTTCCCCTCGGTTTAATCCACAGAGAAGATGTTTATGAATCAGTCTTTCAGATCTCATTAAAGGCCAATTAACCCAGCAAGCCGATTCCGTCTTTCCCAGTAGTGAAATCAGCGAAGCGCCATAAATACGAGTCTCCTGTTCCTTCGCCCTGCCTCCTCTACATAAACTAACATCAGCCTTTTCATGCTTTTATCCACTTTTGTATTCAGAAAGTTCAAAAGAGGGAAGAGCAGAATCTCAGCTCGGCTGTTTCCCTCTCACCCAGTTTTCTCTCAGCTCCACACTGATGCTGCTGCGGCCCCCCTCCTCCCCCCCGGACATTTAATTCAGCACAAGTCTGCAGCTTTGATGTTAGCTCTCACAGTTAATAATTAATAGCTCTTGGTAAGACGCTTTGAGAAGAAAGAGATCTCCCTCCTGAAGAATCTCCACTCGGGCAGGCCTGCACTGCAGGGACTTGCCTGACGACAACAAAAATGCACCCACAGGCAAACCTCTCCTCCTTCAAAAACATGACACAAAACTACAACCTCGGACACCACAGGAAGGATAAACTCTCTAAAAGATTGCTAAGAACCCCAAACGCTTCATTGAGCAAATGCCGTTTACTTCACAGCCTCAAACCGGCTATAGAATTTCAAGTGGCAGCGTTCTTGTGTAAGGAGATATTATTCAGGCAATCTGAGATGGCATTCAGTCTTTTGTGGAAAACTTTTTAAAAGGCAGAATCACATAGGAAATGCAAGCTTTTATTTATACGCTTTTTATTGAGACCAAATGGGGATTTTCTTCTTTTTTTTTTTTAAGGAAATGCGTTCAGTAAAATGACCAGGTGCTTCTGCTTGAAGACGACACCGAGTCAAGATGGATGAAAGCTTCATGCAGTGAGGAGTTTTGCAGTAATACTCAGATTTATAGATTCAGTTATGAAAACAAGAAACTCCTCTTGCAACTTTTTAGCAAAGTTTTTTTTTTCTTCAGTCGTACCGTCAAGGTTAAAGGAAAACACTGATACAAATCCCTTATTGCCAATAAAACACAAAAACAGAGCTGTACATTAAGTGTTGCAAATGTAAAATTATGGCAAATATATTATGAAAAGTGGAGAGAAATGCTTGGACTGCAACTAATGTTAGCCAATTAGCATAAAGTAATTCTGCTTTTATGCACCACATCTGGAACAAATTTCCAGAAAACTGCATAGCAGCTGAAATTCTTGATAATTTTTATGAATTTGTTTATCTACCAAAAACATGAATTCAATATTTTTCTGGGGCTGGATAGACTTCTCTTTACCTAAAGTCTTAGGTTCAAAAAGATATCAACACTGTTGGAAATTTTATTATTTAGCACAGAGAACCAAGAGAGAGACATTCATTATCACATATCACACATTTTTCTAATATCACAAGGAAGCTGAAATGAAAAAGCTGAGATTGAAAGTGCAACCTTGCTACTTCCAAATGAGTTGAGTTTGAAAGTAGCAGCCAGCAGCTGCTAATGTACATCACGAGGTGATCATCAGTATTTATGACTTCTATCAAAGCAGTTCTCAGCCAGTTTGCTGTTTTAGAGCATACATGTTGATGAGGAACAATTGTTGATGTGATTTACAATCTATTTAGGGCCATTAGAGAGAAAAAGTATTTATAGGTGGAAAAAACTTGAGTGCAGCTAGACTTACTAGGAGTGGGCATCCAGGATTTGCACCCCAACATCTGACTGTGAGATGCTCATGGAGATTTTATGACAGCACAGCTAGATTTCTAATTTACTTAGCAAAATCTGATCATTTGATGACAAACTTGTAAAGCCATCTTCACCACCACCTGCTGATGATCTACTGCAAACTGCTGTAGTTGTAATTTATTATCACCAGGCCTGTAAGTGTAGCCTGGTGCTGAAAGCCTGCAAGGATCCTTGCATGCCTGTGATCTTGTAAGAATCCAGATGTCATGGAAACACAAAAAGTTTCCCATCAACCATCAAAAATTTTATTGATGGGAATTAATATCTGAGTGTTGTGCCAATTTCTTCCACACCACTAATATTAATCATTCTGAAATGATTTCATTGTCAATTTATTTCCTAATCACGAATCAACATATTTACGTTTTTAAAAATGCATACAGCATGAAATGTAACTGCAGAGCATTTGCAACCCGACGTCTAACTCTAATGTCATTCTAATGAGGCTAAACTGTTTTATATTAAAAAAAGCAGTCCTTTCTGTATTTTCATGGAGATTGGCACCAGGAACTTCCACAAATCTGAAAAAGTCAAGCTGCTATGAACTCTGGATGATTGGTTAAACTCGTGAGTTGCCACAAATCCCAACTCGTGTTAGATTCCACATTTCCAAAGTAGTTCTCATCATCCGAGTAAAAGTGGATTTATGAAAAGTCATTACTAGCAGATTCAAAGGTTATTTGCCTTCACAGAAACACCTGCAGAGAACACCTTGAGCGTACGCAAGAACAAGAAAGTCCTAATTTTGCACTTTGCAAGTGAGCAGATCCAGCAGAACAAGTACCAAACCTGTTGATTAAATGATCCGCAGCCAATATAAATTATTAAAAAAAACATGCTTTGACACATCAACATTATACGCCAACATCAAACAATGATAAACAGAGTGATTAATGTTGTCTGACTGGATGTTGGACAACTGATGACTTCATGAGGGAGCATAAAAAACAAAAGTCATCCCTCTAAACATACAGCAGCTCTCATTTTTGCTTTCTCGTTTGAAAAGCAGGATTTTATTTTAGCTGAATGAAAATAATGCCCTGGCACACTCGCCTGCTGCGACATGGATAGAGGGGGGAAAAGGAGGAGGAGAGACCACATATGAGAAAATCCATGGGAGAAAAGTATGCCTTTATCTTTTAATAAACCGTAAAGCCAGGAGGCAACATGAAATTACGGCATAATAGCAGTGGAGAGTCTTCTGAAGACTTAATTGCCTTAATTATAGCAGTGCAGAGAGAGGGAAGGGAATGCATGGAGAGGAGGAGGGAAAAAAGAAAAGAGCAAATGAAAAGAAAGCAGGGAAGACGGAGGGAGTAATGTGATAAAGGAACAAGCATGTCGGCCATGCTTTGCAGGTGTATCAGTGTTTGTTTGGCTGGATTTGAGCAAGTCTCTCGTTCATGTGTTCATAACTAAATGCATTATTTTGCAGGTGTGTGAAATCCGAGAAGCCTTTGTCTGTGTGAGTGATGGATAGGGTGCAAGGCTGAGAAAAGTCTCTCTCTAGACGAGCGAAAACGTCTCTCCCTCAGATCTTACAAGCTGGCGGGCTTACTTAGGGATGCTAAACATAGCTTTCATTTTTCTCTGTGTCTAGACTGGGCTCTTAGTACTTTCTGCTGTGGTTTTTCTGCTCGCTCTTGGAAGATCATTCCCTAATTCTCATGCCTTAGGGCCAGTGGGCAGTTTGCTAAGCTGGCAGTGTTTTGAAGTGCCTGAGAAGTCCCACCCCTCCACACCACTCTTCAGGTCATACAGATTAGTTTGAGAGTTCACCTTATACTAAAGACCAAAGATGATGTTTCATCTTTTTTTTTTTTTAATTGTTTGAAAGTTTTCAGTTTGAGATGAGCAAACCTCTCCCTGATATCACACAGAGCAAATGAAAGACGTGAACGGAGAATTAAAAAAATAATAAAATGCAGAAAAGATCCTAAATATTTACAAGTGGTGAATGCTATGTTTTTTGTGCACTCCCCATATATCTCTATGATATTGAAAATGTATTTCTGCATCATATTCCTGTTGATATTAAACATAATATCAACAGAAAACTCATGCACTCATCTCATAAACTGTCTCTGTTTCCTCCTGGGACTTAGCAGAGGTCTGATGCAAGCAGGGGGTAAGAGTTTGTGCATGCAGAAAAGATGAAGGAAAAAGTCACAGCTTAATGCAGTCACACCTGACCACTGCAGTTTTAAGTATATCTGAGCACATTTTGTCTCAACATTATTGGAGTTAGATTCCACATTTCTCCTACGTCTCCAGCTGGAGAAAGGAGAATCCTATGTCTGACTGTCGTTTTTGACAATTATTGCATATTCTCAAACTCTTGAACTCTCTTTTTTTTCCCGTTTAATATTAATGTTCCTTCAGTTGAGACATTTTAAAGCAATCTCTTGGAGAGTCTGATGCATCTTTTCTTCTTAAAAGCCTCTCCTCTGACCTACTGGTGAGTGCGTCTCCTCAAACACCTCTCCTCTTAACAACTGCATATAAACTTAAGGTTTCCTGAATATGAAGAAAACAAAGACGGTTTGAACCACTCTGTGACTCTTTGACCACCATTCTAATATCAAACATGCCCACAGGAGGTAGGGAGACAAAGTGAAGGGTGAACTGATCACTGTTCTTCTAACAAGTGGGGATAACTGACCTAAAATTGGCTGCAAGACTATGACTTTCTTTCTTTCCCAGAGACCAATAAAATGTTGATGCAATAGACTAAAAATAAAATGTCCCCACAAGTCAGGAGTTAATGGGCTGGTCTGGTAAATATGGCACATAATCATTCAGAAACCCACGCAAAATATATTACATTCAGTCAATTTTCCACCATATAAACTAAAACAAATGACTAAATATCCACCATAAGTGGTATTATAGCTACATTTTACAGCATTGAGAAAATCTTTCACTAAAGTTGTCTGATCCCTAGCAAGCCGACTCTGAGACAACATGAACCCTAAGCTGCTAGCTTGAGTTTGGTGTTGAGTTACCAGAAGTGCAGCTGAACTGCAAAATGTCTAAATGCAAAGCTAGAATTATAAGATTTGCATTTAGCTTGACTGTTACTCAAAATCATTTCAATATGAAAAATGATTTACTTTGACATTCGCTGTCGCAAGTCACTAAGAAAAGTCTCAGATTGTTCTACAAGTAAGATTACACAGATGATGCAGATTTCTACATTGTGATGTCACCAGATGACTCTGAACCAAACCAAACACTGAACAAATTATTGCGTGGATGTGCCAAGGTTTCTGAAGTTCTGAAGTTATCTTTGGATCTAAAAGAGGAACGATCAAGAGTTAGAGGTAACACTTTATTTGACAGGCTGTGATTAATATTATTCACCCTGATTCAATATTGATTAAACTTTAACTTTAATAACATAAAGTTACATCATTTTGAAAGTTTAGTCAGTACTACTTTTATAACAAATTTATGTCAGATCATGATTTCTTGGTTAATGTCAAGTTGTCATAAAGACATTTTGAATGATGTCAACTTTGTATTAAAAGTGTCATGATTTACCAAATAATGATAACAGTCATAAACATTCATGAAGACTTACTCATTTTCATGACAGGTGTTATGTCATGTTTATGACTGTGTCATGACAGTCTTATTCACAACCTGTTAAATAAAGCGTTACAGAGTTAACAAATAGCTCGTTATTACAGCTCAAAACCAGAGATCAGGCCTGAAATCTGGGTGTAACGATGGACTCGTAACTGAACCTTCAGCGACGCATAAAGATAATGACAAAGTCAGCCTTTTATCACCTGAAGAACATCCCAAAAAGAGCTTGAGAAACTCATCCATGTGTTTATCTTTGGTTAAATCGCTTACTGCAACAGTGCCTTCACAGATATTTTCAGAAAATATGAAAATATCTGAGCAAGAATATGAAAAATAAGAACTGTTGATTTGAAAGCCAGATTAATTTATACCCAAGAACTGAGAGACATGGAGCGACAGATCTGAAACATCCAGGTAAGACTGCAATGATTCATTCCAGTCTGTGCCAACCAGTATCCACACACTACTACAAAAAGTGAAGCAGTGATGCCAGTCAGGAGGGAGAACCCGTTCTCATGGGTGGTTTAAATCCCCAAGCGCAGGGAGGAGCTGAGCAACAAACACAAAGCCACATGAAGACTTTTTGGAATCGGTTTTCATCAGAGGTTCAATTCTGGATGCTTCTATACTTCTCCAAATCCACAAATTGTTAAAGCTAAAAAAAGAAAAAGAAAAAATCACTTGCTACACATTTTGATTGCCTCCATTTCCAGTTCAGGCTATCTTCAAATCTCAGCTAAAAACTTAAACAACAACCTCTCTCCTGTTCTGCATTTGCCTCAGCGCACAATATAGGGTGGCTATTCACCCAACATTGCGTAACATCAATTATACAAGTGAACTGTGCGATCAAAATGTGTTTTTGCACAGGCGTGCATGTATGTGTGCGTGGAGGCACCTCTCAGGAGGCCTGCCAGTGTAACTTGGCAGCCAGCCGGCCCCATTAAAGAGTTCAGGGAGGGAGAGAGGTGTACTGAGAGGTGCTTTCTCTCATCATGAGACATGTGTTTGGTACTTGTGTTACAGTGACTTACGAGCAATATTAAGCCTTGAAATAACATTCAGGTGACAGAACTGAAGCTGCTTTGTCAGGTTTTCCAAAACGTGTCCAATTTGAACAGAAAGTTGTCTGAACTGGGTAATTTTCTTGACTATATTCTCCTATAAATGAATCGTTTCTAATCTAATTAGAAGTCTTTGCAAGTGTTAGATGTTACTTTGAAAAAAGTCCATTAAAAAAATCATCACATGCTGAATGTCTACAGAGTATATAGAGCAGTGTGCAGTGGGTAATTCACAGCATGTGATTGCCACTACTAATTATAATTACATGAGCAGATCAAATGTTTGCCAAGCATAACTTCCTGTCACATGTCCTTATAGAAGAAAGTTTTTCCCAGATTATTGCCATGGCAGCTATAATCACTAAAATAAACATTGTACATCAGAAATAAAAAAAGAAAAAGAAAAAAAATAATGAATGAGTGCCACTGCAGCTACTATAAAAATCCTACATAGATCAGCTTTCTATTACAGCCTGATTGCAAAATTGAAATAAAATGTAATTTTAAATCATGAGTTTAAATAAAAAGAAGCTGATGGGGAATAAAAGAACCAGAAACTTGGGAGAAAAATTAATAAGCAACTTTTCTGGGGTTTGTCTCACCTTTTTTTGACAAAAGTAGCGAATATTTGATTTATAAATTACATGGGTAGAGATAAAACTGTGGTGCTTTATCATTAAAATATCACTTATAAATACCAAAAATTCTTAAAAAACAATCTGAGAAAAAAAATTCAAGTTATTATACTGTCATAATAGTCTAAGCTTCTTCTGTTTTCAATACCATTTAGCAAAACTGCAATTATTTTTGTCATATTAAATTTTTTATATGCAGCTCTGGCGGGAAAAAAAAAAAAAAAAAAAAATTGAGAAATAAATATCCTGGATGGACAAAAGTGTACATAGGCATCCCTAATGGGAAAGTTTGGGATGTTGGGGTGGATTTTTCTCCTTTACTCATTAGCTTGAGAAAACCAACATGAGCTAACTTGCTCCATTTCAAACATAAATCCCATAAATATTGGCACTATTTTCTGCCCATAAAGAAAATATGTTGGCTTTGTTATTAAAGCAAAATCAAATCTATGTTGTATACCTTGATCATATTTTGGGGGATGAAATATGTCCCAATAGCTGTTTAATGCACAAACAAGACATTGAAGTGAAAGTTAAACAAATGTTTTGGAGATTGAAACCCAACAACTGATTGGAGAACAAAGTTCACCAAGTTTCAACATCAAATGAACCAGCGCAGAGCTTTAATCTGGAATTATGTGAGAAAGAGAGAATATAAATCAGGGCTTCATGTTGGATTATTGGTTAGCATTTTGACCACACAGCAAGAAGGTTTTCTCCATGTTTTCTCTGAATAGTCAAAACAACAACATCCATCTCATCCACACTCTTAATCATTTTCATGTTTAATTTATGCAACTTGAGTGACTGAACTCAGAAGTTCTTATAAAGTGACACATTTCAAAGTTTGTTCAAGCTCAGAGTTAGATTTCCTTTTTAAGCTCTTTTACTTTCTAGAACCCAGGTTTTTTGGAGCATGATGTTAGTTCTCTCCGAACTCGTGAGATTGGATAAACATAAAGTGATGGATGAGTCTCAATCCCTTGATTCCACCTTCCTGAGCAGCGCAGAGTCGTTTACATCTCTAAACATACGATTTTCTTCTGCTTTGTGCACCGCAGGAAGCATTTCCTGCCTTTCTCCAAGCGGCTCGATGTCGTTCAGAATTGCTCGCACACAAAATAAGAACGCAGATGCAAATTCACAGACTCAGACCACCACTAATCAACAAGCCCTTTAGTCTTCCCTCTCCCGCAGCCCATCATTCCCGTCCTGCTGAGAACAAACACCGAGCCGGGAGGAGCGGACAACCGCTAATTAAATTTCCTCCTCTTTTCCTCCCCGTCCCCTTCCATGTTGTTTTGTTACCGGTTTTGGTCTCTGGTCTTTTGTGATTCACAGGAAAAACAAACATGGTTTCCGGCGAGGCCCAGGAACACTACGCTTTAAGTGCCTTTTTCTCCTCCTACTGTCTAAACAGGAGTTGTTTAGAGAAAAGTTACATAAGTCTCTGAAGCGATGACAGATGAACGGCGTTTTTTCCTCCTTTTCTTGTGGAGCATATTGATTAAATTATTATTTTGTGTTAAGTTTTGCTACCCACTGCTTTATATGAATTCATAGAAGACATAATTTCCCTTTGAAGCAGCTCTATTCATCTCAGTTTCAGGATTTTATTTTTGAAGTTTAGATTTCTTAACTAATGGTGGGATGAGCTTTCCCTACAACAAAGTGTTTCAAATCTTTCAAACAATGACAGACAAAGAAAGTAGAAAACAAAACCAGAAGCATTGAAAGAATATTGCACAAGCATATTGTGGTCATTGGTTACAATATTAACTGAAAACAAAACAATTTTTCTTCTTTGACCAGAAGGTCAAGCTGAAAATTTTGTTTCCCATCAAGTCACTATAGAAGAATCTGAACATTTATGTTTTTTACTGTAAATAAAAACAAAATTGAAATGTAAAAACAATAATATAGTCAACACTCAACATACATCTGTAAAGACTCAGAAATCTCATTTCTTTCAGTATGTAAACAGGTCAACAAACAATGTGCTGTTTGTTTTGAGCTCAGTAAAAATCAGTTTAAGGTCAGGGATGTATGATTTCATGCATAAAATAAGGATCATCACCTTTGACTCATTTTCTGTCTGATTCACAACTTCATCAAGGTCTGAGCAACACATCTTTCTTTTCTCTGTGTACACATTGTTGTTACTGATCAGCAAAATGTGACCAATTTATTTTATTGCACGTTTTTTAAAAGGAAAAATCAGGTCAGAAATCTAAGAACCACAGTAAATGTGCATGTCTGTGACAGATTGTAATCATTGCTTTATACTTTTAACTGAAGGTAAGTCTTTACAGATCTTTAAAGATAAAGTCAGTGATGGCCATTTGAGATGATTATTCTTATTCAAATAAAATCCAAACACAGATCTTAGCCAAGCCTTCTTCACAAACTGCCACTTTTCCTTCACTCCTAATTCGTCTGAAGTCAGATTCTCACTAATCTCACTTTGAATCTGCTCAAGGGAACCGTGTCCCTCCCTGCTTTAAGCGGAAACTGCTGCTGCTCCTGGTGCCTCGCTCTCTTCAAACATGTGTCTTCAAACAGCTTCTTTCTCACTGGCTGCTCAAAATCGAGGCAGCAGAGCGAGATGTATTGTTTTTAGTTCATGAATTCATCTAAATCAGAACTGGCATCTACATTAGTCACATTTCAGGCCTACAGCTGGAGGAGGCTCCTACAAAGTTAATTTAGCTCATCCTTCCTGAACAAAGTGATGTTACACACTAGAACATGCACAGCAGCATTTATCGAGGTGGAAACAGGTAGACACTAATTGAGAATGCATTGCTATTTTTCTGCTTTTAGTGATGAATGCCAGGCTTGCATTCTTCCAGAAGACGCACCAACTGATCACAAAGCAGATGAGAGCATAAAAAAACAAAAGAAAAGGATTTTCATTTCATTAGGGTTGCGCTGATTACCGTTTTCTGAATCTTAAAAGCTGACCGGCCAATTCTGATTTTAGCCGATACATTTTTTTTATTTTTGTATGAAAAGTCAGTAAGTTGATAATAGAGTGATGACTCCTGTTAATCACACACATGCAGACATGACCTGGTGGGCCTGCTGAATCCAAAGTACTAAACACTTCCTCAGATATAAATTTAAGACATCTGGTGTGTTGTTTCATCTTTTGTGATCTATACAACAGATTGGTCAACATAAGAGAACTTCGTGCCCACAGAAATAGTAAATCATTCAATAATGACAGCAGCTCAATGGATTTATGCATATGCATGTTAAAGACATGCTTGGCTTTAACGTTGGTCTGAGTACTTCAGAAACTGCTGACCACACACAAACTTATCACGGTTTTGCTGGAGATGGTTTGAAAATAGAGAAAATATCCATTGAGTGGCAGATCTGTGACAAAACATTCCTTATCGACATTAGAGGTCAGAGAAGAATGGACAGACTGGTTTCAGATTAAAAAACAAAACAAAAAAAACAAGCAACAGGTCACAAACACACGCTTGAAAACTAAGATATGCAGCATTGATGACTCCACCCAGCGACCCAGAAGAACAATTTCTGAACTGCAAAGTTACTAGGTGTCACTTCTGTCAACCAACAACAAAGGAGTCTTAAGTCTAGATTCAAAATTCAGATTCAGGTGTGAACAGCATAAAAAGTATGGATCCATCCTGCCTTGTATCAACACTTCCGGCTGACGGTCGTGATCTCCATCCCTTTGTAGCCACAGTGTACCAATCCCTTCTCGATGTACCAGATAAAAAAGTTAATAATCTCAAACTGGTTTCTTGAACATGAGTGAACAGTCCAATGACATCAACAATGAAATGTCAATCCAACAGAGCTCCTTCAGGATGGAGCATCAGATATGAGTCATCGATGCAAAGCCAACAAATCCTCATCAACTTGATGCCATCATGTCAAAATGAATGAAAGAAATTTCTGAATGTATGTCATGAAGTAGTAAGGCCGTTCCAGCTAAGAGTTTCCCATAAAGTGGCTGGTAATTGCAAATGTAAGAGTTTTGTCACTCACAAAATACATCAGATTTATCATGTGTTGCCACATTTCCGTCGTGTTCCCTTAATTGTATTGTCATATTGGGCTCTAATAAGTAAAAGCCCAACTCTCTGCCAGACACATTCCTATTCTCCGTCCGCTTCCTATCTACATGTTTCATTTCTCCTCTTCCATTACCTCACCGTCTTAAAGTGCAGCCAGCTCCGATGTTGCCCCCATATATCCGCACACACATCGTCTGTCTCCCTCTGCCGTTTCCAACTTTGCCGCCCTGGCACAACTTAAGAGAGCGTTTGAACCGCAAGAGCAGGATAGTTTTCACCCCTGCTAACCCTCCACCAGCGGATTTGTGTGTGCATCAGATTAGCTGTGTGGGACCAGGAAGCCTTAGTTTCCAGCTGCACTGCCAGGCCATGTGCCCAGGTTTCAGACAACTTCCCTTCTGATTCACACAGCCAGGAGAGCAGAGATCCTCATCCACACAAGTGTGGGCTTAGTGGGAGCAGCAGAGAGAAAAGACGGGGCTTTGTTTGGTGTGGGCGGATGTCTGTCTTTTCTGAGATTTACTCCTTCCAAAGCTCATCTTTTGATCCAACGCAAGACCATCTCTGAGGCGTTTTTTATCCTAAAACTGGAGTGTGACTTTTTGAATAATTATAATTATGAAACATGACGGTTAGAGGAGAAAAACAACTTGTCAGAGACGCTAACCAAACTTTCCTCTTTTCCATCATTTCCGACTGTCGCCTCCCATCACCTTCCACTTTCTCTCCCCAATCTCTCTCTCATCTCAGGTCCCCGGGGCTCCTTTCTTCTCTCTTTAAATAGAGGCCTGAGCTGTGAAGTCTAATAATGGTCATTTGGCCTCCTATTGAAAGGCGGGTAATTCGGCCCAGGAACGGCTCACTTTGAGCCACATGACACAAGGAGCTTCCCAGTGACCATGGAAACAAGCGCAGTGGGATCCCGGGTGCCTCCAACTGCCGTGAAACGTGGTGAAGCAGTGATTTAAGAGGAGAGGGCTGGGGTGGGGGTTATTTGGGATTGAAATAGGAAGGAAGGTGAGGGCTCATAGGCTGGTCAGAGTGGAAACCTCTCCCGACACCCCGCCAGGAAGAGCGGCCAAGATAATATCAGCAAGTTGAGGCGTACACAAACATGAAAGGAGAGCCTGGGAGGCAAGCCCCTGAGTGCTCCATGCTTCACAAGTTTTTTTTTCCTTTTACTTCCTCAACCTTTTTTTCCCCTCTGTGTTCTCCCTGCTGCTCCTCCTCTCTTTTGCAGTTTCTCTTTCTATCCCTCCCTCCATGCTGCTGTGTTTGTGCAGTGGCTTTGAAGCGCGGAGCAGGGGGAGAAACGGCTAAGCTGTTAGCGCGCACTTTACCCCGCAAGCCCAGAATGCAGCTGCGGAGCTGAGCTGGATTTGGTCGTAAAGTTCATTTAATAACGTGTTGATTGGATTCAAAGTGTTAACACACAAGCATTAGTCTTAAAAGGATCAGAGGAAACAAAGAGTATCCTTGAGAAGAAAGCTGCATCACCCTCCACAACTTCTGGCATCTCTGTAAAGATGTGTAAATAGCCTTGAAATTACATTCATCTTTTCTTACTGTTGCATATTTTCCCCACTTAAAAGATTTACTGCGCATATTAGATGTCCTATACTCTAATGGGACTTGAACTTGGGTCATGTGATTTGGTTGAATGAGAAAAAGTTTTTTTTTTGGCAACTAAGAGTCCAGGTGGAGTCTGGAGTGATTTTTGTTTTTAAACGAGAAAAAAGAGACACACCAGACTTTTTCTTTTTATATTGTTTATGGTTCTACTTACCGATTCTGATTTCTTTCCTGTCTGAACTATAATGTCCTGTAGACACTCTGACTGAGTTAGTAGTTTCCAATTCAACAGATTAGCTCTATTCATGGATCAATGCAAGTCTTATCAAATCTCTCAAACTCTTAAAGGTCCACCAAAGCACATCTTGTCAGTTTTGCTTATTAACCCCAAATTCCAGCTATTATTTTATCATGCATTTAATATGCATTTTCAGTATTTATCAAGTAACAACTGTTCAATTTTGATGTTGGCCAGTTGATTGGTGCATCTCTTCTCTTTTAAGTTTGGATGACACTCAAACTCAGCCTGTAATTTATACAGATACCATCTGTCATTTCAATTTTTATTGAACAAACATGACCAATTTTGATTTCCACTTATAAATTTTAAACCACATCTTTTTAGAACTCAACCTGATAATGAGTGTGCAGATGATTTTATTTTGAATTTTATGAAATATTTTCAAGACAGAGTGAAAGAAAAGGACTTCTGAAAGGGAACTTTAGTTGTGTTGAAGCCCAGCGGAGCTTAATTGACGAAGACGAGAGGTTTGTGACGTTACCAGTAATTAGCCTCAGTTCTGGTTCATGGAACAGCTGCCTGAGTTAACCACAGTGTTTTACACAACAAAAGATATTGATTTTCAGTTTTCATCTCCCGACTGAAAGGAAGTAAGCCCCATCAATTTTGCACAAGCACAGGGAAAAATTGTCTCGTCAATACGGTGCACCATGAAAAGATTTCTTTCACAAAGTCGGAGCATAATCAAAGTTCTTCTGCATCGAACAAAAGAGCCTCTTGTTAATCGATAACTACTGTGGCTTCACAGTACTTTACACACAGGGTCTGGAGTTTGCAGAAAGAAGAGCTGTATTGATTTTTTTTTCTTTTCTTTTAGGCTCCATTCTTCACCAACTTTTTCTCCAGTGAGAGAAGAAAAAGGCACAGAAAAAAGATCATGATGAGACAGAGACGGTGAGTCATATTCAGCAGTCTGCACACCAAAACAAGCTGACAGGCCAGCCTTCTGCTCGTCTTTTCCACACCACTCAACACTTGATGATGAGCATATATAATGTTTTCATTCAAAGTAGCCAATCATCTCACTGATTGGGCTGATTCCTTTTTTTTTTTTTACTGTAGCTGGGCCTGAAAGCAAGGTCAAGCACAGGCCTTTTTAGAGGAAAGTTGTTACAACAAGCCATATGACACCCTACTGGCACTGCTGTGGCCTCGGGGTGACCTCTAACACACACCTGAGTGTGTAGAACAGCCAACCTGGCCAAAGGCTGGAAAACCAGTCGCCAGTAACATCACACTTATCTGTCTGTTGCAATTTTTCCTCGTCTTTTTTTCTTTTTTAAACGCGTCTACCCTCTCCTAGATGCTCTTGTGTGCCTTCTGCACCCTGGTCTTCCCCCTCTCTCCCGCTGCTTTGCAAACATTCATGCGCACTCTGGCAGCTAAAGCCGACATGCCAGACACAGTTAAGAGTCCGAAAGCCACTTAGCACTAAGATGCAGCAGCTGTTTGCTCTGGCCCGCTGTCCCGCAGTGCCAGCTTCGTAGGAAAAGACACGCTCGTTCGCTCACTCGCATTGTTCCATGGCAACTGTGGTTTCAGGATCATATTTGCGTCTGTGTCAAAGACAGCGCTTCCCACACAGGATGCGCTTTTTATGGTGGTGTGCCTCTGGCAAAAGAACTTTAAAGCAGTGAGGTTTATTTCTGGAAGGATGTCAAGAAAGACTTTTGAACTTTTCTCCTTGCCCCAGCTATTCTTAAATGCTTTTTTAGCAGCCGGACTGAGACCAGCTGTGACTGTTGTGTTTGGCTGGAGTTTAGTGGAAATGATCACAACTTCGAGACAAACTGGTTAAGGGCAGGACAAGGCCACACAACAATCACATACCAGGGAGTTTTACATGTAATGCCAGCCGCAAGCTGCATAACTCTGTGGGACGATGGGTCATATTTTTTCTTTTTAATTTCCAATACACAATCTCCTTCTTCTCGTTGTCTTTATGTTAAAAGGGCCTCTGGCAGGATGAAAGACAGAGGGGCCCGGTTTGGCCTGCTGGACTTACACCACGGTCCTTGAAAGAGGATCTATGGGACTGGCACGGCGTCAAAGACCCCCCGACCAGTCCGAAAGCCAGTGGCATGACTTTATGTTCCAGAGGAGCTGCCAAAGACTGCAGAGTATGTGTGCGAGGCAATCACGCAGAGCTGGGACGAAGGTCAGTTCTGAGAAAGTCAAGCAGCAGGAAGGAAATGACTACTAAGAACACGTTACCGAATGCAATAAATAGTCCAACTGGAGAACGGATACATGCATGCAGAGGTGTGAGCATGATTTACAACATCTACAAACAGCCCGGAGGAGGCAAGGACTTGATAAGCTGCAGCTGAAGCGAGTTAACATGCAACACCAGGGCTCTTTGTTATGTAGTGGAGCTCTGGCAAGACAGACTCTTTCTAAAATAATCATATATCTTGAACCTTTCCCCGTTTTTTTTTTGCTTCTCCTTCCAACCACAAATTTTAATAGATTTTCTGTGATAGACCAAAGAGCATTACTGAAGTGGAAAGAAAAGTGGTTTCACAACTTTTCAAATTAAGGCAGGAAAATAAATCACTAACAATATATATCATAATAGGCATGTGATCAATATTAGTAGAAATTTCATCTGATTCTTCAATAATTCCACTGAACTCCAATCCAGACCTGCACAGCATTCAGGGGGATGTAGGCAGAGGTGAGTGGCACCTAGCTTAACCACTCACCTCGTTCTTTGGTTACCTAAAAACCTGCACATCTTGTGCAACTTTAATAACTGGCGCAGCAGCAGTTTCATGTTTTGCTACAATCAGGACAGCACCCCTTCATTTCACCTTACAGCAGCTGATACAGGGCAGTCCCATCAAAACTTGTCAGACAGAAGACCTGAAACCGGGGCAGTTAAAACTACAGCGATAGCAAAGCATGTTCATGAGCTAGAAAGACCTGGCCAAAGTTCAAGCACAAGTCTTTGGTAACATCAAATTTCAAGTTTTACCAGACACTGTGGACATCAAACTGACTAAAAAAAGAACAAAATTCTGTTTGTAGATATGAAAGCAGGTAGACATTTACTCCAAAAGACTTGCATTGAAGTTATTATTTGTGTTTAGCCTTCCTGATCAAGTAGCTTATAGCTCAGAAGCTACATTTTTAAAATGTTCCGCACCACACAAACTGTTTCTGCAGATTTTCAATTATGCAGTGTGATTCTAAAATCCTGAATAATATATAGACACGTTTGGGGGTTTAACAAAAAAAAACATTTTTTTTTATCAAACCACATGAAAAACACCTGAAAAAGCCTTTTGCTGCAGTTGGAACAGATTTCTTGTAACTCTTTTCCTGCTTTGAGGGGAGGAGCTGCTGCTGTGGCACACTGAGGTCAGAGGTTTAACAGTCCTGGAGCTCTCACAGGAACCACACAGGAAGAATGGGAAAAAACTGTGTACATCTATATGACACAGCAGCACTTTAGTTTGGTTTGCAACCAGACTTCAGAGGGTGGTGTGACCGACCTCGTTTCCATGTCTTCCTCAACTGTAAATATGTTCGATGTTGGAGCGTCTCGGTCTCAGTGAAAGCAGCATAAAACTCCTGATTCACTAACTAATCAAATAAAGGAAAGAAAAACAGTTCTTCATATGAAGAATGCTACTGCACACCAAAACCTACAGAAGTGTACAAAGTGTACATATCAGCTAACAAAGTTAAATAGTGTTACTCCCACAGATGTTAAATGATCCCTCTTACTTTATATTTTTGTAATTAAAGTATTTCTGCATATTTCACTGCAACTCTGAGTAATGCATGTTGAGCAGAAATAAATGTATATCAACACCATGGACAGCAAAGTGGCAGCAAAGTGGGTTCAGTCAGGGGCCAGTTGGGCAGGGCAGGGGTTTCAGATCACAGGGCCAGACTGTACAGGGTGATGGAGGGCACAGGCTTCAGAATAGGCCTGGGCATTGTGGCCTGGCTGGCCAGGAAGAGCAACCAGACAGGGCAAGCAGATTGCCCTGTCTGGCCTGGCAATCGTGCCGGTGCCAATCGCAGAGCCCCCAGCTGTGTTTGGGCCCGGGGGCGAGGGATTGTCAAGATGCAACAATGGACTTTCCCTTCTCTAATTATAGTTCTGGCTGGATAAACAAAGAGGAAACCGAGTGGTCTAGAAGTTGGGGAGGCTGGATGGAGGCCAAAAGGTCACAGGGCAAGATTCCTGCCATCCTGACCGAAGTGTCTCTTAGCAAAACTTCAAAAGAGGTGGTCTACAATGGCCAGCTCATTAGCAGCCTGCTTTGATTGAGTCCACTGAGTAGAAGGTGAGGGTGTTTCATCTTTGGGGTGACCTTTGATTCTGTTTGACACACCAAATACTCTACTATAAACCAATCAGAGCTCTAACCTGACTATCATTTTTTTAAGTAGTTTCTGGTGACAATGGCTTTTCTTTTTCATTTTTTGTGATGATCTGAGCTTCATCACTAAACCAATTCTCCAAATGAACTGAAGACTGTCTGGATGTGGGACAGCACAGTGGATGAACATGGAGGAATTTTTCCTCCTACTCTTATTTTAATTGCAAGAAAAAAAACAGTCAAAACAAAAAAGTATGAAGGATTACCTCAAATAACTCTTGGTTCCCTCGCAATAGGTTTTGGGTTCGCTCTCAATGACGTACTGATCAGTACATGGAGTATAACTGAATACTGAAAGTCTGATGGTGGCCATCATACTTTCTGCTATAGTAGGATTTCATATGACAGGATCTTGGTTGTGAGATATCTGAAGTTTTCATAACTTTTCCTTTAGGATAGAAAATGCATCCATGTGCAAAATGTAAACGTTCCGTCTTACGAGGCCTCCCATCTCATAAGATATAATACATCTAAAAAATACATCTAAAAAATTTGGACTACTTATGAGTTATTTTCATGGCGTAATAAAATCATCTGACAGTTTTCATTGTGGTTTTTTTTGTGTTGGTAGTTTCACAAACAGACATAAACATTGAATAAATGGAATTTCAATCAGTTTTTTGCACCAAAGAGTTAAGAGTATTGAAGCATGTTTTCACTGAGGCTTTTTAAATACATACATATATTTGACATTTATGACTGCATAAAAAATGTATTTGTCAACTCTTACTTTAAAAACCTACTGCGAAGTAATGCAAAAAAACTTTCTGCTCCATCAAATAAGTTTATATATTTGACATGTTATTGTGGACTTAATGTGACAAAATGGGAAAAATATTTTGGGTAGACTACTGCAAGGCCACTTTAAATACTAATTCACTTTGAAGAGACTTCTGGAGAAACAGATAACTTCAAGTGTATTTGTTAGCTTATCCTTTTTTGTTTTTCCAAATTAAAACCCCTAATTAACTTATCCTTGATCTTTTTATAGTTAATCCTCGTCTTTATTTTGTTTCTTGCTTTCCGTTGCTAGGAGAATACAAACGAAATCTCTTACCACACCCATCCCCAGATTCCTTCCTCCCCCCTTACTGTCCTCGGACCCCTCTGGAGTCTTGGAGCAATATTTTATCAAGCTCTAATTAAATGTTTTCCTTAATGGAATGTACCAACATTTCCCCAGAGAATGGCTATGAGGTGGGAATGACTGCAGCCTCATTTATCCTGTGCTTTCCCACTGACAGAAAGGGAGCAGCCATTCATGATTTAAGGAGCCCTTATGCCGTCTAGACATGCTAATGCACTTTCCTGCTACCGAGTTTATGCTGAGACCCAGAAACGGAGCAGAATTTCCTCTCAGCTGTACCAGAGAAATTCTCGCTGGAAAATCGCCTTTGTTAAGGTGATGGTGATATTTAAGGAGGAACGAACAAAAAAAGGCTGAATTAGCTTTAACTTCAGCGCTAGGAATTGTGATTGCAACAGCATTTCTGTCAGAAGTTTAGAGCCCATTTGCCATTACATATTTGTCAACAGGCCATCTTGTGTTTACATTTTGTAAAATACCCAAATCTGTCAGTATTTGAATTTTAACATACATTGTTTTCATTGATTCTGCGCCAGATGACTCATGTAAATGAATACTAAACTCTGATCTTCCTTTTGCTGGCATTTATTATGTATTCCTTATAAAAATGTATGACTTGATGGCAGGAAATCACTTAAAATCGTTGAGTATCAATTAGATATTAAATATCCTCTTCATCGAAGTGGTCTGTTTGTATTCATCTGCTCCTGGTCAATACTTTGTGAAACCGTCTTTTACTACAAATGCAACCACAAGTCCTTTCGTCTCATCTACCTTTGCAGATCTACAGTTTGAAATTCTGCTTTGTTAAATAACTTCTGGTCAGTTAATATACTTCGATTGAAAGCATCTTTTAAGAGACGTCTTTCCTCAGAATTTCCTTCAGCATTGCCCTGTATCCAGCTGAAGCATGCCCACAGCATGATTCTGCCACCACTGTGTTTCACTGTGGATGTATGGCATTCATGGTGATACCTAGCTGCAGTCATAAAAGGTTTATGTTTGGTGTTATCTGATCAGTTTGTTCAGGCAAATAATTTTTGAGATATTGTTTTTCATTTTAAGTAGACATAGAGCACAGCTGTATCTTTGTTCTGTGTCGACTTGGTGAGTGGATTTTATTCTGCGATTCAATTCAGAAAGAGTCTGTTCTTTACCTTTCCCAGGACCGTGAGGCAGCTGGGGTCCAGCTCCGGTTGCTCCAGCTTCACAACGCCGACCCAGCCGTACTCATAAAGGTCCTCCTCGTCATTGTTGTTGCATAGTCCCAAAGGATGCATCTGAAAAAGATGAAAGAAATGGGTAAGAAGAGCAACTTCCTTTGAATCCTATGTAGCCAGCTGCATTCTCATTTTATACCCTTTTGTGTAAAAAATCTAATAATTGCCTTTTAAGTCTGGGGGTCTTTTCCATCACACTTCAATAAAACTGTTGTTCTGAAGTAAAGCGCCAGCTTTTAGCTGCACAGTTCTCCCTTGGACACTTGAATCTGTTGAGAATATGCTAATTTGGCAATTCATAATCAACTGTTTTCCTAATGAAACAGAAGACCTTAATACCATTTCACATCTCTGCAACCAGTTATCGGTTCTAAAAGATACACTGGGGTTTTCTACTGTAGCAAATAAGAAAAACAGGCTTTTATTCACCTTCAATTATTTGCACAGAATGCAGGTTTTTTGCTGAAATTCTCAATCTTTGTCTACATTACTGCTAGAAAGATTAATGTTGCTGACATTTCCATTGTATCAGTGAGAGACAGTAGAGATTACTCTGTATATCATTATGCTGCAAATAGTACAAAGATGTCTTATAGCACACTGAATGCAGAGTATCAAACTTTCCTCAGATGTTGTCTCATTATGTTTTCGGCTGCTGAATTGGCCCACTTCTCAGCCAGAAAGCTCTTTAGAGCCGCACCAACACAACGTCTAAGCAGCGGATTAAAGGTAAGAGGGTGGCAGACATCACAAACACCGACTGCTGCACAACGGCCTAGAACAGGAATGTAGGTGGCCTCTAAAATTTCAAACAAACAAAGGCATTCACTCTGAGGCTCTTTATTACTTGTTCAGCAATAGAAAGATGCTGATATAGGTTAACATAAAACTTTTTCCCATTTTAAAAACAGAAAAGGGCTGGTCTCAGTTCCAGGGGATTTGTTAAATTATTAAAAAATTCAAAACTGAACACACTGTTTGAATTACCTGCAATTATAAGTAGGTCAATAATGTAGAAAGACAGCGACTGAATGGCAATTTTCATATTGTTAGAAATTTAAAACTGTAATGTAGTGGCTTAAATCATTGCTTTAAGGGCACTTTCACAAAAAAGGTAATTACTCAGTTTTAATTTGAGAGCTACATACAATCAGCATGTCAGAGAGGGATAATGTATAAGCAGACAGAAGATGGATTGTTGTAGCTAATGGTATGATGAAACTTATTTTATTTCCCTTAATTACATATTTCTTACATTTTAAAATTTCTGAAATTCTTGCAAAGCGCATCGTCTCACACAAAAAGAAAATCCTTTACAAAATCACCGAGTCATAAAAAGTAAACAATGAACAATAAGACGAGCAAGAAATTCAAGAAGATCAGAGGTCAACAGTGGCTGACAGCCATTCACGAGGATGAAATGATGATGAGTTTAAACATGCCTGGATTAAAACTGTAACCAAGCGGAGTCCCTAAATCCTTGAATCCTTTACCCGACCTGACAACAGTGCAAAGACAGGCTCAAGTATTAGCATTAGAACTGGGCCAAGCTGACCTGCAGGCTACTTATCCCATTAACCCAGAGACCACGGCTCTCCAATCAGGGAGCTCCCAACTACTCTGGCCCCTGGGCCACTGCCGATGACCCAAGATACCCTTCTCTTGCGTGTGACACCTGACCTTTAAGCCCAATTTTAGTGCGCTTGGAGCAGGTTAGCGGTGCAGTAGCCCAAATGGAAAGAAAAAGGCTAAAAACAAAGCCTGACCCACTTCAGGTCAGGCTTCGGGGGTCACACGCCTGACCTGAAGTGTTTTTGGGGAGGGTTTACCCAGATATAAAGGAGGTTAAATGCAAATGAGATGGTCAACTGGTGAGTCATGAAGAAGCAGCTTCTCATTAAGGATGAAACCCAATATGGAGATCTGACAGAAAATACAAGACCAAACTGAGGAATACAAGTCTAATATGTTTTCTTTTGGATTTCTAAAATGGACCTAGCAAGAATTAAAAAAAAAGAAAAAGTCCTCTTTGAATCCGTTTCCTCCTCCTCAGTCCTCCCACACAGACTAGATGGACTATGATGAAACATTAAAGAATGAGCTCAGATGTTCAGCTGCAAACCTTTGAGACAAACGGATGCGTCTTTCAACAGCACAAAGGAAAACATGAAAGATTTTTAAAAATTCAGGCTAAGCTTGCAAAACACAAAAAAACCCTTTTCACAAATCCACAGGCTGCAGCCTTGCATAGATTTACCGACCATTTCTTTAAGCTGCTTTGATGTTATTGGAAGAAACATAATTTTGACACATATTTCCAGAGTTCTTTTTTTTAAGTAAAAATCTAAAAGTAATATCTATGAACTCTGAACATTATGGAGGCCACAATCCACTGTTCTTACGTTAATGAGTTGATGAAATCTGCTGAATGTCCAGAACTACAAATGATCAACTTAAATAATAGAGTGAACCTCATGTTACTGTTTGATAAGGATCATGTAAGATGGTGCATAATAGACTCAGAATCTGTCTGTATTATTGGGTTGAATTGATTGTTTTTTGTAAAGTGCTGTGAATTGAAGCTCTAAGCTGAATTAAAATGTCAAATTGTAAATGGAAACCTGATGGATTAAGATATGAACTAATTATCCATCTATTTATCATCCTCCATTCACCAGAAAGATTAACATTCATTTTCTCCATATATTATTTCTTTTTTTCCCTTTTTACACTTTTCTCAGCATAGAGACTGAGTTATTCTGCTGCATAACTAAAAACACAACATGCAGGTTTGTTGGAATATTTTTCTAAAGATGCTCTCTTTTCCCCTGCGGCTGTAAGGAGTGTCAAACCTGGAGAAGTAAATCTCAAGATTTCCTTCAAAACATTGAAATTTTTACACAAAGCGTTTCGCTTCGCCTCTGTTTGCCAGCGTCTCCGTTTAAGCGGGGACCAGGAAGCGGAGCCCTGTTGGCTGTGTGATTGTGACCTCGCTCTCCTGCTTGGCTAACAGTTTGGTTGGCAGCGGGGAGGCCCTTGCACACTAGGCCATTGTGCAAGGGGCTCTTGGACTCCAAATGGGGCAGTGTTGTTGTTGTGGAGCATGTTGTTATTTTAGAGGCTGGCCATTGCGCCATTATCTCTGACCGCGCGGGGATTTTTCCTTTTTCTCAGATGTTGACGTAGGCGTTGATGGATGTGGGGATGGGAAGGAGCTCGATTTGGAGGAGAGAATGACGAGGAGTTGAAGTGGGTCACGCCTTCAAAAGATACACCAACGCATTTGAAAACCTGTCCTTGTAGACAACTCTGGACCGAAAAGTCAAACTCTACCAGAAAACTTTGCTTTTCCTCTCGGCACTCAGGGTTGATGGGTGAGGGTGTCTGGTGCCCCTTTAGTGCCACGAGGAGGCAGATCTGTTCCTGCCCCCGTCTGTCCAGCCTCAGGGGGAAACTGCCTTTCACATGAATATCCAGTTACACAGACCACACTCTCAATGAATCCCTGGCAGGGATTTAACCTCCACCTGTCAGTTAAGTTCACCACTCCCCTCCAACCATCCACCTGTGGTAAAAGTACTTGTGATACTGCCGTGCAATAATCTTAAGCCACTTTTTTGCCTCCAAGGAGCCAGACTTTTGCAATATTTCATGGTAGTCTAGCTCATTTTCTCCCAGGACTTCCTGACCTACTTTGGCTTCTTTTTCACTACTTTTGACACTAAGCCTGCAAATTGATCAGTATTGATCTCTAGGTAAACTGGACACGAAGAAATAAAAGCAGCTCTGATGAATACAGTCATTTTTGGGTGATTGCAAACATCTTTAATTGCAATTTATTGCGATAAATGA
Organism: Poeciliopsis prolifica; assembly: GCF_027474105.1. Taxonomy (NCBI): domain Eukaryota; kingdom Metazoa; phylum Chordata; class Actinopteri; order Cyprinodontiformes; family Poeciliidae; genus Poeciliopsis; species Poeciliopsis prolifica. The sequence goes on along the minus strand of NW_026562389.1, from coordinate 8,469,978 downwards.
CAAATAAAAGAAATGTATGATAACTACAATATCCCTTCCGTCTAAACCTTTCTTTGATTGCGACACATTTCTATCAACATTTGATAGAAATGTTGGCACATCCACCTCTCATCTCCCAAGTCATTTTCCCATTATATATTTTAAAACCAGCCAACCTTTGCTGCTCTCACCACAACATGAGCAGAAACTCTAATAATCTCCATTTGTTGTGCAGCTTCTTTGAACATCTTTATGAGTACATGAATATCCCTAGGACCAATTAAACTTTTCTTTCTGAAACAAAGCAGATACTTCAAAAAGATTACAGGCCCGTTTTGCTTCCAGCAGACGCAGCCAGGAAAACCCATGGAGAACATGAACGTACAAATTTGCTGAATTGCATGCCTATTTAAGGCCAAACACTGGGAAAAACATGAGCGATGGTTTTGCATTTTTCGGCAGCTCATCTTCGTTTCAGCACGGCAAGACCTTAAAATGGAACATCAAAGGGAAGCGAGGGAAAGACGTGAGTGGATCCAGAAGAGATGTTTGTAAAGCTTAGTGAGATGACTTGTATACATTTCTTAACATTTCAGCAGATACACAGAGGCTATTGTAACAATAAAAGCTGCTTTGTTTTCTGCAGATAATTTCTGCATCATCTTTGAAAAGTTGCTGCAAATAATTAGCATTGGGGAACTCTTGCTTGTTTGCATCCTTTCTACATTTTGGGAGAGTTGCTGGCACCTATTTCACATGCACACACCATCTTGAAGAAGAAAAACCTGGGCAAGCAGCCATAGCTCACACCCACCTGCTTCCCCGGTACCATGCATGTGTTTACACATCTCTCTGTTTGAGCACAGGCATGTGTAAGAGGTTAGCGTGTTCAGCCTGAAATGCATCATGGCTGACCGAGGGGTAACCCGGTGGCATTTTTCCCTGACCATCCTCTCGCCCTGAACTCAGTCACCCTCAGCCCCTTTCCAGTCCATCTTCAGTGCTCATCCCCGGCCCTGCGCCTCAACCGTCTCCGAGCCATTACTGGGGGAGTTTTGTAAACTTCCTGGAATAAAACCAGCACTGTCAAACTGTCACTGTATGCTCATTATTAGAGCCCCAATCCCTCATTCTTACACTGAGTCTTGATAAGAGCAGATAAAGGTAAAGTGGGAGTTGATTTAGCAACTAAGGACAGAGAAAGAAAAATTCAACTTCAATGTTCTGGTATGAATGCGGGCCTGGTTCGCTGGAAATTCAACAAGGAAAATTCAACAGATTCTGAGATGCAGCTGATTAGAAGATGTGATACTTCCCTAAAGTCTCTTAAGCCATCATTGTATGCCACCATTATTTAAAACAACAACAACAACAACAACAACAAAAAAACACCTTTAACCATTTAGTACCGCCTTTATTGTCTTGGAGTTTTTTACGACCAATATTTTGTCCAACTTATTAAGCAGTGAGTAGAGAAAGACTTTGGGAAATCCAAGATATAGCTAAAGCTTCAGCATTGTGACTCAGTGTAGAAGTTCTGTGTGCTCTCTTAGCAGTAGTATAGTAAATTTTAAATGGTTTTTTAATATTTAATTGAATGACATGAGTAGAGTAGTATGACTTGATTTCATTTTACAGATCTTGTTTGTTCATTGTGCATACAGTTTTGTGGTGACTGTGATGTGTGTTGTGTTGTGTGTTTCTTGTGCCGTTGCCAAAGATAAATTTCCATTTTATGTAAGTTTAATGGACAATAAAGGAGTCTAAAGTCTAACATTTAAAAAATATATATATATATATATATATGGTTTTTGCATATTTGTTCAAACTCACCATATCGTGTAATAAGAGACAGATAATCTGAAAACTCGAGCTCCTCCACTTCCTCCCTGAGCTACTATTGATGTCTGAAGAAATGCAATCCTCCCGACCAAAAACAACCAATCAGAGCCTGGAGGAGGGTCTAAGTTAGTATGTTCAACTTATAATTAGTCTTGAATATAAACAAAAGCGCTTTAAGCTGTGAAATTTTGAGCATACATATTATGTAACATTATTCATAATGTGTATAACATACAGTGGATGCTGTAGGTGAGCAGTATGAATCAAGCTGCACAAAACATCACAATCTAAACCTAACAAGCTGCTTGGTCACCAGGAAATAGTCAGGTCCCCTGCCATCCTTTGCCCTGAAGGGTTGGCATGGAAGGATGCGTCATCCCATAACAAATGTGCTGGTGCTTAACCCCAGAATCTCTATTGAAATGTTCCTCCACACAGTCAGACTAGGTTTAGATCTTCAAATTAAAAAAAAAAAAAAAAAAAAAAAAAAAAAAAAAAAAAAAGTTGTTCCAAATTGCACAAGCTTAAAAAATAAAATAACCCAAAAGTATATTTTTTGTTTTTGTCTTTGTCTAGGTCAAACTATGTGAACTCCAATAGCTCAGACATCAGGAAATTTGAGCCCTAATCCAGAAAATTACCCCAAAATCAGGCAATCTGTGAAGCTAAACTGTGTTAGCCAAACCATCTCAGTCTGTGCTACTGGGTCAAGTTAAGATGAGGATTTAGAGGAAGTGAATTAGTATCCAGATACTAATCTTATTAAGAAACAATAAAAATCCCTGATTATGGATTTGAATTTCTAAACCATTCCAACCTTGTCTTCTCCAAAAAGTTCAGACAGCAAACAGAATGAGCCTTTACGAGTCTTTACAAGTAAGAACACACTAAACAGCGTTCCTTTGCATGGTGCATATACATGTACGCCTTGCAATATCATTCATTCAGGCACTCTTTACCCCCTTCTTGATTGCTCCCTGGCTCTTTTTCCCAGCACTAGAAATAACTTCAAAGAGTGCTCGTAGCCTTGAGGAGAGGGGGATCGGGATCCGGTTGCAGCAGAGCAGCTGGGAGGGCCCTACAGGTGGGGCTGGCACTCCTCCTCCTGTAACACTATCAGGGATCCCTCTGCTTCTCCTCTCGCATAAAGACTTCCTCCTTTTTGTGTTCTCCACTGGGGCCAAAAGGAACAATCAGCCAAGGTAGTCATCCATCCAACATTTATAATAAACCAACTAAAAGCTTGAGTATTTGTTATGCAACAATTAAAAAAGCTAAACCGATCAACGAGAAAAAAAAAAAAAGTCCTATGAAATATCAAGTGTATATAAGTGCTTCAGAGAAGTCACCTTATGGCTGCATGTCCTCCCCGTCCCACTGCATGCCCCTGCTTAACCTTCACTGAAAATCACCTCTATTGCATCTTCATAGCAACGGGCAAAGCAAACAAGTGTCATGGTTTCAGTATGAACCAGGGATGCTGGCTGAGGACACCCAATATCATGTAAATGTCCCGATATGTAGCACAAGTCAGTGGGGCTGACAGCTATAACACTGAGCAGGACGGCGAGCTTGTGACTCTATTAACTCTCTGCAAGTGCATCCTGAAGCCGTCAATGGCCTGCATGTGTGTGTGTGCGTGTGCGCATACACACATTCAGAAGTCTTTCTGGTGTCAATTTCAGCTCTTCAGGCTTCAAAACCTAGAATGACACGAACAAAGAAAGGGCCGACAAAGTTCAGGGGTCAACGTTGGGCAGGATGCCACCATGTTAGAGAGGGGGCAGGGTGGAAACAACTGCACCGGCTTCTGATGGGATCATCACGGCACCACTTTACAAAGAAAAAGAATCAAACTGGCAGCATGGAAGTGCTTCATTTCAGCTGATATTCAGGTAATCTAAAGTCTTAAAACTGCCTAAATTTTCCATCATGTCGTTTCTGTGGTTTAAATTCATTTTACTGAGAGTTTAATTGTGTAATTTATCCCAGGAGAAACGTAGTGCAACCTTCTCCTTCCCCCTACTTTGTTCGCTACAGGCACATTTCCCTAAAACAAACTCAGCTGAAATTTCCTGATCCCTATATCCTAAAATACACAAAATACATTTCAAGAAAAGTAATAGTCATTGTTTAAAAACGAATACAGCCAGACTTACGACTTGCATTGTGTAGTGCTCAGCTCGATAAGCTGCGATACACGTCTGTTAACCAGCAGACTGCAAGCTAGCTATATGAGCAGATTGCTCCTCTAATAGTCTTAAGAGCAGATTAAAAATATATATATATTCTATGGTATACTAATTTTACAAATACAAAGCTTAGTTATAAAATAAATAAGTTAACATAAATGTTGGATCCAATTGCTGTAAATTAATTTTGTCCCATCTTTCCACCTTTTCATTCAAGGATATTAAACAATAAAAATGCTTCCAGCCCAATGGTAATTGCATCAATGCACCTATAAGAGCAGCTATAAATGTGAACACCTGCATAAATTCCTTGTCAGCATAAAGGCGCAAGTGTGAATTAATTAGCATGACTAACAACGTCAGAGGAAGAGGGACATCTGCTGAAAACTGAGTGCACATGTTTTTCTCTACATTTTTATCACAAACTTTTAACTTGAAAGGTACTTCTGGCACTCCATGTTCTTTGCAAACCAAAAACATTCACTGAAACCTCTAAAAGGCCAGTAAGGTGCCTAAAAGTAAAAACTTGCAACCAGTGATGACACAAAATTGTGCCTTTTCTTGTCAATTTTCAAAGCTACGTTCAAAGGCTTCCCTCGCTTCGGCTCAAGCTATTCATCTTTGACCCGCCACCACAAAAACAAAAGTCAATGTCACTACTTAATGAGCTATGATTAATGCTGCTGAAGCCCAGCGGGTGAGGACGGACGGAGGCCGGAGGGCGCACATACCTGCCACGGCCCGCCTGCTCTGTGTGGGTGCGTGCGTACGTTCGAGGGCTGAGGGGGTTGAGGTTGCTAAAAGTGGACGGACGGGAGGATTGCAGTCATCAACACCTTGGCTCTGAGTGGCCTTTGAAGTCAGGCGGCATCTTTGATGGCCCCAGCCATGAAGGAATGCTGCTTGCCCTCCCTCCCCACCCCTTAAAGCCCCCAGTGCTGTGGAATGCAGTGCAAGCTGCTGCTGCTCGATCTGCTGGAATGGGATTAGACTATGTTGCCCCTTCCTCCCCTCCTCCTCCTCCTCCTTCATCTCTATCCGACCCTGCCCTCTCGAGAGGACAACATGGCGGCAAGGTAGTCCCAGAAGAAGTGTAAGGTAACAGCCTTATTCGGATGCAAGTCGGAAAACATCATACCTCTAAAGACCCGAGGTGAAGCAAACAAGGTTTGGCTCTAAAGTGCAATACAACCCATACCTGGAGAATTTAAAAGAGATGCCGTTTGGGACTGGCTCTCGAAGCTTTTGAATACTTTCCATGTCCTAGTGCAAAACCATTTGACATTGTGCATTTGCCAACATTATTTTTTTTGTCCAGCTGCATCACAACACTCGACTCGTCTGTCGACGCAGTAAATGTGCAGTACGTCGCAGTCAAGAGCTTCACTGCAAAAAACATAATGGTACCATATTTTGGTATGACATCTCGACATCAGGTCATTAGAAATAATACACACTAACTCACTAGTAACTTTTCAGAAAGAGATATGAGCTTGATTTAAATCCATTTCTTAATCTTGAGAAAGTACTAGCAAAGAACTACTTTTTTGTCAAAATACATATTCAAAAAGTACTGGCAGTTTATTTCACAAATGACTACTACTGTTTCATCTGCATTAAGAAAGTATTGACCAAAGCAAGCATCTAAAAATTACTTTTAAGTTAGTTTTATCTTATTTCAAGTGTGCAAAGATATTTGCAGTAAAAATTAGACCACAAATACTTGGTGTGATTTTGTTTTTGTAGTAATGCCTGTCAAATATGCATCCAAAACAAAAGCTCACACAATGAAAAGTAATTTTTCACAAATAAAAAATAAAAACAAATTGTCAAATGTTTGATTGTCTAAACTGAGAACAGTAAATATCTTCCATTAAGTTTCAAAAATATTTTTTGACCATATTTCCTTCTCAAATATGGTTTTGTCTGATTCAAAAGAATATCTGTTGAGGGATCAAACGCATCTGCTGCGCTCAGCTTGTCAATGCTGCAAATGTGCATTAAAAACCATCCATACTACAGTGGAAAATTGCTTTGTGAAGCGTTTGAACAGAACGCAAGTGAAAATAGTGAAAAATCTGGCTTGTTCTTCAATACAGAGATTTGTCCTTTAGATCAGACATGTTGGATAGCTTCAGGCCAGCCCACCATCCACGTCTGGCACACAATCAAAAGCTGTACCTAAACCCAAGGCTTTGAGATATTATTAAAGGGGATGGAAACACTTCAGATGACCATTTGCCAAACATGCACAGAAGCCCCGGCGCATCAAAGAGAAGAGCCCGACATGAAATCAGAGTGACCGTGGACTCTCCCACAGCGTGTCGGGTGTGTGTGTGTGTGTGGGAGTGTGCGACAGTTACAGCAGGAGATGAGTGTTGTAATCCAGCCACTCTCAGAGGGGAGACAGACGGGGCTTTCTTCAAAAGGTCAGGTTCATTTTGTCCTCTCACACACTTAACTTGGTGACTGACCTTCCTCACGACAACTGCACAAACAAGCCGTTTTGGCCAGGCATGCCGGTGTCTGTCAGGCCAACCTGAACACCGGCTACAACCGCAATCGCTGCCTGTTTGCAGAGGATTGTTGCTGCCTGCCAGTCGGAGCTGAGAGGAATGTGAGCTGGCCTTACAGTTCATGTACATGTTCACACACCTAAATGAAATGTGTACACAGACTGAGGGGTTCAGGCAGTACAAGCTACTCCCCTTCCTCCGATATCGGCTCCTCTGTGGACACAGAGCCCTGGGAGAGGGAAGCAAGGTGGAGCGGCAGTCAGCATTAGGGCTGGTTTCGGGTTTCTCCTGCCTCTGACTTGTTTTCTTTAGGAAACACTTACTGGAGCACCAACTACATCTGAGGAAGCGCTCACCTACATCACTTCCGGATCAAACAGCCAAGGTCACGCTGCAATAATCTCAGGGAACTGAAGACTGGGGAACCGGAGAGCGTTTAAAGTTCATGTGGAATGTTTTAAGTGTCTCCAGCAATTACCTTTGTGATTTCATTTAAAATGTTCTGACATTTAAGGAAAACAAAATCAATCAGTGGTTTAAAAGGGGAATTTACAGGTTGATATTTCTTGTGAAAACTAGCAATGTCCCAGAGTCATTCCTTCATCTTTCTGTATTCCTCTGCTTCCTTAATCAATGTTTGGGACAACCTGACGGAGTGGGGGGTCTCCGGAGAAGAGCAAGATCCAGGAGCTCAAGACTTCCTAAGCAGCTAATGATATTGCACAGGAAAGAACACAAACAAAACAAGGACCAAAATAGAGTTAAACATGGAAAATGGAGCATCGTCGATCAGTTTTGTTCTGGCATTCCTAAAGGGGAGAAAATGAGTAGAACAGGAGGATATTTGGACACACTTCAAACTGATAATTGCTTTTAAAAAAAAGACTGCATGTTTTCTTTTGCCCTCTGTCACACAACAAACTTATAGACTTGAATCAGAAGAAAAATGTCAACAGATTAATGCTAATACTTGAGTTATCTGACTAAGTTTCTTCAGACCAACATGTAATCTTTGATATCCAGTTTATTTTCCACAAACTAAATCAAATCAAGTTATACTTTTAGAATTTAACTACAGTATATACTAACAATAATGGAACGTTCTTGTCTCCAATGCCAGAGTAAAATATGTCAACTAGACGCAACCTTTTCTAGACATCGCACCGTCTACGCTTTGCTTTCAAGCCAAACTGTGTAATTTTATGATATTTTTCACCTGAAGACTCCATTTGAGGCCCATTTTCAAAGCCTTCACAGGAGTGTGAGACAGGAATTGTGCTCAAGGCATTAAGATGGATCAGTGGGCAGGTTTTCCACACCTCTGAACTTGAAAGCAGCGGTCATCTCTGCATGTGTTTTCTGAGCCTCTCCCTGTGCTTATTCTGACCAGTGATCAGGTTAGACAAGTCCCTCTATTCAAAGCTACACAGCAATAGCGATATCCCCAAAGAGAGGGAGGAGGTGGAGGAGAAGAAGGGAGAAAAATCCTATCTGAGAGATTAACTCGCAGCACCCAACCGAGCCGCTGCCGGGTTCACTGGCTCGCTCAGTCCTATCTTACCCACCAGTCTCTTGTTCTAAACCAAAGCATGTCTTTGATAGTCGACTAGAAGGAATCTGGAGGCGTTACAGGTTTCTTTTGTGCGTTTTGCTGTGTACGCCAAGGCTGGGATTTCTTTTCTTCACCCCCCCTTCCACGTTTTTTTTTCTTTCCCTCATTCTTCATCTCCTGCTCTCCTTCCCCCATTTCAAACACCAAAATCAGCAAATCATAAATCTTCTTTGATTGTGTTTTTGGTCACTATCATAAACTTTTGTGTTGTTTGAATAGTAGTTTCTGACTTGTGTGTTTCAAAGCGGTACGATCTGGGTGTTGACCAACGGTGGAGACCACTTAAAGAGTTTAAAGGCTTGGATGAGGGGTGGGATTTTGGACAGAAGACAAGTGGGGGTAGTTGGGGCTGTGTGGGTGAGGTTTGACTCCCCTTGGAGATTTTCTTAAACCCATTACATCAGCTTTTTTCTGCTTCACGGGCTCCAAGTCCGGGGCTTTTGTGAGGGTAGAAAATGACCTAAATTGACATTCAGAGAGGTTGTGGCTGGTTAATTGTGGCCAAGCATTTTTGGCATAAATAAAGCAAGCTTCCAGAAGCCCTCACCTTTAAGTCTTTCATGAATTCTTTTTTGGCATAAATGTAATGTCATCCCTGAAATAACTCACTCGTCCATAAAACCCTTCAGATCCCAAAAGAATAGAGAATGTCATCATCATGATGATAATGAGATGAAATAAAGAAATCAGAAAATGAAGACATGAGCACCAATTTAGCTTAGATTTGTGTGGCAAACATTTAGGACGATGATATAATCAACTAAAAACTTTTATTAAACTTATATGGCCACGGTCCACTTCCATTACAATGAACTGGATTGTACACAAATATCTTGGACTTTAGCAATTTATGTGGTTGGGTGAACTAATTGTTCTTCCATAGCAGAAGTTTGTAAACTTTTACAGAAAACATTTGCATTGGAAACAAATAAATGTGGGATTTCTTGTTTTTGACTTACTAAAATTTCATTGGTATGCTTGCCTTTGATTACTTAAACACTTTCAGATTTCAGTATGATGAAATCTGAATCGTCATACAGAGACTTTAAGATAGGATTGACCCTTTGCAGCTATTACAACTCCACATTTCTCATGCCCACAAGATTAAGAATTACAGTGGATCCCTGCCTGCTCATGGTTTGGTATTCACAGATTTTTTTGTGGAACGCAGCTCCCAATTATTTGTGAAAATTTATCTACTCAAGGAAACCTGTGAATATTAGTATCAGGATGATTTTCACCATGTGTATCAATTCATATCAGTCAATATTTTGTGCCAAAACAATCAAAATACATAGTTATAAGTATGTTTGCAGCGTTTGAGTATTTGTGGATTTTAGCTATGTCCCCTGCAAATACTGGGTTCGAGTGTAGTGCTGCAGGGAATATTTGACTATTCTACCATGCAAACATTTGTGGTGCTCTGGTATTGAATTCTTCACTCCAACTCATTCCAAAAATGCACTATTGGGCACCAACGTCTCTGTATGTTGCAGAATTAAGAATTAGTTTTATGGAAATTAAGGGGTTGTCTAATGAAAAACAATCAGACACCCATATCTTCCATCCACCAAACTTTACAATACTGTTCTCCCAATAAGCCAACCAAACCAAACCATAGCCATCAATCTGCCAGGAAGAGAAACATGTTCCATTAATATCTCTACACACTGTCCTGAGTTAATTGAGTCTGTAGATCATCTGGTTTACCGAAGTTACAGTTATTCTCAACTACTTTCATTTTGTTAGGATCCCTCAAATAGTTTGCCATGGATTGTTTAGTAACTTATAGTGCAGTCTGTTGTGGTGCCAAGTGAAAAATTCCCTGAGCTCCTGAAAATGAACCATTTCTTTATAAATGTATCAGTAAATCGCATGTCTAACTGCTCGGTTTAGACACATATGGCCTTCAAAAGTGACAAGAAAACCAGAGTTCAATAATTTGTGTAGGTGTCTAAACTTTTAGACCAGAAAAAAACTTCCATTAAAAGCAATAAATTGAGTTTGTTTCCAATCTTGGTGAGTAATTATGACAAATGGTTGTGATTTCAATGTTAACAGAAATAATTGACTTTATTACTTTTTTAGTAATAAAGCAGCTCTAAGTGGCACATCGCATCAAAGCGTGGAGGCTTTTTGGACTAATAAGATCAAAAGACATTGACATTTATAGAAAACATGAGCTTTCCTCCTAAACATAATGGTGTGCAGAATCAGTAGAAAAGTGTGAAATAAGAAATGATGTGGCAGTATTTCTAAGCTCTACCCACGTGATCTAATCAAAAGGCTTCACAATGGCTGGCTTTAAAAAGAAAAAAAAAGGATGAAAAATCAAAAGAGGCCACTCGCTGATGCCGAGAAAACTGATCAGCTGCATATAGGCTGTCAAAAGCTAGAAAGAATGTCAAAAGAACCACTGATCTCTCTTTTTCTCCCCTAAAGTGATCAAACAGTGGTCCATTCCCTGGAGGAGGTCAAACAAACGGGAGTGAAAGAAAGTAAACGGGACCTTTGGAGCACCGTAGGAAGTCGGCCACCAGCAGCATAACCAAGCAGCTAGCACAAAAACAGCACACTGTCTCTCCAGCTTTCTTTAAGTTCAGTGGTGAGATGGAAAAAGAGGAAGAGTAGGCCAAGTAGGAAAATAGTGGCTGCAGTCAAACAGTGTGGGGTAAGGGCTCAATAGGGCCTGGTTACCCCAGTGAGGAGAACTCAGAGCTGCAACAATGTCCACATCAACTGTCCGGCTTTGGGCCAGGCCCCGCAGAGGTGCGTCTCAGCGAGCCTGGAGGTCAGCTGCGTGAATAAGAGAAAAATGGAGCTGGGATGCTCGACATGAAGCACTCTCAATTATTTCAAGACACTGAGAATCACCTTGTCCTTAACTATGTGCACAAAGGGAGGTGCTATATGTTCCTTACATCTGTAGATGCTAAAAATACAATGTTTCACAGAGTTTTTGAAATACTGACATTCACAGAGTGATAAGAATCTCATCAGTTTGGGGGTTTAAGTCAAGGCAACAGAGCAATTTTAAAGGCTCAGTGCAATCAAAACACAGCAACAGACCACAACACAAGCGATAAACATTACAGTTTGTCAAATGGCGTCAAACCCGTCAAGAATAGTAATAATCCAGCACACATCAAATGTATCAGTGCTCCAGCTGTTTTTAATCAGCTCTAATAAAGTGAATTTTTAGCCTTGATTTAAAAGGAACTCAGTTTTTTTCCAGTATTTTTTTTTTATTTTCTGGATAGATTTGTGGTGGATAAAAACTGAATGCTGCATCAGAGGGTGCAGAATAGACTTGAACTAGAAGACCAGAGTGGTCTGGAAGGTTGATACAACTATAACAGATATTTAATGCATTTTGTTGCTAAGCCGTGATTTGTAAACTAAAAAATGTTTTAGTGAGAAGACTGATTCTCACTAAAACCCGAGAACTTTTGTTCTTGGTTTTAGTTGGAACTGAAACTAGGAACTGTTTTCGGCAGACTTGTGAAGACATTGTTGCAGTAATCAATTCAACTAAAGATCAATGCAGGGTTGAGTTTGAGTATTAGTGCAAGAAGCTCAGTAGATGGCAACACACAGACAAGATTTTAGCTCCATTTAGGAGAAAACCAAGAAATCTCATTTATACGTTTTCTGTTTTGTGAAACTACTTTTGTTAGAGTAGTCCATACATTGTGGTTTATGGTTTTCTAATTCTAGGACGGTTCCCATGTCATAAAAGCAGAGGAAATGCTCCATTTTGGTGGTTTTACTAAAACTGTCTATAAAGTCTGAACATTTTAGACTGTAATCAAAACTGGACCAATGAGAAGCTGCAATGCAGACATTAACTTTAGCATTGTAAGTGACTGATCTGCTCACATGCTCATGAAACAGTTTTTAACAGAGCATCTTTGCTAAATATTGACCTCCACCTCAGGCAGGGTTATTACAGAAAGAAAGAGGCAGAGGAATATTATCTTGCTTGTTTGCTGAAAAAAAATTCCCCCAAAAACAAAAACCTTAATGGACATTTTTATAACAGCTCAGTCACACTAACTATCGTTTGTATGTGCAATTTCACAACATATTAAAACATCTTTCCCATTTTTAGAACTCTCTGTAGACTGATCCCACAAACTAGCAACTACAAAGCACTTTTATGTCCAATTTAATTTTCCATAAAGATCCAGCCACACCTCCTTCTGGCTTCTTGATAATCAATGTGCACACAAACGTTTTACGCACTCTCACTGTCCCTCTGTGTACGGTAATAAAAATGGGGGTGGGGCTGCAGGGGCGATCAAACAAACAGAGTTCTTGGACCTCAGCCGAGCGCCCCTTTTGTCAAGGGGCACAGCAGAGAGAGGAGAAAAAAGAAAAAAAGTTGAGGAGGGGTGGCAGTGCAAGCATTAAGGTTGCTTTAATGGGAGATAAAAACACATCAAGGTGCAAACGTGAGATCTGGTGAAGGTGATCAGAAATGGAGATGTGAACAGATAGGTGGAACCAAGAGAAATTATTCATAACTTCAGTCACGTTAGTGTCACGATTGTTATTTTTTCCCCAAACTATACTGTAATACTCATCCTTGAAAAAGGAAGAAAAATGGATTTGCAAGTGGCTTTCGGTCGTCACCTCAGGGCGTCATGAACAGAAGGTCTGGGCGTGGATCCATGTCATCCGACCACCGAGTATTAACCCACACCACCGCCTGGGGGTAAACTCTGTGGATTTCATACATTCCAGTGATGGAGGGCATACACTTCGTTCGGCCATTCAAGTGGTTTTGCTTTTTGATGCCTTAAAGAAATTTGCTGTGACTGTGCATAAATGTATTTTTCAAAAAATAAAAAATAAAATAAAATGTTTTAATTCAATATAGGCAGCAGTTATTGTCACAGAAAAGAAAAAAAAACTTATGCACACATACTCTCACCTCAAAAGTTTAAGTTTGTTCCTTAGTGTGACAGAATCTTTCTATTTCCACAGCAGGGGCAAAATAAATGGTATACACGAGGGGCACAGAGAGAGAAAAGCAAGTTCTAATTGGTGTGGAAATAATTCCATTACCATATAGCTATCACATAAAGGATTATTTGTTCTTTTGATCACCCCAGAGAGCGTTTATGAAGTCACTGTGGGATAAGCCTGGGCTCAGGGGCAAGGCCAGCCACTAGAATTCCTCCGAACATTTGTTTAGCAGCAGGCCAAGTGCAGAGCGGTGCACAAATGCAGTATTGTTCCCCCCCGTTCTCACTGGCTGCGTTGCCAGAGGTAGGAGTCGGCGGAGACCGAACGAGAGGAAAGCAGAAGAGAAGGAGAGCAGAGGGTTGAGGAAAAGGCAGACCCTGGGGATAACTGCCGCTCAAGAGTTAAACTTCAAACCTACTTCATATAAAAAAAAAACACACACACACACACATTCTGTTAGGAACGACTACGGTGCGCTTTGAAAAGCTAATGAGCAACATCTAAAAAGAGCGGGCTGTTTCACAGTTGAGAAAACAGGAACTTTCTTTAGCCTCAATTTCCAAACTTCCAACGTCAAGTTGAAAATTCTCAGCTGAAGACTTTCTGTTCCCTACATACATTTAGAAATATTTGGAGGCTCATTCATCCCAAGAATTTCCTCAACTTTTGACATAACAGGTGTTAATCTTTTTTCAAGAATTATTAAAAGTCAAGACAAAACCCAGAGTAAAATAAGTCAGAAAAAAAGAGAGATAAACCAAATCCTCTTAAAGAGGCCTAATCATAGATGTGCAAGAATATGTAACGGTGCAATATGCATCACAATATAACTGAATTAGTCTGGCAAAAAAAGCAAAACATAAAACAAGTGATGTTGGGCAGTTCATGCTGAGATTTCATGTTAGACGACAATAGTTGCAGTTTATTTGTCTCTTAAGATTCTGCCTTAAACTGAACAACCTGAAGTTGTTCAGCTAATTTCCAGCTTCATTACCTCAGTCTGGTGACAGACTAATTCAGTATTTAAGTGCTAAAAAGCAGACCTGACAAGGACTTTCAGTAGATCACAGAACGACCAAACATATTGCAGCAAAGAAGCTCCATTTTTATCATTTTTACCTTTCAAAAAGACATTTTGAACATTTAATTGGACTTTAATGCCCTTTGATGTCTTATTATATGTAAAAGAAAATGCATGTACATTTTATTTGATGCATCCTGAACTTGCACTACTTGGCCAGGGCATCCTCGAAAATGAAATTAAAAGTTCTGAACAAATAAAAAAAAAGAAAAATTAAAAAATATTTAAAGAAATATACAAGTAACTACTGTTTTAGTAATATTAACCAAGCTAAGCATATTAATCCCCACGATGAGATGCTAAATTATGTATTTTTCCCCTTTTTTATAAGATAAATGGCTGTTTTCAAAAATGGCATGGTGTTGCTTCTATTTCCAATATATTAACAGTAACAGCTCTCAGAACTTCAATGTTCTTCCCATATGTTCTAATAATATCAGTTATTAAAGGTCAAAATTGATCAAAAGCACAAAAAAAAAGAAAAGAAAAAAAAGAGTTTGGAGAACATCCATAGAATGTTTGTTTTCCCCTTTTTTAAACCTGGACATAGTAAATAAATAAATGAGAAGAAAAGACGAAGACAAACGATCAATGAGAGGCATTTCCAACTCTGATCCTTCTCATTCAAGTATGACACCTACTTCAATACATCCCATGATAATGCATACTAAAAAGAGAATGAGTGGACATTCAGGCAGCGTGGTAAGTCGGGCCTATTTTTGCATATGAAATTCCACTACAGCTGTGGGTCAGGACCTCTGGGTCCTTAGGAAAGAATGCCTGACTTGAAACGGGAGACCAGAAGGGCTGCTTGCATCCCAATGGCTTTCCAGCTGGGAGGACAGCATTCAGATCAAAGAGATACTGTGACTCTTCAAGATGGGCAGTTGGGACAGACGGCAAGGGCGTGTGAAGGGCCTTGGAGAACGCTCACTCTCCATGCATCACGTGTGAAGGCCCCATGCTCCGCTTAGACTGTATATGGCTCCTCTGCATTTTGTTAACTCGGCCTTGGCCATTCAGGCCCCCATGAGTCTGCTGACACTTGAGCCAAGCAGTTTCTCTTGGTCATCAATGTGGTACTAGAGCGGGATGATGCTCTTCTGATGACCATTGTGGGAAGTTTGCTGGAAGGTCAGCTGCAACCGGATTTGCGTGATGCTGAAATTCAGCACATTTTTCCTGTATTTTTGTCTTGATATAATGAAACATTATGACCATCTTTCTTATGGATGATGTTACTCAATCTGAACTGGTGAATCATACGGTTGTTGAAAAACAGTTGGAAAGCATAAAACTAGGACTGAATGAAAAACACACCACAATATAAACATATCACATCAGTCAATATTGATAATTGATTTTTTTTTTTGCTATAAATATCTGAAATACTGTCAAAATGTGCTCTGACCTTTCCTGTTTTCACATCACACCTGTTTTATTTTTAAGCAGTTGTGAAGCACACTGCTGCAGTGCAAGTTACTCAACAGGCAGTTGTTAGGTAACCAAAGAGTGAGTGAGTTAGTTGATACCACTAACCTTGATTATCTGTGAGAGGTGGAGCAGCTAAAGCCTTTCTGCCTACATCTCCCAGAATGCTGTGCAGTTCAGTGAAATTATTGAACATTTTATTAGATGGTATTATTAATATTGACGTGTCTATAATTTTATTGTTATATTGTTACTGAGTTATTGTCTAGCCCGACTAAGACCAGCCATCCATCATCTTCAACTTATCTAAGGTTAGTTTGAGGAGGTAAGTAGCTGAGAAGGAAAACAAGCTACAATTGCTAACTTATTCTTTAAGAGCCCAATATGTCTGTGGTATAGAAGAAAAACTTAAAGTTCTGGTTCTGCTCCCTTTGGAAGAAGACGTCCAAAGACAGGAATAATCAGACGACCAAACCACCTCTTTAAAACTAATTTTTAGGTGGAGAACCAGTGGCTCTAATCTGAATTTCCCGAAGGAAAAAGTTCCTCACCTCATCTTTATTGCAGAGGAAGCTCATTTTGACTGCTTCAATTTAGGGTCTCATTTTTTTTATTTCATGAGCCACACCTAATAACCACAGGCAAGGTTTGGAAAGTAGACGGGCTGGTAAACTGCTTTACTGCAGACAAGGCCCCAAGCTGTTTTATAAATACAAATTTTCATCTCACCATCACTCAAAGAAACCAACACAAGTCAACTTTATTTGTATCGCGCATTTCAGCAACATGCAGTTCAAAGTGTACAAATACAAATAATGGCATATAAAATGTATTAATTAGACGTTATCTGTAAGTGAACAGAATCCATAGTATGTGGAAAAAATGAACAGAATGTCAATGATATCCATGGGAGTGTCAGTGCACTCTACCTTTTACTATAATTTGACTGTCCATGTAAAGCTACAATGTTGTTAAAGACATGCTACATCAAGTTTCACAGCTTTTGAGTCACATACAGGATTCTTCCAAACACAAGATTGCAGCAAACCTTTCAAAACTGTGGAAGTCATACAGTCTGTCTGAAAACTTAATCAGTACCCTGACCTACATCACCAGCATTGATGCTGCACCCAGGCACATTTTCAGAACACTGATTATGTTGGCAGGTTCACAACAAGGTAAACCCACCAAATTATAAAAATATTTACCAGTACCTATTACTGATCTCTCGATATATCCATGTAAAAACACAATGGAGAATTCAACTGGTCCTGTGGATTCTCAGCTGCCATCTCGACCCGTGTGTATTAGTGTAACAAGTATGTCACAATAGTAAGAACTGACAACAGAGAGCCTTTTGTAGGGAGAACCATGATGACCAGCATCCCCTGTCAGGCTTCTGCCCCTATGGAAGAGATGAAGTCTCCAGAGCTCCAGCACCTTAGTCTGCCAGCCAGTCAGGTCTCAGCCTGGAGAAACCTGTCAACGCTACCACAGAGGCCTCTATTCATCCCCACAAAGACAAAGCCAAAAGTGTACGAGCAGCCATCCAAGGCATCCCAAGCATCCAGATATCCACCAGCGATATCGTTTTAGGCTTTTGTGAGGCTGTGTTTTAGTTTGCCCGCCGCTCAATCCCTTCATCCCTGCTCTCCTTTATCTGTTGATCATTTTGTTGGTTACAAAAACGTTTTCCCCAGTGCATATTAATTGTATAAGTGAAAATAATTGTAATACATTAGATATGCATTACACGTAAAAATTATTCTGTTTCATAATAGACTCTGTAGAAGTTTTTAGTCTCGAGATCTTTGATTTATTTTTAACATAAAATAGTTTGCATTTTGCTTTCAAACATCTTATTTCTTCGTTTTGATACTGAAATTCATTTGACTTAATTTTTAAACAAAGCACTGATACTAATAATGATAAATAATAAATTTGAACAGTCAGACAAAAAACATTAAAACTGCAACATAAAATACTAATTTCTCAATCACAAATGAAAGTGTTGTACTGGAAATGTTATGCAAGTCTATTGATATTACAAAAAAAAAAAAAAAAGATACTTGGATGATTTAGAAATTTGCAGGAATTTGTGTCGGCTTTAATTTGAACCCTTTTCGGCCGGGCCCTCCTTTGGCTGCTCTGGGCCCCTGAACTCCTGTTCAGAAATCTCCACCTGCTGATAATATCAGCCGCCCTCCAGGATCTCCCTCCCCTCCTTTTCTTTTGGGCATGTGTGGCGGCCGATGATAAAAGGGCTATAGATAAGAGGAAACACAAGCTGTGATGAAGAACACATTGCCAGCCGTGAGTACCTCAGCGCAGAGGAATGGTAGGAGGAGGAGACGGATGGAGAAACTGAAGAAGAAGCAGGTAAAAACAAAAAAGGACGAGGAAGCAAAAGCTACATTTCTAAACCAATTGTCTTTAGACGATACAGTAACCCTGTTGTGAAATCTGAGATCCTCACTGATGTAGAAGTTTGAACAATCAACCATGACTTAGGATTAACACACAAAAAAAGAAAACAAAGCAACTATCCATCTGACAAGAACCCAGATCGAACAATCCAGTCTGCCATTGCTTCCAGCTGACAGTGCACCGGAACAAACTGAAAAAAGGGAAATGTAAATAAATCTGAGCTGCTGACACAAGCTGAGAGTGGTGGGGACAGGTGCCACAATGACACCCGCGACCTCCAGGGGATGTATGCATCCCATAGCGGTGTCCCCTTTCCAACATGGACACCATTGGGATGAACCAGTTGGTCAACTTCACGGCATGATCTTGGTACTTAACATAGACTGAACAGAAATTTGCTCAATCATAAAGATTATTTAAGTTCATTTCAACATTAAAATTTCCCCTTTTGGCTGTGCTTGCTGTTTAACTGCATCCTGTAGGCGGCCATGTTTTAGATGTAAATAAATGGAGATGCTTTCAAGCCAGCATTAAAATAGATTATGCCCTGCTCTGGGCCTTGCTGCCTCCCATTGGCTCAGAATCAACTTAAAGTGTCCCACTAATCCAACAGTTGTTTGGCCATGCTGAAAGTCACCTCTGAGTCCAGCTCTAGCACTCGTGTCAGGAATCCACAGGCTCTTTGCATACCGGGCAGCCGGATATCCTCTAGTTAAAGAGGGCCCTCTAAGCCAGGGACATGTGTTGGATGACTGGGAAGGGTGACAAGGGGTAGGGTTTTGTTTTTTTCTTCCCTTTTTTTTTTATTTGGGATGAGGTTGGTGGCAGGGATTTACAGGCTGTGCTTAAAAAGCCTTTAGAGTGACATCAGCGTCACTTTGAGCTGGCACAGGAAGCAAAGTCCCTGGAAACCGGTCTGTTTTCTCGCTGATCCTCGGAGCTGCACACTGCGGCCGGGCGGAAAACTGCAGTTGTTCCCGTTCTGAGCCCGCCGATCCGCGGGACTCTGAATGGCTTTTGTGTTGCTGTCGGGGCAGAACAAAGTGAGTTCAGGTTACTGCACTCCTCCTGTTATTGGCCCACATTGTCTCTAATTATTCCAGCAAACATTGACACAGCATGTGTGGTCTCACATTTATACACCCTCCCCCTTTTCCTCCTGGACTGAACAGAGAGAACAAAAAAAGCAACTCATGAAAGAGAGGAAGGGAAATGACAAGCAAATAGATGAACCTGTAATCTTACGGAGAAGATTTTTCAGAAAGCTTCAGGATTATCCATCCATTCAGGTTAACACACAGCTTAAAGGTTTTGGTGCACAACTCAGACCAACCAAGAACTTTGTCCAAAACACTACAAACTCTAATTTAAATTCTGAGCCTCTCTCGTTGCCAGGGCAGTACAAACCTCGGCTTCTGCAAAACAATAATTACGATGAACGCATGCATCAGTACATTACCAAATCCTCTGTCCGTGAGCTTAGCTTGAAGCAATGTTGCAGAAAAGCCAACTACAGAAGTGGTTGCCAAAGGAAAAGTCATAACCTCTTCCTTTAGGATGGAGGATGTAATAATAAAAAAAAAATGCATGACTGAATTTTGCCAGTTAGCCTACTGTAAAATTGTCACCATCCTCTTATCACTTAGAAGCAGCAAAGCTCCAGAAAAGCTCAGCGGAGCAGAGGGCACGATGAGAAATTCATATGATATACAAGACTATCAGAGCAAACACAAACCACATTTTTAGTAGAAGGTATTTGAAATAAAATGGAGTGATTACTAAATTTCAATCTGACAATGAGAGAAAATATGTTGTCAGTATGAGCAAAAACTATGAAGATGTTTCAACAGTTTGGTCTAAAGACAATATGTCTCAATTCTGTTTCAGATATTGGATTCTAGAAAACTGCACAACCCTAAAGTTAAAGCACTAGAGTTGGTGCAAATACTTTCATTCTGAAGAAATTTTAAAAGGAAATTAAAAAATTCTGTAATAAGTTGCTGTCAAGGCTACAGGTATCTTGTAGATAAACTGCACCATTCTATTTTAAAACCAGCACAGATATTTGTTAATAATGTGTGATTTTCATTAATCGTTAATCACCTGAAGAGTTCCGACTTAACAGGAGTGGAAGTTGCAATACCTCTGCTCAATGTAATCAGAAAAAGAAGGCTTCAGAAGTGAAAAGCCACTGCTGAGCTGGTTCTTGGGCTTTGGCGTTCGCATCCCTCCAATGGTACACCAAGAAGAAATTCAAACCCTCCCCAGAGACCAATGTTGTTTGTCCAGCCTCGTCTATGGAGTCGAGCTGTGGGCCATTCGCCAACAAGATTTGAACAAACTTGGGGTTTTTGAAACGGATGAGGCATGTTTGACTCTAGAAGACCTAAAGCAGACAAACACCATCAGAGAATGTGATGCCAACTAAAACCAGCTATTAAAGTACAAATCATGAAAGATAGTACAGTGGTTGGACCACAACTGCAAAATAAGCGATGACCAACTGCGCCAAAAACTCTCGTAATGGCAAAGATGTGCAGACTGCAACATGATGCACTTAGAAAAAAGCAACTTGAAGATAATCGAGACACCTCAGTCAAACTAAGACCCGTAAACATGAAGTGGAAAATCCAAAACTTTAAGGTATAGGACCTCACAGTATCTTATCTCTAATGAGTGGGTTTTGTGTTGTAGTTGTGTGGGGAAAAAGATGGAGAAAATTAGGACATCCCTCTTTAGAGCAACAATATAAGTCTTCCAATAAACAACCATCACACTGTTGTAATGAAGTGGAAATGCACAGGCTAACTGGAACAAATGGCCTATACCTGCATTTAGAGCTTCAGACAATCAATATGCTTTTGTGTTTATTTCTGTTTTCCACAGCATTATTCTAACTAATCCTTAAAATTCAATGTTTGTTACTTTTTAACAATATAACTGATGTTATAGTTTTCAGACTTTGCTTTATTTTAATTGGTAAATGCTTCCACCTGTAACTTGAACTGTGGCAATGGCAACTTCTGAAACTTTGATGGTTCATCTTAAAAAAAGCTAAAAACTGAGCTATGATGACAAACAACAATTCAACAATATGCCCAGTGAAGATAGATACTAGAAAAGCCTTTTTTACTTCTTTCATATCTCTGGTTGTTTACTTCCCTTCTACATTTTTGCCAAAGGTAGCAGTAATGTTTTACTTTAAAGTCAATCTTTCATAAAACAGTTTTGCCTCAAAGAAAAAAAATCTGTCTTTACACAGTCTCTGGCCTTGCATGATTTAATACAGGTGGCTGTACCCCACTCAGGTGTGCACTTTTATAGATAAGGCCAACGATAAAGAACCTCCATGGGTCTGGAGAATAATTCACTTGGGAGTTTGACACAAACACATGCTGAATATCTCTATGATTTTAACTGGTAAAACCTCTGATAACATGCAGAATAAATATTTTCAATTCAAATTGTATCAAATCATATAAACGTTTGACCACAAACCACACAATGTTGACACCCATATTTGATTTTGTTTTATGATTTCAAGGATAAACTCTACCTGCAGCTACAATTTACAGTGGATTGAAGTGCGATCTCTTCCATATGGGCAACTGATGGACATTTATGCACCTGGTGAACTGTATCCTGTATCACAGCTTTTATCAATACGACGTCACGTTTTCGAGCCATGACATCAGCCATTCATATGGATCCATATCCACCTTGTTTTGAGGATTTAAGGTGCAACAGTAGCCGTGTTTCTTTACAAATGCATGCAGAACTTGGTCGATGTTCCACTGATGCTGAAAAAACAAATCTGCAGTTGTGGTGTTTCCATTAAATAAGAAACAAAATCACATGTCAATAAGTTTGGTCACACAGTAAGTCATTTAAAAACATGCTGTGCCATCATTGTCCTACCACTTTCGACAAAATTTTTGTCTTTTCTGTCAATCGTAACAACTTAGTGAGAAACAACTAGTTACAGGTTCCTTCAAGAAATGACAAAGAAGACCTGAAGATGTCTAAATGCTGCCTTCAGAAGAAGCTAAACTAAAAGTAAACTCCGATAGCACTGGTTTTATGAAAATAATTAAAAGATTGACATGTCTGAAAACATGTCATCTAAAATCAAAAGTTAGCTTAGGTTAGAGCTGTAAACATATAAATACTCCTAGAAGTAAACCAAAGGCTAACTTTAGGAAAGAAACTATGTCTTCTGGATAAATCTGGTGTGAACATATATTTTCTGAAGGATAAAATGTTCCTTCCAAGTGTATACGATGAGGCCACTGTCCAAATGTCAGCGCCACATACTCAGAGATGTTTACTTCGACATGCCTGCGGGATGCATGTCACCCCGGGGTGACAGTTGGACTTTGGCACATGCCTGTGGGATGCAGACAGAATAGCGACGGCTCTGAACTGGCTCATCTTTTTCTGTTATTCCTGTCAATTCAAAACCCATTTCTACTTCCTCTCAAAACAGCATTCTGAGAAGTTACATTCCTGACATGTCAAGGGACAACTTGTCATTAGAGAGCCAAGTGTGTTTGGACAAACTGCCCATGGAATCACCCCAGAATAGCTTAGCCTCTTCAAAAACAGCCAAGAATGAAAAGTGCTGCTCCTACAGAGACATGCGACAAAGAAATGGACCTGGATGAATGTGAGGCGTGTTAAATTGGAAGCAGAGCGATATAAATGATGAAGTGCACAATATATGTACCCCCCACAAAAATATGATCACTCCTTCCTGTTGTCACTCAACTTAGTGACCTGCTGTAATGGGTAATAAAGTAAGATGAACAGATGGAGTGCAAGGACAAAGAAATGGCCACAGCTGGACAGGAGTTATTGTCCTGACCTTTTCATGAGGGTAATGAATTATCCTATGATTAAGTATAAGATGGCAATGCACGAGACAGCAAATGTCAAATTGATCAGGCAAACTGATCAAAGTCTAGAGAAAAGTCAAAATGTTCTTTTGGGAGCACCAATTACTTCAGTGATATTCTTTGAGCTTTATCAGTATCTCACAATGTTTTTGTACAATGCACATGGCTGGAAAGTATGAATAAGAAGCTCTACAAAAAGAAATGTGTGTAAATATTTAGAATCAATGCTTATGACTCTGAACAATTTTACACAAAACTATGCATTACAATTGGACTGACTTTCTTTTTTTATGTGGGCTTTGCATGTTGGTCTTTTCATCCTTCTAGAATTTTATATTTTTGCATTTTCAATCATTTCATCCCTGAGTTTCTCCAGGTGCAAAACGGAGCCATCTGTTTTGGCACTTTTACAGTGTTTCACACCAGGAAGATATTTTGTACTCGGGCTGCAAAACACATTATTAACATACTGTCATTGCAATATCAGTGTGTGCAATATTAATATTGCAAAAGACTGTTTGGGGTTAATAGTTGTTGGCAAATACATTCCAAGTGATATGAACTTGTAGTTTCCATGTGTATGTGATATTAAGTCAGTTGGACAGAATCTCACACTGGACACCAACAACAACAATGCCCCCCAAAATGCTAGAGTGATGCACAGTGATTTAAGCACATGAGAAAGACAGAAAACAGGAAAATATGCATCACAAATGACAGTCATTTGTGATACAATTGCTATATTGACAGCTATATTGTCAATATAGCAATTAACAATTGTAAATAAAGCTGATGTGCATTTACTAATATTATCATTAAATTTTGCAAAACAAGCAATAAATCTCAAATACACACACACACAAAAAACATATGGAGGTACGATCTCTATTTGTCATCAAGACGACAGACTTATAGTAGTATTCAAGTCAAATTTTGAAAATCTCAGTACTATTACAACATGTATCAGTTACCAAAAAAAAAAAAAAAATCAGTTTTTTCCAATATAATTCCAATAATGTTTTGGTTTACTGTAAGGAAATACAGTGACGAAGTTTTATAAATATCTACTAGGAAGTGATTGTAGATACCTCCTAGGTATCTACAATCCCATATTTGATCAGGGTTCAAATATGGGAAATAAAAAAAATGTAAAAAGCGGTTGATATTTCTATGACAATGTAAAGAAAATTTCTACTTAATAAAAAGTACTAGAAATTTTAGTAGACAGGTACATTTCTAACAAGCACAAAGCAGAAGTTTTTTCCAACTCCATTTAGGAATTACATTTGCAAATGGCAGCAGCTATAATTGAGAAAATTAAAACTTTTGTGTGCCGTTTCCCCATTTTAAAGAAAAAACAACCAGTTGGACGATCCTGCGACTGCTGACAAGTGCTACAGTCTCACTGCCCTAAAAAAAAAGGGGTCTCTTCATCTCTTCAACTAGCAACAAAGGCTTCATGCTGCAAGCTTTGGCTTCCAAATTCGACCCAGGATACAGGAACTTCACATGAAAGACGGTGCAGGTGTTTACTGTCAGTTAAACATCAAAAAGGAAGCACAATCACTAAATGGGGATCAGACAAACAAGTGCAAAGATATGCAAATAGCCAATAGCAGATTATAGCCGTGCGCTCTGAAAGCAAAACAGCGTCCGGCATGAAGCACCTTTTTGTGCCATCATGGAAGCCGATTACGAGTTATCAGCCTGCTGGAGGCAGTTTAAAAAGATCTGTGGTCACGCTTAGCGTAGCACACATTACAAGGGAAGTAGATGTGCACATTTTATCAAACACAAACAGAAGCTCTATATAAACATTACAGAGACATCGTGCTGTTCCACCTGATGTGTACTTTGAAAACGTCCACCAGAATCAAAGTTTTCTGTCATACTGCAAACCTGCAGCAGAAGAGCGATATGTTCAACTTTCTGACCTTAAGCCTAAAAACACTAGATGGGTATGTCTTCTTGCATATAAGCAACACCACCTTTATTTGTATGGGAGCGGATTTAGCTCAAAGGCCTGCAATTACATCATCATTCAGTTTTGCAGCTCCGCATATCAACGCTGGCATTAGTCATAGGGGCCTTTGAAGAGTTTGGCCCAGCCTTCGCTCCTTTTTCTCTCACTCTCTCTTTCCTCGCTCTGCTTCTCTCCCGCTCCCCCCCCCTTTGGTTCTGCCTTTGATGTTAGCACGCGGAACTGCGCCGAGCACCGTGGCCTCCCAGGACTCCCCGCCTCGACTGATACTATCTGCTCAGGCAGCGCATTCATGTGGTTTACACCAGCGGCAAGACTCCCGGCAAGCTATTCACCCAGCTACACAGGCCCCTCCCTGTTCAGGGTCCAGGAGTCGGAGCAAGAGGCGGCGGCAGCGGCATGGCCAGGGTCGCTGACAGAGAGAGGGGAAGAAAAGTAGAGTTTTGATACTCTACCTACATTGTACCATCAGTCCAGAAACAGCAGAAAGGGAACTTATTTGCCTTTTTAAAATAGTTTTCAGGAAAGACAAACCCTATAAAAAATAAATAAATAAATAAATAAAAAAGAGTCATGTGTCCCCTGTGTTTTGAGAGGTACCCCTGATACAGGAACAATATAAAAGACATTTTTTTTATATTGAAAATCTAGGCCGCTTTCTTATTGCCAGAGCAGGAGCCGCGATAGATGCAGCGATATCTCATTACTCAGGAGACTTACAGTACAGCGCTCTGCAGGAAAAATAAGCATGCAGAGATAACCCAGCTTTTTCTCATCTGACCAAGCAGGTCCAATCCATCATGCCTCTGGCCTCATTATGTTATGCTAGTTCTTCTTTACTGCTTTAGCTCTTTGTGAAAATATTCATACAACTTAAGTCTTGGGGTAGGGTAAGGGTTAGCGTCCCATTTCACACACAAAACCATTTTCTGAGGTTCTTATCTGACGAACCACATCAAATTAGTGGATAATAGTGAAATGAATATACGTGGTTTAAGGTTTTTTTTCTATGAGTGAAAGATTTGCATGTTTTGATTTGCAAGTATTGACAACCACCAAGAGTCAATACTTTGTTTCCAGTCTTGTCCAGTCTTTTTTCTATAACAAAACGTTCAGTCAAATTGGACGGCGAACATCTGCAACCATCAATTTTCAAGTTTTGTAAGAGTTGCCAATTGGATTTATTGCTGAACTTTGACTGGACCATTCTAAACACATAAATATGCTTGAAGGATCCACTGAAGCTCTGACTGTTTTTCTCCTGCTGCAAAGAAAAATTCTGATTAATTATTTTCTTCCAACATTTAACAGTTTTTCTTCAATCTCTTCCCTGCATTTTCTACAGTCCAACTCCTCTTGATTCCCTTCACCAGGGAGCTGCAAACACCAGGTTTCATGCTGGGGAGAGTGTCTTCAAAGTGATGTTTACCTTTACTTAACCTCCACACGTGGCGTTTAGTGTGTCCCATACTGGTTTCTACCACATGTTTGCTGCCTCTCTACATGGCTTCTAGCAAATTTCAAGTAGTGACTTTCTTTCAACCTACCCCGTTGTCTTTGCATTCTTTCATAGGTTTCGCGAGTATACAACTAACAGTCGTTTTCTCCTGCAACTCCTCCAGAGTTACCTTAAGCCTCCTGGCTGTTTCTTTATTGGCCCATCAGTCATTTTCAATGGGCAGCCATGTCTGTGCAATAGTCTTTTCATTTTCGGATGATGGATGGAGCATTGGTTTGTAAGATGTTCACAATGTGGAAAGCAGACTATACTTAGTAATTACATGAGTGAAGGCAATTAGATTTTTTAAGAGTAAAAAGAGGGATGAATATGAATGCACAGCACACTATTTAAGCTTATAAGTAAAAAAGTTTACATGAAAACCAAAAGAGTTCAAGGGGTACGAAAACTTTTGGAAAGCGCTGTTCCCACAGGCGAAGGGGGGACTAGGATGTGAGAAGATATTAGCATTTGGGGCCAGAAGCATTCACCTGAAATCAACTGGAATGCTGTTAATGACCTCTGCAACAGCTGCGAAGGAATGCATTTATGAAAAGATGAAAGAAAAACCGTCTCTGATGCCTTTGATAAAAAAAAGAAACGTGCACAACCAGTCGCAACAGGAATCTAAAGTGACATTCCTCACAAAACCCTGTACATTAAAACAGCATTGACAGCAACATTGTGGATGGACTTGCACATTATATAATGATGCACACAAAAGACAGAACTTTGAACCCGGTGTTCTTGGAGTTGGGTAAGTAAGAAAGATCTCTGATAAGTCAAGCTCTCCTTTTATAAAAACAAAGAGATCAGAAAGACAACTGACATCTTAAAATAATCAGAACAAGGAACATTTAAGCAGGAAACCTGCCCTTCTGTCTACCTACCTTTCTAGTCCATTGGCATAAAAAAGTTCAACAAAGGAGGCAGTTGGCATTGTGGCCTTTCAGTTAGTCAGCACATTCCTAACCAACAACAAAAGGATGCCTCTGCCTGGATGAGCTACTACAAGCATTGTCATTTTATAACCCTCGACCCCTTAGCCTTTGTTCTGTGGACCCCGTGTGTCAGTGGATAAAAATGTGGGATGTCAGGATGGACTGTGCCTTTCAGTGCCGTTTCATAAAACGAAGGGAAGGCGCATCATGCGTTGAGCAAAAAACAAAACAAAACCAAAATCCCACTCAGGACTCCGGTCAGTCAGCGAGTTTTCAAAGCCACCCGAGAAAAAAAACAAAAAAAAAAAAAAACAGAAGACGGAGATAAAACAGTTCTCCACCCGCCTAGATGCTTTTCCCAAGCATCTTTCCCAAGAAAAATGTGTAACCTCTGGGCAAACTGACTAATGCTTCCTAATCAGAAAAGCATCGTGGGACAAAACAAGACACTCCGACATACAAACTTGGACACATAATCAATGTTGGATCAGGAGGGGAGTGACACGAGGGAGCAGATGTCCCCTGAGAGGAGAGAAAGCTGGTCGGACGACATCAAAGCTCGGCCAGTCAGTCAGGCGCTGCTGGGGCCACCAGTACCAACACGCACTCGTTTTAGGTAGATCTGTCCTCAGACGGGGAGAGAGTGAGGCTCAGAGACACAGGTGTAGAAGTCGAGAACAAAAGAGCCAGAGGCAAGCGAGGAAAGAGTTTAGAAAACAGTAATAACGTTTGAGAAAGATTAGAAAAGTGCAAAGAGTTTCACGAGTAAACACAGAAAATGCTGAAATGCCAACCCAATGCCTCTCAGTTCTATTAAAATAATAATAATAATAATTTCCTCATTTAAAAATAAACCAAAGCATCAGATCACTGATGCTTGTAGCAACTCCTATCGACAATGACGTACACTGCTGCACTCTTCCCAGAATAAGGTCAGTATTTGATGTCTTTTTGGTATATTTTGTTTACTTTTGACATTCTTCACATTCTTGCTGTAACATTAAATGCTCCACACTCAAACTCTTTAGAGTGTTTTAAATATTTCTTATTACATAATGCTATCCCAAGTAAATTAATGACAATTTCGAAGATTAATGATTGGTATTAACTTCTGATTTTTTTATTTTCAATAAACCTCGAAACTTGTTGGAAAAAAGTTTAACTACTTCATGTAAAAAATACATGTTCTTGAAGCAAACAACTTGGTGCCTCAAGTGTTAGCACCTGTTACACACAAATCCCTCTGCGATGATCCGTTATTAAAAATGTTCTAGTAAGCCAAACCCATAGCGTCATACGTAATATTAAACAGCATAAGCAGTTTTAGATTATGCCACATTGTTTCTGAACCCAGCTTGTGTTGTTACTGTGCAGAACCTGCTGCTGGTAGGGAGTGAAATCAGGTGTGGACAAAGCAAAGAAGAGCAGAGGAATTAGCCCACGCCTTAGTGCATTGTCTACCTCTCATCGAAACAACTCAAGCTAAAATATCAATATGTCTTCTATTTATACACATAACGTTTATTCAATAAGTGTAGCAGTCTGGTAGTGCTATACTTATTAATCAAAATGTATTAATTGGAAAATGTATTGAACTTATTTTGCCTTCAGACAAGTGAAGTTTCAAAAAGAAGCTCTTCAACTGAAGTGAATGTGCAAACGGCTACCAGCTTAAGGTTTGGCAGCAAATGCTCCATATAATTCCTTTAAAAAAACACCACACCATGTTGAAGTACACAATTACTTCAACCAAAAATTAAATAGGCATTTCCTGTTGTCATTGCCTAAGTAACATCAAATGATATAAAAGGAGTAAATAGGAACATTTGCCAATAAAACAGCCTCCATATACAAGCTCCCAAGGACTCAACTTAGTTTGAGAGACTACTTAGCCTTAGCTGATTGGTTTGTAAACATTACTTGAAATCATCCACTTGTAGCCTAGGAAGCATAACAGTTTTTGGCTCATTTTAAATACCACACTGGGGGCGAGACAGTGTGTAGGAAAGGGCAGGATAGGGGGTGAGGGGGTGTTAAGCAAGAGAAAAACAGTTTAGTCTGTTCTATTCCAAAAAGAGGAGAAACGCAGCCTCAAATTACTTTGGCTGAGACATGAAAGTGAAGCAGGGTGGCGGTTAAGAGACGATAGCACTTAAAATACAGCTGCAACCGCCAAGCCAATAACTGGAAAAAAGTAGGGAGCGTCGCTTTCAACCTTTCGAAACCAGCGTTTGTGTACTCTGCTACTGTTGCTTTGGCGCTGGGAGTGGCCCCGAACCGGGGCACCTACTGTCTGGGCCCGGGCCCCATTATAGCCTCTTGGGGTTTCCAGGCTGCGGTGAGAACGCGCGCTGGATGCCTTAAACCACTAAAGCTCTCATTATAGTCTAAATGCAGCGCGACACAAGCCCTGCCAACTGCAAGGTAGGAGCTCCAGTATTCCAGCGCATCGTTGTCTCAACTGAAAACCACCACTTTCCCCCCTGAACGTTTAGTCAGTGGGAAACAAAAGGCTGCAGGCACTTCAGATGCATCAGGAGATCAAGTTCAAAGGTCAAACCGCTCGTGGAAGTTGAGAAAACTGGAGCTGGATCTTTTGTTTTTTTTCTTTTTTTGAAGCAGGATTCAAGGGATGCTCTGTCCTCTCAGACAGGAAGTCAGGAAAAAGCCACATTATTCCCTCTGGTTCTGGCTGACGACGCTATGAGTTCCATCTGGAGTTCTGCGTGTCCCTGCCACGTCCCGGCTTCTTCAGTCGCACGCCGACAAGCACGGCTCCGTTGGAAATCAGAGGCTGATGTGAGCTCGTGCATCTGCAGGTCGCCCAGCAACAGGCGAAGCGGCGCAGCGATGAAGAGCGCAGGAATGATGAGCGGCAGATGGCGCTTCGCTGCGAAGCTGTACCGATCAGGAGAGCTGTCGGCAGCGAGGAGAAGGATTAAAACTGAGAAACGTCCGTCCGTGGCATAACTGAAGTATACAAACTCAAAAGAAGGCCATTTGATGCAAGCCAACACAGCAGAAATTGAGCCACAACTATATAAAATATACACACGTTTAGCATTTAAGCTGAAAAACACTTTTGTCTGTAAATATTTTATCCAGAATTCCTCAAGTGGCATAGTGTTAGCTTCATTCATTTCAAATTCACTGAAGTAATGCTACGTTACTGCATTTTAGGCAATAAAACATTTTCTTATTTGAAAGAGAATTTAAATATTTATTCATTCACATCTTTCAATGTATTTTTAATATTGGATGAAAGAGGCTCAGAAGATAAATGAAAATTTTGCTTAGTGTGTCATTTGTTTTTTCCCCGATTGTCAGCATATTCATAAACGTTAGCTTCAGCCCCACTGGGAACCTTTCAGAGAACTACTTCGTAAGTCACCCATCTCTCGCTTAAATACTACTTGTGTTTTAGAGAAAATGCAGCATTGGACTGCAGTGTCTTCCAAAAGTATTTAAACCCTTTGAACTTACACAAATTTCTAATGTATCCAGTGAGGATTCAATGGTGCATGGTTCAAACAAAATGGTGCATAGCTATAATGAAGACCACAATAAAACATTTGGTGTTTAAGGAATTTGCCCCTTTTAACCTGAAGCCCCTAAATGAAATCCAGAGGAGCCAGCTTTCCCTCCAGAAGAAATTGTAAATATTGTGTGCGATTTCCTCTCAGCATAAATACAGCTGTTCTGTGAACTTCTCAGAGGACAGAAGAACATCGTTGAAGAATCTGTCTTACCAACGAAAACCAAAGAGCACAGCAGACCAGTCAGAGAGAAAGATGTGGGGAAGTTTAAAGCAGGATCAGGTTATAAAACAATATTTCAAGTTTGGAACGTCTCAGAGAGTCAGTCAGTCACCTGGGACCCGAAAAATCATGCAACAACTCCAAATCATCACATGGCCGTT
Organism: Poeciliopsis prolifica; assembly: GCF_027474105.1. Lineage (NCBI taxonomy): Eukaryota > Metazoa > Chordata > Actinopteri > Cyprinodontiformes > Poeciliidae > Poeciliopsis > Poeciliopsis prolifica. The sequence goes on along the minus strand of NW_026562389.1, from coordinate 8,438,693 downwards.
CATTGAAACAGAGTTTTAAATGCAATGAAGCAATCAAAAGAAGCAGCAGAGAAGATGAACCTCTGAGGAAGGAGAATCCACTGACTGCACAGCATGCCTCAAATCTGGCCCTGACCATCCACAGTGTGTAACACGGTAGTGGCAGCATCATGAATGCATCATTTTCTGCAGCGAGTTGATAAGAAGCTGGATGGAGATAGCTAAAGGGCAACACAGGAAGAAGAGCTGAGAGAAGACACAAGCAGGACAACTTCAACCATACAGCAGAACTGCTATGACCAAAACACATTATTGTGTTTAAACGGCCTAGTCAAAGCCTTGATCTAAATCAAAAAGAGAGAAAGAAAAATTCTGTTGCAAGAAATTTTAAAACATGGAAAGCTGGTAACCCAGGACTTACATTAGTAACTGCAGCAAACAATGCTCCTACAAAGTTTTGATTCAGGGTCGCTGAATACAAATACATGCTTACAATATTTGATAAAAATTGTGAAAAGTATGCATCATTTCCTTCCACATCAGAATCAATCACTGCTTTGTGTTCGTCCCTCTCATAAAATCCCAATAAAACACACTGAAGTCTGTGATAGTGATGTGAGAAATGCAAATAGAGATAATCACAAATGCAATGAATGGATATATTTGGAAAGCAGAGTATCAAAACCTGAGTAGACTTTAGTGGATCAAATGAACAAACATCCAGTTTTCTACATTAAAGCTTCTCCATTTAATTGCTCTTGACACAAAACTGCTGCTTCTTCATTTTCCAAGACACTTAAGAAAAGCTTTAAACTGTTCTTTTCCTAAAAGGAGACAACATACATACACAACTATCTATATTTAGAAATGTTGCACTGTGTTTTTATTGAAAAATAAAATAAACTGAATAAATAAATCAAAGCTCAGTCAAAGTTGCCGTTCAGCTCCTGTTGCTACGCAGACACTGACGCTTTAAAATGATTTACAGAATTGAGCTGTGGCAACGTGGGGACTGGCTGGAAGAGCCTGGGGTTTTGGCACCGGGGCCAAATTTACATCATCGTGCTCCCCAACCCCGACCCTCTGAAAGAGAGCAAAAGCAAATTAACTTAATTTATTATTTTTGGCCCCGGCGGCGTGTGCCACTTTTCGCACTCTTCAGGCAGAGCCGAGGCTGTGTTAACTTCAGGGAATTCGAAAAGGAGAGTTGGGAGAGTACATGTGGTGATTGTGGTTGGATCTTTACTCAGGAACAGAGCCAACACACCCATCTGACCCCCCCCAACTCCGTCTGCATCCATTAGAACCCATACCTGCTCAGGATTCTGATCAAGCAGCAAAAGGAAACCAAAATACTCCACAAACCCAAAGTCAAGGTTCCGAGGGCTCACACTTGATAACTGAATACTGCCTAAATATTTGGTTTAACATCATTCCACTTCTTAAAACATCACAAGGATTTCCAGAAACTTCAGAGGAATGTTTCTGTAACGCTATAGAACGCGATACCCTTTAAAAATTATGTTCTCCAGATTGTCATTTATTGCTAGTTCCGACTCAGAAACCGAAAAGGGGGAGGGGAAAATCTTTGGCAGAATACAAGGTACAAGAAATTTAAGACAGTTGCTCTGCGTTGGACGGGCCGCCACTCATTACAGCCCAAGCCGTCGCCAAGTGGTCAGCAGCTATGTTTGTAAAGAAAGGAAACCTAAATAGATGCGGGTTCTGATGTAAAGCTGAGGTCCGGCATGGCTGTGCGGTTACGCAGTGGCGCCGAGTGACCATCACTGTGTATCCCCACCTCTGATCACCACATATCGGCTTTCTCCTAACGTCAAAGGCTCTTTGGCGAAAAACAAAACTGTAGGGACGCATTTAGAAGATGCTGAGTTGTACAAACGATGTAGATGAGAAAAGAGGAGGAGGATAAATGTGTCATGGTGGACACTTTGCAGCAATACAACAACCCAGCATCCCTCAAATGATGCATCAAAGTCAAACATGATCAAAAAGGCACGTTTAGCTTCTCATTCTGCAGCTTCCCTGCAACAAATCAGTAGTAGCAGAGTTTCATCTCCAGAAAACTGACCCGAAACTAAAAGAGAACTTGTGTCTATAATTTTGTGAGTGCAGATCAACTTTACTGCAGTTTTGGTTTTAAAGGCAACTAAATATATGCATTACCCAGAAGAGGCTTGGAAATATGAAGGGCAAGAGGAAAAAAGGATCTATCAGGATTCTATCAAGTTTAAGGTCATTGAAACCCTGGCACTGCACAAGAAGAGAACTCTGCTGCCCTGTAGTCGGTGGCCAAGCAGATTAGGAAAGAATTAGCCCATAAAACTTCAAATAAACACCTTGCAGCGAGGAAAAGCTCCATATATTTCCCCCCAGACTCCCCTGATCCGAACACATGCAGCTCCGGCCAAGTGCACTTGACGCGTTAAGGATCCAGGAAATTAAATATTACATATTTGTATGAGAGTTATTTTTTTCAATGCAACAACAGCTAAACAAAAATAAAAAATAAAGTTTAATGTGGGAGAATGAAGCCTTTTTATATTTGGCAAAGTACAAAGTAAGGTTTATGTTTGGAACTTGGAACACGCTTCATGTGTGCAAAATAATTTTACGCGGATATTTGCTTTAGAACGTGATCCAAAAAAAAAGTCAAACATGAGCAGAAATACACGCTGCTATTGCGAAACACACACACACACACACACACACACACACACACACACACACACACACAAAACCTACTCGGCGAAAGTGAACGAACTTTTCAAAGCGCTCTGCGATTTGTTACTAGAATAACTTCCGCTACTATTTCAGCGCAAATAACTGAAAAGTGCGCACCAGTTATCAACAAAATAACTTGCAAGAGCATGTTTTCCCTGTGAATGAATTCCACAAGATAGGAGCCATCTTGTGACCGCATATGCTTGCAGGCTTTAGTACCATCCTCTCTCACACACACACACACACACACACACACACACACACACACCACATATCTTGTCAGCTCCCCCACAGCCACTGTGGAAAAAAGTTTTATAGAGGGCAGCTTGGTGAAACTGCAGCCCGATTCTGGTGTCGCCCGGTTCTGCTGACGAGCTTAGAATAAAAACACGTACTTGAACGATCTCCCCCTCCGCACTGATAGTGGCTCCAGCTTCGGAGAACCGTCCCTGCAAGCCAGTCGTGTAGGTAGTATAATCCCCATTGGGACTGGACTCGAACAGCACCACTTCCACAAAGGCTGTATCCTTGGCGAGGACGGCGCCCAGAGAAGCGGCCAGCAGGCAGATCACCGGGACCACCGAGTCGGGCAGCCGAGCCGAGCCTCTCCTTGGGAAAATCATCATCTTGCCGGCTTGATCTGCGCCGATCGGGACATAATTTCACACGGATTAATTAATCGGGTGAAGGTAAATGGAATCAGGTGTAGTCGCTGCGGGTGATGCCTCCCTAAAAAAAAAAAAAAAAAGAAAAAGGAGTCGGGATTGTGCAAAAAAGCTGAGCCCCTGCGCCGAAGCGTGTTTATTTCTCCACTGCGAGCCTTGTCAATTACATTGCCTCAACGCTGCCTCGCTGTCTCCCTCCCTCTTTCTTTCTCACCCTCCTCCTCCTCCTCCTCTACAAAGCGGATCTCCTTTGATCTCCGAACACGTGATTTTTTTCTTTTTTTTTCTTTTTCAGTTTTCCCCCCCTCGCTCCCAAAAGGGCTTTATCCCCACCCACCAGTCTTTCTGACCCTCTCCTTTGCACTCCCCACTCTGAAGTGCCAGCACTCAGTTAAGGAGGCACCGCGGACTTTCTGTTCGCCCTGAAAGGAGGCCTTTATTGTTTGAAGGAACTTCAAGTTACACGATAACTTTTGAGTTAATTGAATTTCCCCAGTTGGGCGTGAAGTAGATCCCGCGTGTTGGACCCCACCTCTCGGTCCCTGGCGTTCACGCGCTGCTCTCTCTCCGCAGCTTCACGCGCGCGCCATCCGCCGCGCCACCTTAAAACAAACACTACCCTCCTCAGGACGTTTCATGATTTACCCGGGCTAATTTTTTTTGATCACATTCATGTTTGCTCAGCAACTGGCAATGAAATTTGTATTTGTTGGGAAGAATTATGCGATTAATAAAATTACAATGGATTTTTTTTTTTGTCTGCACAAATTGGAGGATGAACCATGACCAATTTAATCCCATCAACAAGTATTAACAATGTTCAAAAAGTGTTTCTAAACCGTATTTTTTGGATTTTATGTCTGTCTTTTGGAATGGGTGAAAATGCTATAAGAAATAAACTTTAACATCTTTTTCCTCTTACAATGGCTAAAAACCAAAATAGTGTTTCATATCTGTTGGAGATTTTTACTCAGCATTTTCAAGGAAGTGAGTTGGATAACAGTTTAAAAAGATCTAAAAAGAATTTGAATTCAGCAGTTCCTATGTGCAGAAAACGTTTTACTAATGGAGGATATTCAATGCAACTGGAAGCAGCTATTTTCAGGGAAAACTTAAACAAGTAATCTTTCAAAACAAAGGTCTTGTTCTCCAAGAAAAACACAAATACACACCTGGCAGATATATCTAGTTTAATGAGTTAAATTGAGGTTAAGTTTTGGTTTTCTGTGCAATCCATTAATCCTAAAACAACATTAAAAACTTCTCTCTAATAATTAAGTTTCCACAAACAAAGCAAAGGTTTTATAATCTTTACATTGTGAAACAATCCAATTCATGTCTCAGCTGTCTGATTGTGAATTAGGTTTTATTAAATGAGTAGGCCCTGTAACTATGAATCAATCTGCATGGATTGCAGGTACCCATCCATGACACAAATGACACCCTGGGTGGAGAGCCATGTTGCTTAGACAAAAAAACTACCCAGCCTGACTTTTTTTTTTCTTCTTTGGATGTTTTTAGTATTTCGTCAACTAAATCAATGACATTTAATTTGTTTGAACTTCTAATTGAGTCCAATTTTAACAAAGCAGCCCTACCAGTCTGAGAGCCTGACCAAAGATAAATTAAAATTTTTGATCAAAGGTGAAATCACATCCATCAGGAGAAAGTTGTTTGATCGAAGTGTCAAAATTGGCAATTTTACGAAAAGTGAGTTAACTTTCTAGTTTAAAAACATAGCAATCATCATGCACTTTCTTTTTTTTCCTGCATAATCAGGTTCTGTTATTTGCTACTGAAGATAAAGCCTCCATTGTGCAGCTTCTATTATGAATAGTTCCTGCTGAGCTTCTCCTGTCTGGTGCTTTTTTTACGCTGTCTGTGAGACTTCATTATGTCTCTGAAAATAAGTGTATTGTTTTTTTAATGGCCACAGAAAGCAATTGAACTGTGAAAGTGGTGATGATACTCCACATGTACTGTCTTTTCAGTTGACGTGCATGTTTTTTTTTTTGCATTAATTAAAGAATAATAACACACAAAACTGGTGAACTGGAAAAAACTTCAAAACAAACGAGGTCCTTGCAATGATTTTTGTTCAAAAAGAAAACGCAGAAAACAAGTTTTCATCTTGGTGTCAGCTGTGTGGCAGTGCGATTATGAAAACCAACTGTTGGGACTTTTTAGGTCAGGAATGCTGCCGCCTCTGGAAGATAGCTGGTCAACATGTGTTTGGACTCAAGAAAAGAATGAAAGAAAAAAGGAAAAAAAAAAAAAAACAGTTCAAAGCCAGAATTTGAGAAGCTCTTCAACGCCTTCAGAATAATTTAGAGATTGCATCAGACGTCACTTGGTTTTATGAATCTTGATCCACACCACATGTCACAGAGCTGCGTTGTGGCACTCTTCTGTCACAAACACCCCCCAGCATATACACCCCCACACACACACACACACCCACACACACACACACACACACACACACACACACACACACACACACACACACACACACACACGCGCACGCACACCCACACACACACACACACACACACACACACACACACACACACACACACACACACACACACACACACACACACACGAAATGCACACAGGCTGTGAGCATAAATGAATTAATACATAACCAATGAGATTCTGAAAGCAGAACATTTGACGATTCATTGATGAAAATGAATTAGATTGACATTCTCAGCTGATTGATGTGCCACACCCTGCATTAGGTCAAGTTACTGATCCAATTACTCACATCTGAGGAGGAATTCTTCATAACAAGTTCGCCCTCT